>NC_081556.1:17945642-18283976 GCF_963082655.1 Stomoxys calcitrans | reverse complement strand
CAATGGCGAATACTTTCAAACAGACGTTAAGAAGGAAAAAGAGGTAAATAACAAAAAGCAAACCAAAAACGATAATGAAAAGCCGCCAAGACATCAAGCCAGCAAAAATAATACGGGTGTCGATAAGAAAAATGATGCAAAAACTAAGAGAATCAAAAACATTAAACAACATCAATACTTTGAAAGACCAGCAAGATTTCAAGCCAAAAAAGGTAACAAAGATAAAAAAGCCCATAACGATGACGAGGATGACGATGACGATGAAGAGGATATTGACACGAAGCCTTCAACATCGAAGTTGGGAGAAAAAGCACACTTGGCACATTCGATGAAAAAAAGTAAGTATTTAAAAAGTATGATGGATTTGGAAAAATTTCTGCAGCCTTTTCAAAAATAAATCTGATAAGATTATTCGTTCTCTGCCGGTGTTCTTAAGATACATTAACTTCCCAACCCACAGCATTCCCAGCAAACATTTTGCTAATTCTCATATCAACACAATTGACAACCGACCATAGAGTAACAGGCTGAAAGCAACAGGGCCTTTTTTTCTTATATCAAAGAGTGCTATTCGACTTAATGCTCAATTCCAAGCCGTAGGGTATGTCATATAAACAAAATTGATCGCTCATGCCACCACAAATTTCAATTCCTGCGATCACCTTTTCCACAAACCATGCAAATTGACACGCTAATCTTTTCAGAACATTAATGGAATACGAATCTGTCAATTATTTTTAATGCCAAACATTTTTTTTGAACAAGAGCATCAATCAAACACCGTTTTAATTATATAAAAAACATGTAAACTGATGAAAGACCCTTAGGTGGCTTAAAAGTTTATTTCAATTTAAATGAGGGTTTTTGGAGAATATTGTTTTCATTGGTACTTCAATATTGCCATATCTCCTCTTATTGCAAATTGTACTTTCAGTTTCTATTCTAACTGAAACTGAAGATGATTTAACAGTTTCTCTTATACACCGTAAAGCAGAGGTTTCCATTTCCGTCTATGACATTGAACGTCATTTAATAGCAATGGTTATCCCCTCCCAATGCTGGCAACATTTGTGAGTTACTATGTCATGTGAAAACTTCACCGCATTGCTGCGGCACGCCGTTCGGACTCGCCTATAAAAAGGAGGTCCTTTATGAAGGAGCTTAACCTGGAATCGGACAGCACTCATTGATATGTTTGAATTTTGCCCCTGTTCTTTAATGGAATGTTCATGGACAAATTTGCATGTACAATTATTGTTTCTTTTTTCTCTCCTTGTTTTATAGAAAAGCAACATCAAAACGACACAAAAGTTGCTAAAGTTTTGAAGAGCGTTGGCATGACGCAAAATAACACCAAAGCAAGTGTGGAAATAAAAGACGCAGTTCAACCGTTGTCTCCAAAGCCATCATCAAAAATTAAGAAACCTACGATATCAGTAGAAACTCAATCTACCATTGATGATGAAGTTGCCAAGAAGAACAAAAAAACTCAAGAGAGCACACCCTTGGCTTCTAACATTAACTCTAATGCCACTCACCAAAAAACTTTTGATGCGAAGCTAAGCGAACTTAGAGCGGGTGCTGATAAGAGGCCAGGGTTATCATTTGAACAATTTCAACATATGATGGCTAAGAGAGGAAACAAAAATGGTGATTCAGTCATTGCCTCAAAGCCACCTGCAGTCATTTCCAAAAATTTATTCAATCAAAATATGGAATCAGGCGCCAGAACTCAAATGACTGAGATTTCTGCAACAACATCAGCAATTCAACCACTATCAAATCAAGTAAAATTCGATCCAAGTTCTTCGAATGTTAGTTCAGTCCAAATCAAATCTCTCTATGCTTCGAAACCTTATAATAGTTTAGATAAAACACCCTCACAACAAGATGGTGGCACACGACTTGCCACAAGTTCGTTAAGTCGTCCAACTGCTTTTGTGAATGCCACCGTAGCGGGTCAAAACGCTGGTGGAAACATTTCCCGTACTACAACAAATATTTCGTCAACACCTTTAATAAATAATTTACCAATAGATACTGCTGAAAGAGTATATCCTACATCAAATGTGGGATTAGGTGTTTCTAACCCTACTCCTGTATCCGGATATTCCTCAACCTCTTTAAATAGGAACGCAGCAATAACAAATATTAATCCTGGTTTGAATTCACCCATATCGGTGGCAACAAATACAGTTCATACACATCAAGGAACATCGTATAGTCAACCACATCGTCCAATTAGAAATTTGCAGCCTCAAACAAAGAAGGATGATAAATGCGTTATAGCTTAAGTTATATTTCATTATTGCAATATTCTTGTCAGCTCGAATGGGTATAGTGTAAACCATTATAGCTGTGGGTGTGTGTTTTGTGTTCTAGTATGAAGATCGTATATTTTTTCCAATGATAGGAAATGTGATAGGAAATTGTGTTTTAAGATTTTGTTATATTGCATTGCAACTTTTTATTTATTGTTTTTTTTTTTTTTTTTTTTTTTTTTTTAAGTTTTTTAAAACTTTATTTACTTTTGTAAGCAATAACCCTACTGCTTTGTAGGTGTTGTGGTCAAAAAATATTTTAGAAGTCTTTATGCCATATTTATGCGTGTGTATATGATGGCATAAATTGATTTCAAATTATAAGATGACACACAATCTCAAATCAATTTGTTGTTATTAGACTCAGGAGGCCTACATCTTGAAGTTGAAAATTCATAAACCTTTTTTGTTTATAGTCTTGTGATTGCATCTAGTTTTGGCTTCCCAAATAATGTTTTTCATTTTGAAGGTCTCATGTGTTAAAAAAATGCTGGTATTACCGTGGTTATTACAGGGAATTAAGTGGTTAAAGTGGCAGTGCTACTTTAGTGTTTACACCACCTACCATGGACTCGATTTGATATATATTTTGTAATCATATCAATTTGGGAACTTTCAAGGTTTGGACTTTCTTTCCCTCGAATGTAACATAACATTAGAGTATCATATTTGGGTTTATAATAGTATTCGGGTTTGGTCACGCCAATGGGAAGTTTCAGTTTTCAGTTGAACATTGGCACAGTATAGGTACATTATTCGTCTGTAGCTTGCCTAATCTTTGATTAGTCTGCCTTAACCCTGTGGTCTGACATTAATGTCCCTTTAGAAAGACATTTCATTCGTAAATGTTAGAGAGGTTTGATAATGACTTCATCCTTACAATCAAATTTATGCTGCCATATTCTGCAATTCGTTAATGTGATGGAAAAGAGTAAGGTAGGGGAAACCAACATACTCTATAAAAGCGCCTAGAGCCAGGGGGATCGAAGAGAAGTTGTCATCGGTGATATTTTCGTCCATTTAGCAACTTAAGGCTTCTAAGGTTACTCCCAAATGATAAGAGAATAGCCTGTCTCATTGCATTTCTTACGCTGTCCCAGAATTCTGGAATGCTCATAATTAGAATTCAGCTTTACGCAAAACTAGAGAGCACGACGCTTTGTGCCTTTTTTTTAATGCATTCAGGTAACTGTTGTAGATTTCACCTTTACTCAGCAGCTGACTATGGTGTCCTTCCCCATGCACCAGCCATTTCTTTGGCCTTATTCCCAGACCCCTTACTTTCCAGCCGTTGTACACGGTTTAGGGACCAATGAGCAATTGTTTTTTTAGAGTTTAACGCAGGTTTGTGATGTATTTAGACCAGGGTTTTTTTTCAAGGTCTAGGGACCTATAACCCATAGTTTTACGCCGAAAATTTATTATATCTCAGCGATTTCATATTTTTGCTTGCGGTTAACTTAGAAAAGGTACTATATTGGACTATATCTTAATATAGCCAATATTTTGGTCGAAATTGAGTTGTTACTATTTTGCTTCCATAGAAGACGCAATTTGATTTTACTTGAAACTACTATGTGTAGCAGAAACAGATTACAATTTAGTTTCCATTACTAAAAGGCACGCAAAATGGGAAGAAGGGCAATGTCTTCTCCTTCCTTCCTTCACAGGACCTTGATGACAGTGCAAAATACAGCATCAGCTAGAGCGCTTTTTTGGCCTGGCTCATTATTCTCTACTATCCCGAACCCAGCAAAGTGTAATAGTCTTCCCCATGGTTCTAAGATGCTCTTTGCAATTCCGAACCATACTCGACCTCAAAATGGCCGTGCCACAGCTTTCAAAGTCTTCAGCTGTTTACACTCCGTGATGATCTGATCGAACAATTGTTTTGCATTGAAATCATCTTAAGGGTTTTCAGGATCGCGAAAACCTCGATCTGAAATACGCTACACCATAATGCGACTCTTGCCTCCTTCAATCTTGCCCCAAATGTGTACGCAGACAGTCCAGGAAAGCGTTATATCACCAGCCCAGAGCACCCTCTTAGGGAAAACGAGGTACATGCCTTAGCAGAACAGTACAATGTCCAAAGTTTGGGAATCATCAAGTTTCTGACTCCTTCAATCTGGAGGGTATGGTCGAGTGAGTGTCGTCAAAGAACCCATGAGTATCCCTTTGACCCCACACCTTGAGGATCCTTCTCCATTAAATTTTCTGGTCAAGAATCACTTCAAGATATCTATCTGGGGCCAATATGGACTGATTCTGTTCAGTAAAAATTGTATTTAGTCTTGTTAAAAGACCAGTCTACATATTCTTCTTACATATTACGGGAAAATTCAAAATATGAATAGGGCTGAGGTATCAAGATGTAGATTACATCATGTTAATGGGCTGCGATTCGTTTGAAAATAAAACTATTTTTAGCTATCGCTTAAAATATTTGTTTAAGAACATTATTCAATGTTTGCTTATGCAGCTAAATCTCCTTTACATAAAGCTTGACTATATTATTTGAAATATAAGACATTTTTTTTTCCAACAATTTGGTATGGCATTATTATACATGTGGCTAAAGAACTGTGACTGTTATTACTTTGTCATCGATAGAGTGTTTATTTTAGCTTGAAAATTACTACGTTGCAAAACGCTATATCTGCATTGTTTGAATTACAAATGATGTATTTATTGTATGAGGTGGAAAATCCCAGCTGTGTGATATCAGCAGAAATTAGTGTACTTGTATATGGAAATACAAAACACTAGATATTATGGAGCACTAATTGCCAAAACGAGCCAAACATAAAAAGTGCAAAGCACTGCATTCCTCATAAAGATTTAATGCCTAATTAATTTTTGTTTGAAACCGATTGATGGGCAAGGAGAAACTTTATGAGTATGAAATGAAGCAACAAATTTGAAAAGCTTTATTGAAGAGAAAATGGCGTTTAAAAATGTACCATTTAGTTGATGAGAATTGTGATGAAAAGCTGATTCAGTATATATAAATGAATTTTATGTATATAAGACTATAAACTGGATGAGAAAAAAATATAAAACTAAAAAAAGTAATAAGTCGAAAAAAGTAAAAAAAAATTGAATAGAAAAAACAATAAATAAAATTAAATCAAATAGAAAAAAAAAATAAAAAAAAAATGTTCAAGGAAAAAAATAAAATATAAAAAAAATAAAAATAAATTAAAATATACCTTAACGACAATAGAATAAAAATAAATTAGATAAAAAAATAAATAAAATAAACAAAAAAATTAAACAAAAAATAAAAAAAAAAATAAAATAAAAAGAAATAAAAAATAATATTAAAAAAAATAAAATAAAAAAAATTAATTTAAAAAAATAAATAAAAAAAATTAAAATAAAAAAACGATTAATTTAAAAAGATAAATTAAAAAATAAAATAAAAAAAATAATTTAAAAAAATAAATTAAAAAAATAAAATAAAAAACAAATAATAAAACAAAGAAAATATTAGAAAGTTAAAAAAAATTAAATGAAATAAAATAAAAAAATAAGGAAATAATAAAAAATATAAAAAAATGTAATGAAATAAAATAAAATCTAAGGAAATAATTAAAAAAAATAAAATAAAAAACTATTAAAAAATAAAAAAAATAGAATAAAACAGAAAATAAAATGAATAAAAAAATAAAACAAAATAAAAAAGTTAAATAGAAAAAAAAATAAAAAAAGTACAAAAATGAAATAAAATTTACCTTAACAACAATAAAATAAAAATTATAAAATAAATAAAAAAATTAACATAAAAAAATAATATAAAAAAAAAATTACATAAAAAATAAGTAAAATAAAAAAATTAAATTAAATTAAATAAAAAAGGGGAAATAATAAAAAAAAATAATATAAAAAAATAAAACAAAATAGAAAGAAAATAAAAAAAATTCAATAGAAAAAAAATATAAGAGAAAAATAAAGAATAAAAAAATGAAAATAAAATATACCTTAACATCAATAAAATAAAAAATAATAATATAAAAGAATGTATATAAAAATAATAAAATAAAAAAATTAAATTAAATAAAAAATAATAAAATAAAAAAATACTAAAACAAAGAAAATATTAAAAAGTAAAATAAAAAAATTATATGAGATAAAATAAAAAATAAAAAGAAATAAAACAAAATAGAAATAAATAGAAAAAGTAAAAAAAAGTTGAATAGAAAAAATAAAAAAAGTTATAAGAAAATAAATAAAGTTTAAAAAAATAAAAATAAATTAATAAAAAAAAATAAATTTATTGTTTTTAAGGTATATTTTAACCTTAACAATAATAAAATAAAAAACAATATAAAATAATAATATAAAAAAAAAATTAAAATAAAAAATACAATAAAAAAATAAAACAAAAAAATTAAATTAAAAAAAATAAAATAAAAAAAAATAATAAATAAAAATAATAAAATAATAAATATTAAAAAGTAAAATAAAAAAATTAAATAAAAAAATAGGAAAATAAAAAAAAATAAAAAAAACATAAAAAATTAAAATGAAATAAAAAAAGATAAGGAAATAATAAAAACTAATATAAAATAAAAAAATGCAAAAAAATGAAAGAGAATACAAAGGAAAAATAAAATAATATAATAAAATAAAAAATAAAGTATATAGAAAAAGAAATGGTATAAAATAAAAATCAAATAAGAACATAAAAACAAACAAAAACATTCCGAAAAGGAAAGAAGCATAAGCTTATAATAAGTAATAGAAATAAGCATGACTTATATTAAAAATGTATGGTCATGTAAACTTTTTTTTAAACAAGTTTAAATGTAACACCTTGGAGAATATATAACTATATGCTCTCTATAGTTTTTTCTTACTCTGCAAGGATCTTCTAAACACACAAAAAAGCACATGCCTTTAATTTTATAATATGATTTTGTTATTGAACAGGTATATTTTGAATAATATTTTAACTTTTAATTAACTTTTCTATGTATTAACCTATCCTATGTTACATATGCGTATGTATATGGTTTCAACCATAATCTCATACGCATAAAATCGTTTCAACATATTAAATTTATCTTAAAACGTATATAATATTATTCAATAATTTTTCTTATATATTGCAATGTTTAGAGTTTAAACATTTAGCGTGGATAGTGCTGGCTCACACCATCCACCATATGTTCATTGCAATGTACAGAAAATGTTTAAAAATGAGTTCTCGTATATATACATATTTATATAATAATAACACATTAAAAATATGGTGTTGGGAACCTTTTATCTTCTTATATATATACATATGTATGTAAAATAAATATTTTATCGGAATAAAAATATGAAAAATAAAAAAATAAATCTAAATGTTGGTTGTATAGGCTAGAAAGAAACCCCAAAAGCATTTCTTGACGACGGTAGCCCGTATGATTTAAAGACAAAAGCAATAATCCGCTCACAACTGACTCATACAAGACAGTTTTGCAGGATAACTAGTAAGATGCAGTAAATAGTGCGACCTTGGTTGGCGCCCACCACCCATTACTGATAATGAGAAATAGCTGCCCGAGTGGACCAGATCTACTGGGGACTAACTGAGATCCGTGACAGACTGAACTCTTCTCGTTCAATGTTGGACGATACTATCCCTAATAGTTTGACCGGAATGCAGCACTGGGCCCCATGACATCTTTAGATCATTAAATCTGACTGCAGTGGCTCTATGTAACCGCTCCAATTGGATCGGCCATATTTTTAGAGCTAGATCTGGCCGGACCAAAATGGTTTCCGAAGGAGAGAAGGAAAGACTAGGAAGATAGAAAAAAAGATATAAAGAGAATTTAACATTTATACTTCCAACGTATGGCTACAACAACCACAACAACGAGAGACGTAAGGGATGTGGATACCTAGTTACAAATGTGATTGGCTTTGATTTGGCATAGTCAAGGTCAATCTTGGTGCCTCCATCTAAACAGTGGACAGACATGACATTGCCGAGGTGTCACCAACGGTAGCTTTGGAGCAGCAATACTTTAAAAATGCCAGGAAATGGAAATATTGGGTTGCCCAAAAAGTAATTGCGGATTTTTTAAAAGAAACTAAATGCATTTTTAATAAATTTAGAATGAACTTTAATCAAATATACTTTATTTACACTTTTTTTCTAAAGCAAGCTAAAAGTAACAGCTGATAACTGACAGAAGAAAGAATGCAATTACAGAGTCACAAGCTGTGAAATAATTTGTCAACGCCGACTATATGAAAAATCCGCAATTACTTTTTGGGCAACCCAATAGATGCGCTCTTACTATATTTGCGTGAGAAACTTGATTGCTAAAACCTTCCGATACAAGATTGCATTTTGTCACACTGTTGGAAAAGAATGAAAAAAATAGAAACAATTTCTCCAGGGGCCGAATTACCGCATACGTGAACGAGTAAAATTGGGCGAAAATTTTTGTTTTGGTATTACCGCATTCGTCAACGAACAAGCACTTTCGACATTCGTTAACGAGGGCATAATCGAGTATCAGCTGTTCGAAATTCACTCGTGAGCACTGGAGCAATCCAATAGAATTGTTACTTGATATAAATATTTAAAATAAAAGTAAAAATTTAAAGTTTTGAGTGTAATTATAATATGAAATAAATAAATACATACTTTTTCGTATTTAGGAATTAATTATGCAAAAAAAAATGGGCTACAAAAGGTTAAAATTGCTCAATTCATGGCCATCCGAATTTGGCAAAATCAGCTGAGTACAATTTTTTCTCACAAAGTGCACTATCTGTCAACGAGTTTTGGTCGTGTGTATGTACTGTAGTTAAGAACCATAACGCACACAACGAAAAATGGCGCGAACTCGTAATATACTCAAAATCAGAGTTGCACTAATCACTTTTTTGGCAAATAGTGCACGCAACATTTTGTTGTTTGGCAACTGCCACTACCTGTAAATGAATATATCTTGAAAAAACACAACTAAAAAATTACGTTCTTGCGTTCTTGTGTGTGCAAAAAAAAAAAAATACAAAAACAATCAAAAGAAAGCCTTCTCGAGGACAACAAAGCAATCGATTATTGTTTCGAAGAAACGAAACTCGAAGTCTCGTGATTCGAAAAATTTACAATTCGATTGAAAAAACTGGAAATTTAATGCCGTGATTACGGCCCATGTTGCTATACGCGCAATCACTCGTAACTCGAAGAAACGAAACTCGATATAGTATCGCGATTCGAAAAATGTACAATTCGATTGAAAAATCTCGAAATTTAATGCCGTGATTACGGCCACGTTGCTATACGCACAATCACGCTCACGAATCGCGTAACTCAGGCGTGATTCGACAACTCTCTTGTACTTTTCTACTCACGCTACTACTAGATCCATTGTGTTTCCCTGGAAGAGAGCCTATAGATGCGCTTGCGCACATATATCGTGACAATTCGATCGAGTCTACCGCTCTTGCATTGAAAAATATTACATCCATCCAGAAGCCTATATGATTCCCTTATTTCTAAGAACTCAATGAAGATTCTTGTCTCGGTGCCCACTCTAATATGGACCTATGTGTATAGAGAAAGTCCAGGGAAAGGCGGGGTACTTCCAGCCAAGAGCTTATTTCAAGGGAAAACGACGTCTAAATTGGCAATAAGGAAAATTGCCCCACCTTCGTAAAGGGCACTGTCAACCCATTGGCCATTAGTATGAAAATAATTGTTGTTGTTGTAGCCATATTTTCATTTGGAGGTGGCGACCCTCATCAAGCCCCTGTAGGTGAGCAAGCTCGTTCCGGGCCAAAGGACCGATCACCGCGGGAACAGTGTGGCCATTGATTATTTTAAGGCGCCAATAACCCGCCTTGTCATATCGACCACCGTGGGCACTCAGTATTTGTGCAAGAGCCGGTCAATGAGATTTCGCTCGATACCGCTGATTTTCCGCGACTGCGGTCGCAGCTACTCCATATGGAGCATTCCACTAGTGTTATAGAGATATAGTCATACGGTCCTATTCTTTGTAGTATAAAATATGTTCGCGTACTTTTCCAGTAAAAATTTGCAGGAGTGTAAAAATAGCCTTATTTCTATTTTGCTATTTATTTGTATTAAATAGCTGATTTTCATGAAACAGCTGTTTGATGCTGCAAATTTCTGCTCGGAAAAAAACTCCAGTAGAAATTTACAAGCTCTCAATTACCGATCTCTCAAGATTTAGCTTGCTATCATGCCCTCTCTAATATGCACCTCTCATAATCACTCCAAGTGGCCCGGTTTTAGCGCTTTCGGTATAAAATCGCGTCGCATCATGCAGTCGGCTCATAGTTCAGCAAAACGTAGTTCCTCAAAATCTACTCGAGGGGTCGTATGACAAACGGTTAAACGCTTTGGGGTCTGTATCATTACCTTTCTCAGATTACCCACTTTACATTTCTCTGTTCTCATGTCCCCAACTTTGGCACAGCGTTGTATCAGAGAGCCATTAGCTCACAGCTTGACTTTGTATAAGCTCTGGTAACTGTTAGTATACTTCCAATAGTTTGCGACTTCTTGGAATGCAACCTGCCGCGCTGGACTCTGTAGCAGGCGGAGTTCTGCAGGGTCTGGTGACGAAGAAGGAAAATCGAGCACCTACTGTGTCAGTACCCTGCAATCGTGAGCAGTAATGGGAGTGGCACGTCTTTGCGTTCCTGTATTTTCTTCTGGTACTCAGCCCCCTCGTCATTCTAATCTACTATAAAAGCGCAATCCCATGGCAGTCGGTTGTACGTACCGGATTGACCCAATGTATTCCTTCATCGGCAAGGGCTACTACAACTCTAAATAAGCACCGCAATTGTAGTATATATTGATTAACAGCTGAGAACCCACCTTGTATATATGTGTTCGTTCGTTTTTCAATTAGGTTGCACTTGAAGTCGATCTGGTAAAACTGTAAACATGACATTAAATATGTGGCAACATTTTACGCAGGTATTTTTCAAAAGTCAGGGCGGTTTTCAAGCCTTTCGTCGGGATTCTTTGTTTTCGATTTATTTTCTTAATTTATTTAAACAAGATATGATATGAAGATATAAAACAATAATATCTTCTTTGATATTTGAGATGATCTGCTACTTTCGTTTAATCAAGTCTATGTAACTCTACAAACTATATTAAAATTACCAAAAAGGACAAAAGAATTTATGTATATACTTTGTGTGGTGTATGTATGAGAGATGGATACCATAGATCAAATAAATTTTTCGGAGCTGCGAGATGCAGAAATTGTGGCACGCATGCGTCAGTGTAATTACGAAAAATTTAAAACATTGGTGCGCATGCATTTGTCATTTGAGTTGGACTTGAATACAGATGAGTAAGTAGAACATCGAGCTGGGACATCAGGTAGTCCCATTTCGTATAATTTAAGAAACATAAGGTAGTCCCATTTTATTTCGATGTTCTTTCTATCCATATAGATTTGATTTGCCCTGCCATGAAATTGTTTACGAAGATAAAGGCAAAGTTCGTAAATGGAATCGCTTGAGTAGAAAGCACAAACATGGCGCTGTTGTTGCTGCCTTGACTTCAGGTTCAACAGGTTGTGCTGCCGCAGTTGGCATAAAGGGATCCGGTTCAAGCGGTCATATAAATAGTGGTGGCAGTAGTCCAACGGAAAACCTAAATCCACAGATTGATTCAGGGTTTCTATTTCATCTGCAAGAATTAAAAGAATTTCTAATGCTGGAGAAAAGTGAGTGTATTAGGGCCATGTTATTGGACAATTACTTAAAATAACTTGGATAGAAATAAGTATTTTTTTAATTGTAACATTTACTTTGTATTTCTTTCAGATCTCCAACAAGAGGGAATTTTTCGCAAAGCAGGCTCAGCCTCTAGACAAAATGAGCTACGAATGCAAATACAGAATGACAAACCGCTTGATTTAGAAGCCAGTGGCTATTCTGCCCACGATTGTGCTACCGTGTTTAAAGGTTATTTGGCAGATTTAGGCGAACCTTTGCTTACGGACGCCCACTATCCTGCGCATTTGCAAATAGCCCCCCTATGTTTGGGACTGAATCTGCAAATGGATGAAGATGGCAGCATAAATGGAAATAAATCGATTTCCTCCATATCAGGAGAACGTCTAAAAAAGGAATTGCATGTCCTAAATTCTATACAATTACTACTGCTGCTTTTGCCCAATGAAAATCGACAATTGCTGCAACACATAACCGACATTTTACATGCGGTGGCCTTAAAACAAGCATCAAATAAAATGGGTCCCGATAACTTAGCCACCCTTTTTGCTCCACATTTGATTTGTCCTCGGAATCTGCCACCGGAGGCATTACACTATTTGGCAAGAAAAATGTCCAGTATTATATCGTATATGGTTATAAGGGCACATGAAATCTTTAATGTACCTGCCAAATTGGCCACAGATATACGTGCCTATTTTCTGGAGAGAAAACGTAAGAAAACCATGTCACCTGAAATGACACTGGATGAATCCATATCGGATATATCAACAGTGAATACGGTGTATACGTTTGTTGATCGTGAAAAAACCGCTGCAGCACATAATACCAACACAACCGACACAGAACTAGCGCAATTGTATGCTCACATACAATCGATGCCGGAATCATCGAAAAAACGTCGACTAATTAAACAGTTTAATAAGCAAAATGGCCAAGGTAAGTAACATCATACGTATGTATGTGTCTTTTCTGTCATTTACTATGAGCCGCCAACATGAAATCATAAGCCAGTTCTAAATACTCAACCCTTAAGCCAAGGAACACTATTTAAAGGGAAATATTCAATTAAAAATTAAACTCAATAAAGCTTAAAAGGAAATTATCGGCCGTTATTAATGCGTCGTTCATCACTTGTTTGATTTTAAAGAATATATAAGAAAGAAGCGTAAACATTACTCTTAAGAAACAGATAAAGTGATCGTTCTATTATTCAGTCTTAGTTTTGAAAGTCTCTTGACATTTTAGCTGAGGCATCTACATTCATTCTAACTTAGATTATATTGTGAGAGTCCGTCCAATTTAGATCCATCCGTGTATACAAAAGGTGATGGGAAAGGTGGGTACCCAATCCTAATCCAAAGTTTAGATGGGAGCTACCGGGCGCCTCCCAGGTTGCGGATAGTGGAATGCTCCATACGGAGTAGCTGCAACTGTAGTCGCCAACAATCAGCGGTATCGAGTGGAGAGTCGCAGTAAGTGAGTGTGTTCCAATGATGCTCAATATGACAAGGTGAATTATTGGCACCCTAAATAACCAATGTCCATCATATTCCATAACCAATGACCATTGATGGAATCGACCGGTACAAGCTTGTTAATCTATAAGAGAATGACAAGGATCCAGTGCACCGTCTCCGGCCTAGGTCCCCAACTCCTTCCTTTCGAGCTGCGTCATAAGTAGAGCACATTCAATCCCTTTCTGACGCATCTGCTCGATGTTTCTTTTCCAGTTGGCTTTGGTTAAGAAGAGCAGCCAGTAGAATCGTTGCATTGTAAAATGTAATTTTGCTTTAGCGAGAGATAGGTTTTTTCTAAACTGCCCACTTTACCCTACGTTTTGTTACAAAACTGGTGTCGGATTCATAGACTGTTCCGCCGGATTCTTAAGGATTCAACTTTGTATAGGTTACAATTACTACTAGACCAACTTTTTCTAACCCTTTTTCGATCATTTCGAAGGCTGCAGTTGTTATAGGCTATTCTCACCTGCCTATCATCTCCTGATCTAACTTCAGCTGCTTCAATTGAAGCGGTTTATTGTGTTTCCGTAGTTATATTAGTTGGTCCCTCCGGGTATGTAAATAGGAGATTGGTGTCATTGCTTCCTGTGTGGCATGCAGGGCAGATATCTAAAATGATATATGATGTTAATTGAGCCAGATTAGTTCTGGCTTTTCTAGATAGGTCTTTCTCGTCATTTGCGGCTGATATGATAAATTCCCACAGGCTACAAGGTGATTATTCTGTAGGTCCGTTCGGTATGTGGAGGTTGCAAGTGTATCGAAACTGTATTGTGGGGTATCTAAACATCCTGACGCTCCTCTTGACATATATCTAATGGGATTCTGGGGAAGAACTTAAATCTGAGTAGGAAAAGGCCCTCAAAAGTCTGCGCCGAACGACGGGAGAAGATAGGTCTGTATGATTCTTTGGACCGTATGTTTTTTTTGGTTTGCAAATAGGGACCGCCTATTTTCTATTACTTAAGTATTATTAGAAAAAGGAAAGAGAATTCAGGTATTTGGTTCCTAATTCGGCTAGATGTTTGAGCATTAGCATTGATATTCCGTCAGAACCCAGAGCCTTCGATGTCTTGGCCCTCCTTATGACTTGGGCTACACCTATGTTTCTCGGCGAGTTGTTGCGAGATTTAATCGTTCTTCAAAATTTACTGGCACCTGAGCCTGTTTTGCAGTTGTCGATAAGCTCCACCATTTCTCCTGCTTATGCTCGCCGACCAACTTGCTAATCGTCTGATTAAGTTCTCTTCGTGCGCCGAAGCTCATAATGTTAATTTGCTTATTTTACTTTTTCAGTCTGGGAATATTGGTATTTGGCCAGCCGGGATGCAACGGGAGGCTGCTGCCGCGATAGTTGAGCGGAGAAATTTTTCTTCGCTAAGAAAAAATAGAAAAGCGCAATTGTCATCGTATTATGTTTTTGGTATGATCACCGAAGCCTAACCTAAATCACAGCGGAACTTTGGTGGAAACTTCAGCCAAAATTCCGATATTGTTTAGACTACCGCATTCTTATCCCTTTTAGTGCATTTTTCCTTTCCTCTATTGGATGATTACCATAATTTTTTTTGGGTTTGTTCTTTAATTCTTCTAGGACCATTTTTAAACCATTTTCAGACATTCCACAATTAAATTTCTCTTAATTTAAGGTACTCCCTTGCAGCTACAAGCCATGAATCGTTTGAAAACCACCGAAAATGCACGAAGTTCCAAGTCACTGAGTGATTCAATTAAGAAACACATTTTCCATAAGGGTATAATGTCTCGTACACCAAAAAGACAACCAGTGCCTCCCACAGTACTTGAGGTAAGAGCATAAACTTTCACTTAAATATAAAATTACATGTGTCTACGCTTTTGTTTCACTAAAATGATCCCCCTTCTTCTATTTATCCCAAATGTGCTTTTTTCCTTGCCTGTCCTCCAGACTCCGAATAATTCCAGCATGAAACAACACAAACAAAGAGTACTTTTTCAAAGTCCCAATCCACAAGCAATTGCCTCAAATTCCACCATTATATCATTATCGTCATCTTCAACAACAACATCATCGTCTTCTTGGTCAATAACTAATTCCACAAAATCTGCTAACCTCACTCCATACATTATTAAGTCACATCCTTTGCAAAAATCCATATCCTCATCTTCATTACTAATGAGTCAACAACAAATATCACATCCGCATAACATTAATGCTAACAACGGTGAGGATCAAGAGAGCTCTTCATCTTCAAATGCATCGGCATGCACGACTAACGTTGGTCACTCAGCACTGTTGCAACAACAGGGCAGCAATAGTAGTGATGGTTATGCTTACACAACTAAATCGGTTTCGGCTCCAGTTAGTCGTCAAACATCTTCAGACTTACAACATCACCTTAACACATCCATAACATCTGGCACTTCATCTTTGTCTTCGGGCACATCTGCTAATAACCCCTTGGACCCAAATTGTTGTGTAACACCTTTGAAATTAATTTCGGAAGCAGCAAAGCATTTAATTGTGGGTGCAGACAAAAAATCGGTGGCTTGGGACGATGCTCATTTGATTGAAATTGAACGTATTTCGAATCCCTCAACACCATTGCAACAAACACCCTCTAATGATTTAAAATCTCGTTACAAGTCAGAGCCAAACTTAAGTTTGTCCCATAATATTTGTGAAACTCCAAGCTCCTCAACATCACTTGCCCACGATATGATCACTCCCATAACTAAACTAATGCCAGGAAAATATATAACACGCAAACTAATGAAGGGTGTTAGCATGGGTAACTTGAGATTTCCCTTTAGTACACCAGAATCCACAAAACGTTTAGTAAGAACAGTGTCATCATCATTGAAGCGACGCTCTAGCGAAGATTCACAAATATTCCAACAGATTGAAGGTAGTTTTGCAGGTGCTGCCAAATCCGACAATGCTCCACTGTTGCAAGATATGGATGATGAGGATTTAGAGGAGGCGACATTTGAAGATGAGCCAGTCAGGGAAGGCGAGGTAGGGCCCGTAGCAGAGTATCATCATGGCACTGGTAGTAGCTCGTCGGAATTGTCGACTTTCACGGGGGGCTCTGCTTCATATCAACAGCTTTTGCTGCAACAAAGTGGTATCTATCGTAATCTGGATTTGGTCACGAGCACACCATCACTGCTATTGGGACGTAGATCCATGTCGCCCATTACCAAGTCAACACAACGCATGCCCAAAGCTATGCAGGTAAGCCAGCACTTAGTTTTTTTTTGGGAAAATCTAATTCAATATAAATGAGTCTTGGTTTTTATTTGGTTAAATGATAGATAGATAGGTTAAATGCTTTCGATTTTTTTATTTATAGGAATCTATAATGACACCACGTTCTCGCAAACCAGTAATGGTATTAACGACCGATCAAAATCAAACCATCAATCAAACCACCGATATGTCTGATTTTCCCGAACATGAGGAGGAGGAGGAAGACAATGTGGATGTTGAGGATGCAGTTGAGGATGAATGTGTTTTAGTAGAAAATTCGATTTTGGGCATTGGGATTACAGTCACTAATAATCCCCCTCATTCGGAGGTCATCAATGAAGATGCCACCTCTTTGGGCGGCTATTCGGATATATTTAAACGTCAACAATTGCTACAGGCCAATCGTAATTATATAACACCTCAAAACCCTGCCAATGTGGATTTAAATCTGGAAGATTCTTCATCCCATGAGAATAGTTGTAAAATAAGCAAGGAGGAACAACAGCAAGGACCAGATGTTTTGAGTGCGCACTTCAAGTAAGTGAGAATTTATTATATCCACCACTATCTTATCATTCCATTTGTGACACCTTGAAATATTAATATGTGACTATATAAAGTATATATATTCTTGATCGTCTTGACATTCTAAGTCGATTTGGCATTGTCCGTCCATCTGTGAAAATCACGATAGAAATCGAACGTAAAAAATATCTGCTTTAAATTTTGCACAAAGACCTCCTATTGCTGTAGGTTATTGTTGTTCTAGACTGAGGCGCCAGCCCTTACCGATGAAGGACTCCATCGGATCAATTCGGTACGTACAACCGGCTGCCAATGGATTGCTGTAGGTAAAAAGGGATTGTAAATGTGCCATATTGGGGGCTAAGGACCAACTTCCCTGATTAGTTTCTTTCAAAATGGTCTATAACCCGATACAACTCCAATATAAACCGATCTCCCGATTAATTTTTTATAACCCTTGGAAATTTCAAATATGTCCAATTGGCAGAATTTTGTTACGTCACATGAGTACATTTTTACCAGAGTCTTTTTTTGGGGGATTCCTAAGGATCGGCCCGGCCGAACTTAGCCCCTATTTACTTGTTTGTTTTAAGATAAGTTGTGGGAATACTTCCACGCTTGTCCAACATTTCCAACTTCCCGGGGGTTATGTTCTTGTATAGGTACACAATGTAGTAGTTGTAACCACATGAACAAGTACGTTTCGCCCTATAGTACCGATCAGTGTTGCCAATGTTGAGAGTTTCTCCCCAATTTTCAAAAATGGGGACGAAATTTTTGACCTAAGGATTTGATTGGGACTCGAAGCAAAAATTGTGGAAGTTTAGGGGAGGAATTTTGGGTTCAAAATTAAGAAAATGGAGAAAGTTGGGAACCACAACTTTGAGATAGTCAGTAACTTTATCTACCTCGGCACCGCCGTAACCGAAACGAATGACACCAGTTTTGAGATAAAGCGAAGAATAATACTGGCAAACAGATGCTACTTTGGACTAAGTAAGCAGTTTAGAAACAAGGCCACCTCTCGAGAGACGAAGACTACACTTTACAAGACTTTACAATGGAGAATATAGGCGACGTATGAGCCACGAGCTGTATGACGACGATAGCATAGTTACACGCATCAAAATACAACGGCTCGGTTGGCTAGGTCATGTTGTCAGAATGGATGAAGAAGCTCCAGCAAAGAAGTCTTTTGAAGGCAAACACGGTGGTACACGTAAACCGGGAAGACCAAAAGCCCGATGGAAAGATTAAGTTGTGGGAGACACATCGAAACGTGGTGTCAGAGATTTTAGAATGAGCGCAGAAGATCGAGGCGCTTGGAACGCTATTCTACGTTCGGCTAGTGGAACAAATATTCTGTCATAGCCAATTAAAGTAAAGTAAAAGTATTTTTTGGGTTCAAAATTACACCAAGTTATACTTGCTGTATTTAATAGACTATGTAGTGCAGATCACGACTAATCTGTTATTATTATCGGTTATCACAAGATATCGAGAGCTATCCACATCTTACTTGTACTGGATAGCAATTAAATAAAACAGCAATTGTACCAATGAGAAGTTTTGTCCCCGTTTTTTGAACAATACAGGGAAAAGCTCGTTTTATCGGCCGTTTTTGCACTATATCGATAAATTTCTATCCAATACAACTTGGCACTGGGCATCTCTCCTCTACACCTGACTTCCATTGAATGTACAATGCTGAAAAAACGGAACCTACATCGCTATCCATCTTTTACAAATTCAAAAATATTATATCCATGCGTTCACGTAATTGCATTTAACGCCATTAAAACATAATATGACTCAGATTCATGTCCGAAAAATTAATTTTAATAAAAAAAAATTTCAGTTTTTTTGCCTGTTAAAGCCTGTAATGACGTCGACTTTTCACACGAACAACTTTCAAAAGGCGCTATAAAAAAATGGGGACTGAGTTCTATGAGCAAAATAGAAGCGACATATCGCTGCATCAGGATAAATTTCGCACAATTTTAATTGCAAATGTAATTAAATGCTAACGAAATGGGCCGAATCACCTTTGCTTCAATACTGTAGTCTTTGATGAGTCAAGACTCTTGTTGAGAAGAGTCCGTCGGATTTCGCAATAATTCAATAGGCATTTTCGCTGTAAATGAACTCAGTATTAGGCTTTAGGGCGAAGATTATTAAATTTTACAACTTTTGTTTGTTTCTCTTTCTCTTCTCTCTCTTTGCAAATGAAAAAGGAAAGCCAGAGATCGCAACATACACCAACCATTATGTGACGCGTCTTTGGTTAAAAGACTTTTCAACATATTAGGTGTGACGACTTTAAGGGCCGTACGTTTGTATGTTGTTGTAGACAAAACAAGTAAAAACCTGCTAAATTCGGCCGAATCTTATGTGTCGAGTTCTTTGCGTAGTATCTCATTTTAGGCAAACAAAGAATAATGAATAAGGACTGTTATGCTATTGGAGCTATATCAAGTTATAGTCCGATTCGAACCATAAATGAATTGAATGCTGAACATTGTAGAAGTCATTGTGTAATATTTTAGTCCATTCGGATAAAAATTGCGCCTTGTAGTGGCTCAAGAAGGAAAATCAGGAGATCGGTTTATATGGGAGCTGTATCAAGCTATAAATCGATTCCGACCATATTGCACACGTATGTTGGGGGCCTTGAGAGAAGCCGTTGTACAAAATTTGTACTAAATCGGATGAGAATTGCTCTCTCTGGAGGCTCAAGAAATCAAGGATCCAGATCGGTTTATATCAGGTTATGTACCGATATGCGCCATACTCATCACAGTTTTTGGAAATCATACCAAAACACCTCATGCAAAATTTTAGATAAATCGGATAAGAATTGCGCCCTCTCGCGGGTCATGAACTCAAGATCCAAGATCGGTTTATATGACACCTATACCAGGTTATGGAGCTATTTGAACCATACGCAGAGGTTGGAAGTGATATCAAAAGAACACGGGCAAAATTACAGCCAAATCGGAATAGAATTGCGGGGTATGAACCGATTTGAACCATGCATAGCACAGTTGTTGGAAATGATATCAAAAGATTATGTGCAAAATTTCAGTCAAATCGGATGAGAATTGCGCCCTCTAGAGGCTCGAAAAATCAAGACCAAAGATCGGTTATATGGCAGCTATATCAAAACATGGACTGATTTGGCCCATTTACAATCCCAACCGACCTACACAAATAAGAAGTATTTGTGCAAAATTTCAAGCGGCAGCTTTTTTCCTTCAAAGGTTAGCGTGCTTTCGACAGACAGACGGAGGGACGTGGCTAGTTCGCCTTAAAATGTCACGACGATCAAGAATATATATACTTTATGGGGTCTAAGACGCATATTTCGAGGTGTTACAAACAGAATAACGAAATTAGTACACCCCTATCCTATGGTGGATGGTATAAAAATCTACCATTACGCGAACAACACATGCGGGTGTGGTTAATGTGGTATTTGTATCATAGAGGCGTTTTCGCAATAAATACGATACAAATGCAACATACAAACGTACGGCCCTTGAAGCCGTCACACCTAATATGGTTGAACAGTCTTCTAACCAAAGACAAAACGCGTCCTATAGTGGTTGGTGTGTGTTGCGATCTCTGGCTTTCCTTTTCCATTTACAAACGAAAGTCTACGATCAACGAGCTCGTCTTGAAAGAGAAAGAAGCAAAAACAAAATTTATTTTATAAACAGCTATTTAAAATTTGGGTTTTTTTGGGGAATGTACTTGTAATTGGGGATTTTTGGGTACAAAAGATTCGAAGTTAGGGAAAACAAAAGATTCGAAGTTAGGGAAAAAGGGACGGAAAAATACTGGCACCGATCGCTGTGGAAACATGGCGGCCATTGGCTATTGAAAGGCGCCAATAACTCTCTTTGTCATTTCGAGTATCACAGGCATTCAGTATTTGAGAAGGCCTCCCACTGAGACTCTCCACTTAATATCGCTGATTGTCTGCGACTGCAGACAGAAGTAATGATAAAAATTCCAACATGGATGGTTGTCATAGTTATCCCAGTCCGTACACTTATTATATTTGTTATGTTTGCTCTACTTTAATTGCTATTGTTTTTTCAGGAAATATTTACTCAAACGTAGTGTACTTGCTACTCCACCAGAAGATGCTTCATTTACCAGTCATTCAGATGATTTTGAAAGCTCTCGCGAAATCGATGATATGGATGAGAACAGACTTAGTTCTAGTTTATTATACTGTCTCGATGGCAATAGACCCGAAAGTGATGATAATGAGGACAATGATGAAACGACCACCGAAACCAATGATAATGAAAATACCAATTCCAGTAATGGTAACGAAGAAGACCTGGAAGAGGGTGCAATGGAAGATATTGTACAACAAAATATACATCAAAAACTGAAAAGTAATGTGACAACTACTGCCAGTTGCAGTACACATTTATGCTCAGCCACAAATCGTTTAGCCAACAATCCCTTTGTTATACTTAACAATGCACGAAAGCGTGCAGCTTCCAATGATATTGAAAAAATGTCTTCAATACTGTTCAACAGTCAACAACCGTCACATGGTTTGTATCAAGATGTGCAAACTAATGATAAAGCGGCAAAAGTTATGTCCAACAACATGAAGTCGTCTAGCAAGGGCCTACATAAATTTGCCAACAAAGAGAATTGTGAGCACAATGAGAATTATGTGGCCAATAAAAAATTATTAATCAGCGAATATCCTGGCGAGACCTCATTTTAGGATACTTAGTTTTAGGAAGTTTGGCATGCACACATTATATATATAAAAAATCGATTATTAACCGTTGTACGGTTAGAAACTTTTTTTAACGTTTTATATAGGTCTTCCCCGAAAAGACACTTTTTAGCGAGTTATGTTCTAGTTTTAGTTTTTTCTTGCTATTATGCATTTTTCTAATTGAATCTTTAATCCACATAAAGTAATTTATATTCTCTGACAACAAAAATTATAATTTTCAACAAAAAAATTAAAATCATAATTGCTTGTGCTTTGTTTTTTATTGTATAACATTATTTTTTTCCACAACATTCAATTAAAAACAGATTTTAAACGATCCGATTATAAAATTTTGCATATATTTCTTTGAACAATTGCGATTTCGACATATCCGAGTATTATTCTAAGAAAATAATTTACACATAATCGACATACATACATAAATACCTAAATGCATACATTATATTTATGTCATACCATTATATTATATATAATAAGATATTAAGAAATACCAAAAATAAGAATTCAATTTCGAAAAGAAAATTGTATAAAGTTATTCAAAATTAAATTTATCATGTGTTTTTTCGTTAAAATTTTTCATAGTTAATTTTTTCTTATCTAAACTAGGTGGAAAAAATATCGCCGCTTCAACAAACTTGCAAAACGAATGCAGTTAAGGTAGATCAAGGCCATGTTATCCGGTTCTAGGTGACATATTACACTTATCAATCAAAGGCTGACACTTGTGTTACTTGTTTGGCCATATTTAACGCAAACACAAAAAGGTAAAAAGTAGATTTGAAATTATGACGTTTACTACTTTACTTACTTTAATTGTCTATGAGAGAATATTTGTTCCACTAGCCGAACGTAGAATAGCGTTCCAAGCGCTTCGATTTTCTGCGCTCATTCTAAAATCTCTGACACCAAGTTTCGAGGTGTCTCCCATCACTTGATCTTTCCATCGGGCTTTTGGTCTTCCCGTGTTAGCCTTCAAAAGACTTCTTTGCTGGAGCTCCTTCATCCATTCTGACAACATGACCTAGCCAACGCAGCTGCTGTATTTTGATGCGTGTAACTATGCTATCGTCGTCATACAGCTCGTGGTACATACGTTGCCTATATTCTCCATTAACGCGAGCTGGTCCATATATTTTACGAAGAATCTTTCTCTCAAATACTCCAAACACTGCCTCATCTGCCATGTCTCAGAACCATATAACAACACGGGTTGTAACAGAGTCTTGTATAGTGTAATCTTTGCTTGTTAAGAGGTGGCCTTGTTTCTAAACTGCTACTTAGTCCAAAGAAGCATCTGTTTGTCAGTATTTTTCTTCGCTTCATCTCAAAACTGGTGTCATTCTCAAAACTGATGTCAAGTTGTGATTCGCAACTTTCTTCATTTTCTTTATCTGCTCTGCTGTACAAGGGGTTTTGGGAGTTGAAAACAATCCATTTCGTCTTATCTCCATTTACTGCCAGAACCATTTTCACTGACTCTCTTTCGATTCTTTCAGAGGCTGCAGTTACTACTTCCGGTGACCGACCTTGGATGTCGCTGTCGTCGGCATAGGCGAGTAGCATGGTATAATCTTCTTCAGCAGGATATTAAAGTGATCACACGATAGGCAGTCGCTTTGTTTGAAACCTAGTTTGGCATTGAACCGTTCGCAAAGGTTTTTTTCCTATTTTAACTGATGAGCGTGTATCAGCACGTGTCATTCTGCAGAGTCTTATTAATTTTGCAGGGATACCAAACTCAGGCATGGCTTGAAATACCTTGGAACGTAAAGGGGTATCGAAAGCGGAGATTAGCATGTATGTTGACTACAAACAAAGAGATGGTAGGTTTTGATTTGTCCTTCTCGGATATTTTTCAGGATTTGGCGCAGTGTAACTATATGTGGTCTAGGTCAAAACAATAAGTTTTAAAATTTGAAAAAAATGGATATTAAAACAATTAAGAGCGTGCTATGTTCTGTCGGGCCGAATCTTATATACCCTCCACCATGGATCGCATTTTTCGAGTACTTTGCGCGGTATATCTTTTTAGGCAAACAAAGAAAAATGAATAAGAACTGTTATGCTATTGGAGCTATATCAATTTATAGTCCGATGCGATATTTCAATCCATTCGTAAAAGAATTGGACCTTGTAGGGGCTCAAGAACCAAAATCCGGATAGATCGATTAAGACCATATTGGACACGTTTGTTTAATGTCATGGGAGAAGCAGTTGTACAAAGGTTCTGCCAAATCGGATAAGAATTGCGCCCTTTAGAGGCTCAAGAAGTCAAGACCCAAGATCGGTTTGTATGGCAGCTGTATCAGGTTATGAACCGATTGAAGTCATACTTAGCACAGTTGTTGGAAGTGATACCAAAACATTACTTGCAAAATTTCATTTAAATCGAGCGAGAATAGCGCTCTCTAGAGGCTCAAGAAGTCAAGACCCAAGATCGGTTTATATGGCAGCTATATCAAAACATGGACCGATTTGGCCCATTTACAATCCCAAACGACATACACTAATAGGTAGTATTTGTGCAAAATTTCAAGCGCCTAGTTTTACTTTTTCGAAAGTTAGCGTGCTTTCGACAGACGACAGACGAACAAACGGACGAACATGGTTAGATCGACTTAAAATGTTTTAGATGCATATTTCGAGGTGTTACAAACAAAATGACAAAATTACTATACCCCAATCCTATGGTGGAGGGTATAAAAATTTAAATAAAGTTTTTTTTTTATTTCGATTTTAATAGAATTTTTTTTATTGAAATTTGAAATTGCAATTTTTGTATGGTTCCGGCTGTAGGTCAATTGAAACAAATTTCTCTTAATTTTTTATCTTTTTTTATTCCAACATCACATTGGTGATGTTTGTGGACCAAAGACAATTGAACCTGGAAATAAGCCAGCCATTGATATATGAAGAGATATTGATGAAACAGCTTGTGGTAGCCAAACTTAAAATCCAATACGCATTTCCATTTGGAATTAAGTTTGATGCCGAAAATTTCTCAAGCAATGATCTGTGGACCCAACAGACGGGAGGTTAGAGAGCAACACTACGGTACTGAAGGTAGCACTCGCCACGGCAGAAATTTTCTGGTAATATTTATTCTCTCGACTTACTCCTTTTGAGTGAAATAACATAAATATGATTCATTAACCAGCCATAGTAGAAAACCATAACAAAAAGAAATATAATTTTCGTTGAAAGTAAAATATGAATCATATCTTCTCTCACTAAATAGTGATATCCAATTCAAGTTTTTAAATCATTGTTAATAGACCTTCCTTTAATGCAAATTTTGCCCATGAACATTCCACTAAGGAACACGGGCAAACTTCTCACGTATCAATGAGTGCTGTCCGATTCAAGTTTTAAACTCAATGGCCGAGTTCGTACGGCGCGCTGCAGTACGACACCTCTTTGGAGAGAAGTTTTTACATGGCATAGTACCTCACAAATGTTGCCAGCATTAGGAGGGGAAAACCACCGCTGAACATTTTCTTCAATACCCGAGTCAGAACGGTGTTATTCCATACATAAAGCATTAGCTTCTAATAAAAATCTAATTTGTCGTTTAAAATTTTATCTAAGATTAAGGAGCAGGCTCAAAGTTTGTTTCTATTACCCTAAAGGGGATTTGAGTTCAAAGTCTATAAAAATCCTAACCATAAACTTAAGACCCCTTGGGGTTTTTCAAGAAGTCTTTTTCAATAGAATGATAAGAAAATGAGGATTGTTTTTAAAGAAAGATTTATTTCCCACGACCAGGGTACAAAACTTAAATTCAATTTGAAGATAGCATTTCTATGTATACAATCAATTGGGAAATTTCTTTGTATATTTTGGCTTTTATCGATTCGCTCTGATGTTATCACTGATTTTTTCAAGTTGATAATTTTTTGATATAGCATGACATGATTTGGGTTAACCATTGAAATTTTATATCAGGTGGTAACAAGGTTTTTTGGAAGATTCAATTGAAATATATATGCTAGAGCAACGCCTAATGTCCTTTCCAAAAACCTAAAACTCCATAAGGTTACTTAAAACTTTCATACTGAAGCGTCCCTTAAGCCCACTATCCTCTTAGTCGAATAGGAATTATTGCTTACCATAAAACGTAAATCAATGTTCGCCGTTGGCTATTAAATTCTTATAATGAAAGTGAAATTTTTGTAATCAGAGAAAAGTTTATACTACTACGTATTATATTCCCTTATTATCTTTATTATGCGAATAATAGGGTGGCTTTTTAATGAGGAATTTTAAAAAAATGACTAAAGCTAAATGATTATGAGGGCGGCAACAATCACCAGATTTTTGCCAAAATTTTAAACAATATTGGTGCGTAAAGTTTACTAATCTTATCTTCCTGATAAGACAATTAAGTTTTAACTATATGAAATTCACCAAGTGGTGGGCTAATGTTGAATGTCAATGACAAAAGTTTGCCCAAACCTTCTTATTTCATATCAAAAGTAAGTTGGGTGGAAATTATGCACTGATTACTACAATTATACTGATAATTGTAGATATGTATGGAAAATATTTTCTTTGGAATGATTGGAGAAATCTATTGCTGTGGTTCTTTTAGCTAAAAACTTTTTTGAATTTTATTTTGATAAAATATAAAAAAATTAAAAATTAAAAAAAAATCAATTTTCTTTTTTCTGCAAATGCAAATTTGACCATGAACATTCCACTAAGGAACAAGGGCAAACTTCTCACATATCACTGAATGTTATCCGATTCAAGTTTGAGCTCAATGATAAGGAGCCTCCTTTTTATAGCTGAGTCCGAACGACGTGGCACAGTGCGACACCTCTTTGGAGAGAAGTTTTTACATGACATAATTTTTCTGATGATGTCGCCCGGGCTTTCTGCGTTATAGGAGGACATGCCAACCTCGGCAACAACATACATTTCGCTGCAAAATTTCTTAAAAAATATATTTTGACCAAATTTTAAATAAAAATAAAGTTTTGATAAAAAAATGTTCTACAGAAATAAAATTTTGACAAAATTTTCTAAAAAATATATATTTTGACGAAATTTATTAAAAAAAAATTTTTTGACAAATATTTTTTAATATTAAAATTTAGAGTCGATTGTTCATAAAAATAAAATTTCGACAAAAATTTCAAAAAACAAAATTTGTTATTAAAATTTTTCAAAATTTTCCAAGAAATTCTTTTTTCAATATGGGTCTCAAATGATAGATATTTGGGAGTGGATCAGGAATTCGATATCCACTTTCAGGAACAAATGTCTGATGGGTTGCACCCTCCGCTGTCCCCAACACCCCCAAAATAGGACTTATTTACCGACCCGACTGACTGTGAATGACTGTGAGCGTTACAAATGTTGGAACTCTGAGCTCCGATTTATGTGATGTTCATTGTCATCACGAGAAGTTCAGCTGAGTGCTACCGAGTGCGTTCATAGATTGCGGATAGTGGAATGCTTCGTATTTGGAGTAACTGCAAATGCAGTCGCGGACAATCAGCAATATCGAGTGGTGAGTCTCAGTGAAAGGCCGGATGGCATCGGCACCTTTAAATAACCAATAACCAATGGTCCTGGGGAACGGATTTGTCCTACGGAATGGATTTGTCCTACGGAACGAATTGAGCTTGTACTCCTATAGAGCTTGACGAGGATCATTACCTCCACATATCAATTTGGCTACAAAAACAACATCTTATTTACTGACAATATGGTGATCAAAAGAAAGGTGTTTGTGAGTAAAGCATGAATCTGATATCTATTTTTAGGGCCAGTATATCTGGGTTGCTACCCCAAACCCAAAACAATCCCCAAACCAGACATATTAACCGACAAAGCGCTATATGCGATCAAATGAAAGGCATTTTAGAGTAGAGCATTCCACCATCCCACCTCCAAAAGATCCGAAACAAGAATTAATTTTAGACCATGGCTATATAGGCCTCAAGTTATAGAAGAGAGTGAAAGAAGTCGCAGTGGAGCGGTCCCGGTCCAGCTACTAGTTTTCTTTGGAAATCAATTTTCGAAGAAAATTTTTATGAATTTCGAAAAATTTTCTATGAAATTCAAATTTTAACGAAATGAAGATCAAATTTAGACAATTTTTTTGACGAAATTTTTTATGAAATTTTAATTCTGACAAATTCTGGAGACCATTGTAGCGCAGAGGTTTGCATGTGCGCCTATGACGCCGAGCGCCGGGGGTTCAAAACGTGGCAATAATATCAGAAAAAAAAATTGGTGGTTATCACCGCTGACGACATTTCTGAGGAACTTTTTTTTTTACTTTAATTGGCTATGACAGAACATTTGTTCCACTAGCCGAACGTGGAATAGTTCCAAGCGCCTCGATCTTCTGCGCTCATTCTAAAATCTCTCTCACAAGTTTCGAGGTGTCTCCCACCACTTGATCTTTCCATCGGTCTTTTAGTTGTTGTTGTACAGTGTGTTGTACACTGAGGCGGCAGCCCTTGCCGATGGAGGACTCCATCGGGTCAATCCGGTACGTACAACCGGCTGCCATGGGACGGTCTTTTAGTCGTCCCGATTTGCGTGTACCACCGTATTTGCCTCCACAAGACTTCTTTGCTGTAGCTTCTTCATCCATTCTGGCAACATGACCTGGCCAACGCAAACCGTTGTAATTTGATGCGTTTAACTATGCTATCGTCGTCATAGAGCTCGTGGTTCATATGACGCCTATATTCTCCATTAGGACAGAGTAGTCCATTTATTTTACGAAGGATTTTTCTCTCCAACAAAGTACCGTCTCATGCTTCGGAGCCATACAACAGCATGGGTGGTATCATATCTTGTATAGTGTAATTTTCGTCTGTCGGGAGTTGGCTTTGCTCCACATCTGCTTGCTTAATTCAAAGTAGCATCTGTTAGCCAATATTATCCTTCGTTTCAAACATGGTGTTTTGTTTCGATTATGGCGAAATACATTCGAGGATTCTATTTCGATGCTTTCAAAGTCTGCAATTGCTTCTTCCCGTGAGTAGTGTGTCATGCCTATTCACATCTGCTTCTGGTATAATCTTTAACATCAGAATATTAAAGAGAACACACGATAGGCTGTCTCTTTGTCTGAAACCTCGTTGGGTATTGAACCGTTCGCAGAGGTTTTTTCCTATTTTAACTGAGGAGCGTGTATCAGAAAGCGTCATCCTGCAAAGTCGTATAAGTTTTGCACGGGGTACCAAACTCAGACATTACTTGAAATACCTTTGAACCTATAGGGCTATCGAAGGCGGCTTTGTAGTCAACGAAAAGGCGGTAAGTGTTGATTTGTCCATCTCGGGTCTTTTCCAGGATTTGGCGCAGTGTGAATATCCGGTCTATGGTGGATTAATCAGGCTTAAAGCTACACTGATAGGGCCCAATTATTTCGTTGACTTTAGATTTTAATCTTTCACACAGCACGCTCGATAGCATCTTGTATGCGATGGGGAGGAGACTTGTACCTCTGCTGTTGCTGTTGTTGTAGCCACCATTTCATGTGGAGTTGGCGATAGGTGAGCAAGCTCGTTCCACCATCCGCAGGAACAGGTTGGCCATTGGTTATTTAAAGACGCCAATAACTCGCCTTGTCATATCGAACATCATAGGCACTTAGTATTTGTGCAAGAGACGTTACCGCCCTTCCTCTCACTGAGCATTCCACTATCCGCTACCTGTGGACGCGCCCTGTAACCAGCAGCTAAGCTTCTCGTGACAGCAATGAACACCACACAAATTGGAGCTCAATGTTCCAGCCTGCGTGGTGCTCACAGCTATGCCGTAACTCTGTAGTTCGCACATACCGTCTTGTCCCCTTTCTTGTATACTTGGTATAGTATACTGATGTTCCAATTATCGGGTATGCGTTCTTCTAGCCAGATTGCGCAGACACGCTGATGCATACGCCTAATTAGCGTTTCGCATCCGGTCTTAAACAGTTCAGCCGGCAACCCATCGGCTTCTGTTGCCTTATTGTTTTTCAGCATTGGTCAGGCTACGGAGATCGCGATTTCGATGCTGACCAAAGCTTCATCATCAGTCCGAGTTGCCTTAGAATAGAAAAGCATAATAACAAAAACTCTTCAAAGAGTATCAGCAATGTGGTGTGTTAAATGTATTGGGGTGGACAGCAATGCCAGAGGCCTCATCAGACTGCTATGCCACCAATAGATTACATGCTTCCACCTTTGTGAGCAGTGGAATGCCCTTCGAATGAAACGATGGGTCTTGTTAGTCAAACCTTTCTTATAGCAACATCTCTTCTTCATTATAACAAAAACTTGTTACCCAGACTATCTTTGATTGTCATAGCATAACTTATATGAGCATATTGCAGCTGCATATTTGTCGACGTGCTGTTCGTGCATTCATTTCTTTTTGCGCTTCTTTTTTAGGTCAGAAAATTTATTTCGTTTTATTTTTGGATTACCTACAGCTTCTACCAATATGTTTCTATTTGTTGCCTCTATTCCAAAAAGTAAAGCAAAACAACAAAAACCCTTTAAAGAGTGTTCTCCGAAATGTTTCTATGCAAATCAAATTTCCATAAAACTCTCTATAAAAGTTTGACGAAATTTTCTATGAAAGACAATCTTATCAGTTTGAAAAATTGCAGTAGTATATAGACTTTAACTTGCTTAAAATCGTATTTTTTGCTTAAAAACTTTTGTAACATTCCTCGTGGTATGTAATACGACGACATACACTGTTATAATGATAAATTTTTTTCTTATTTATTATTTCTCCCCCATCACTCTTTAGGTTAGGTCAATCATAATGAATTTCGTAATGGGGGCATTGGATATGGATGCGACCTTCAATGACGATGCCTCACAAATTAGCTAAAACAAAAATCAATCATTTTTGTTGTCCTCTCTCTCTCTCGATTTGCAATCAAAAATCACACCATCATCACAAAAACAAATTGATTAACTTATATTCACTTAAGGCTTCCATTTGCCGCCACACCTCTGCTAGTCCCTCCCCCCCCCAATATGTCAAGAGCCAAGTAAGCTCCCTTTGGATGATAGATGGAGGTTTTTTTTGGTCTAATTTAAACTAGTAATTGAAAGAAATCATTGCCATCACCACACCATACTACATCAACTTTTTGATATACATATGGATGGCACCCCACCAATTGTTTCGAATTAACATACATACGTTCATGTTAGCTATACATATACATATATGGGGACATCCTCCATACACTTACCATCATATAGGGTACTATTTTATTAATTTATTGTCTCACTAAATTAAAGCTACATAAATTGATAAAAACTCGGTTGTATGCGAAAAAGAACTAGCATCTTTATGAATTGCCAGAAGCATCAAAAGAAAATTTTAGAAAAATTTCAAATAATTAAAGGAAGTAGCGGCGGCCACCAGGCAACTTGGAGAAGCAAAAAGCAATTCTTGGTGGTGCTTGCTTGAGTGTATCCTTGAGTGCTTCTAGTCAGGATGGATGTCAATTTACATAAATTTCCCATTTAGTGTTTTTTTTTCAGTGTACTTAAGTTACTATGGAATACAGGCTGCTTGCGTCTTGCGTTGTGCATAGCGTTGCTGTTGTTGTGCTATCGTGTTATGTTATGCTCTTGAGCTTGGATATAGAGCCATTTTGGTGGCCCTTTTTACATTTCTTTGAGTACTTGGCGGAAACGATCCAATACCAGATTGGCATGCCTCTCGGTGAATATTAAGGCGGGTCGGAAACGTATTGCCAGATCACCACAACCTCCGGTTTGCAGACCAGCCATTTTCAATTTGGCGATCATGTCATCACGGGTTTTAGTATTTCTACAATTGATGGCCAAGAATGTTCCACGTCCTCTGGTCGAATTTATAATGGTGGAGAATTCCTTTTCCAAATCCAACAAACCGTTCTTAAGGACCTTGCCCGATCGATTGACCTGATCCAGCAGGTTGTCTTGCTTGATTACCTTAAGGACTTCCTCGAGCATGAGAATTTTACCTGGGTCTCCCATCCAGGTGTTGAAGATGCGGTAGGACTCCTTGGGCCCAAACTCGCTGCTGTGGAAGTAACCTCCCAGTTGCATTTTCTTGCTGAAGGTCACCACCTCAGGGGGTGATGGCAAATTGAAATGCTCATGGCACCACATTTTGCCGGTACCACCACCTCCTGTCTGCACCTCATCGATAAGCAAAGCCATACCATTGGCCTTGCAGATGCGTTGCAATTGTTGGAAAAATTCGGGAGAGGCTTCATTGTCGCCGCCTTCGCTTTGTATGGGCTCGACCACTATACCGGCCACTGGTATATCCTTTTTCCTGTATTGCTCTATCAAATCTTGCACCTCAGCCAAGCAACGCTTATCCTGGTCCTGATTGTACATGCGGTTCTCCTCCAAAGGGTAACGGTATTCAGGGAAACTGGCCACAGGCCAATCGAAAGAGGGCACATCGATTTTGTGTATATACTTGGAGTGTGTGGTGGAAAGGGCACCCATGGTGCGTCCATGGAAGGCACCCTTGAACGAAAGCAGACTCAACTTAGGTGCTCCCGGAGTCATATTAACCATGCAGGAACTCTTCTCCTCATCGCTGAATGTTACATTCTCACCACGTTGTGTTTGTCTGTACCACATGAAAATATTCTTGTAGGCATTCTCATTGGAGCAGGAGCCACACATCATTGTTGTCAGGTTGTTCAAGCCTTTGGGGGCCACTTGCATTAGCACATTGTTCAATTTTTGTGGCCATTCTTTGCCCGGAAATACGCCCAATGCTGGACGATTGATTAAAGCTTTAAGGTTCGTTTCATTTTGGAAGACATTTAGCAATTTTGGATGATTGTAGCCCAGGGGAACGGATGATATTTGTGTGTATACATCCAACAGCATGTTGCCATCGACATCGCACAGATAGTTGCCCGTGGATTTTTCATAATCGGCAAATAGTTGCACTGTGCCAGCGTGCTGCACAGCAGCCAATTGTTTTTTCAACTCCAATGACTTGGGTCCTGGAATGCTAGACGTTTTCAGTATGGGCTCCTTGGGCTCAGCCAAGGACGAGTAATGTTTGACATTTCTGGAAGCTCTGGTTACATGTTTTAATCCTAAGGCAGCACGCATGATGACGTTTGGTAAAATCACTTTTCCTTGAACAAATTTGCTGGAATCCTTGTACTTTGTACGTGGTGTGTTGAGTGGGGGATGTGTGGTGTTAGTTTGGTATACTGGTATACTGTTGTTGTGTTCTGTCTCCCACTCTCCTTGTGCCGAAAAAAACCCGTTTTGTATATGACTGAACGGACTGCTTGCAAGCACTGAATGCTTCCAGACAATGTTGCCTCACAAAATACCTTTTCATCCATTCATCTGCATGCGATAGTCGTAGTTCGCTCTTCCATTCTCAGCTCTCTGCCATCAAGTTCATGGGTACTAACTGTGGAGAGCGTGCTAAGGGAAAAACAAAAACACAACATCAAACAAACAAAAAATGCTTCTGCGCACAAACAATGGAAATTGGGCGATTAGTTTGTTCCGTATAAAATTTGTTGTTGGCATAATAAGTTCACCTTACCGTTGGTAACATTCCATACATACATGCTGGGAAGTAGCGTTGTTTGGTTTGTGGTTTTTAAAACAAGAAAATAAGTCCTAATTTTTTCAAAAACAAATTTATCGAAATTTTGTTTTTGCACAAAATTTGTTAAAAAAATTTATTCAAAAAATTTTTTAAAGAAATTTTTGTTTTTACAGAATTCTTTTTCGTATTTTATTTTTATAAAAAATTTTGTTTTAATAGAAAATGTCGTGGAAATTTGGTTTTTATGGAAAATATCGTAGAAAGTTTGCTTTGTAATGGGAAATTCGGTAGATTTTACCCAAAAGAATAGAAAATATTGGTTCTATTACAAAAAAAAAAATAAAAATCGGTTTTAATTATGAAATTAAATGTATGTCCATAGTGGCATGGGGCGGCTTAATATCTGCACCCTCTTTTCAACCTAATCTAACCATTTCAAGATTCAACGCACATTTTTTATATGGCTTTAAAGGGGAAGTATATCAGTTTATATACCGATTGGCCCAAACTTGGAACAGATTTTGGGCATCACAACCCAATCACTCGTGCAGTCAAATCGAACAAAATTGATAGGACGCCATATAATATACATTTTATTGGGTCTAAGATCATATTTGAAATTTTAAAAAAATTTCCTGATTTAATAAAAAAATGATCGGAGAACTAATTATTAAATTGAAAAAGATGAAACTTTTTATTACATTTTTTATTTACAATATTTTCAGATTTAACTATAAATGACTAAAACAATTAATTTTTTTTAAATTAAAATGGCAAACTTTCAACTACGATCGTATTAAAAAAAGTGTAGATTCAATTAAAAAATTATTGAATCAATTAATTTTTAAATTGAAAATTGCCTACATTTCAATCACATTCGTAATTGGAGAAAAGTGCGGATTTAATTAAAAAAAGTATTGATTCAATTAATATTTTTATTTTTAATTACGTTTTAAATTGAAAAAAATTTCGTGAAATGTTCTATTTGCATAGAAGAAAATCCCAAAAATTTTTTCAATTAAAAATTTAATTGAAAAAAAAAATAGTTTCCAATTGGAAAATTAATTCATTCAATAATTTTTTAAATGGAATAAGAATTTTTTCAATTGTAGTTGTGATTGATTTTTTTGCCATTTTCAATAAAAAATTAATTAATTCAAATAATTTTTTAATTGAATCTGAAAATTTTTGCAATTTCAATAGTATTGCCTATTGCCGTAGTGCCATTGTGGCGCGTAGAGTAGCATGCCCGTCTAAAGCGTTGAACGCCTTTGTTTGAATTTTGGTTATACCACTATAAAGCTGTCAAACAGATGAATTTCGCTAATCACTTAACTAAACCCTGAATTGGACAGCACTCATTCGTATGAGAATTGGTTTTCTATCAATCTAGGAAAAAAAGGATCTTATTGGGACCACTGCTACAAGAAAGTCATACACCAAAGTACCTAGCAAACGCTATATATGGGGAAGGGCATATGGGATTCATCCTAGCTTTCTCATTAAATTTAACTTTTGTGCAAATTATTTAAAACATTTATTAATTTTCTTTATTCTCTTTGTTTTGGTCTTAATAAATATAACTAATTGCACATTTATAATTAAGAACAAGTTATTTAAATTTGAACTTGTGCTTGTTAAGGGTAGGTAGATTAGTACTTTTAAAAGCTGATTCGCTTAAAATAACTAAACGATTGACTTGTGTGTTGACAAAACAGGTCCAGAGTAAGTTCGGGCAAAGTGCTCATTCGATGTTAGTTTTGACAGTAAAACAAAAGGGCATATGGAATTTGCAGAAAAGAGTGTAGGTGATCACACTACAATAGTAACAAGAAAAAAGTGACTGCTTTTTTGTTTTTGTTTGATGAAATGTGATGTAGTTATAAGCAAAGAGAGCAAAGACAATTGACCAATAGTAAGGTACATAGTAGAAAAATAATGGTTTCCATCAGTTTTTGAGAGGATTATTAAATAGTTTTTTTGCTTATTGGTTAGCATATAAATAAAAATAAATCATAGCTTAGTTGATTAAAACTCAAGCCTCGAGCTTAATATAACCACACAAATCGAAAAACAGACAACTAACATCTAAAAAAAAATATTTTAAAAATTGTAACGATCCTTGTCAAGCTTCCATATGTGAGCAAGATTCTTTTGGCTCATAGAAACAATCGAGTGGAAATGTTATGCCCGTTGGTTTTTAAAAGTCGCCAGCAACTCGCCTTTTCATATTAGCTGTGTTCGGGAACTCAAAAATGAGTGCAATTTGCACAAATTTTTACTGGAAGTCGTTCGCGTAATTTATTTGCCAGCAGAAGAGAGCGCGAGAGAGAGAGAGAGAGCAAATTTTGGCAGTTAGAAAAAAGAGAACCTGCAAATTTCTACTGGGACATTTTTGCCAGCAGAAATTTTGAACAGATGTTTTGTAAAGGTCAGCTGTTTTATGAAAAGCAGGCATTACATGAAAATACAAAAGCAGGTGCCAAAATGGCAGAGGTAAGTACAAAATAAAAATATTGTTTATTGGTAATTATTAAATTTGTTTAATTTTTACTTATTTTTAATGAAGATTCATGGCTGGAGCTAATGTTCAGGTACAGAAAACTCGACAAATGAATTTGTAATTTTACCTCAAATCGGGTGTTCTACATTAGAAGGTAAGTGCAAAATTTGCGGAATTATTTGGAAAATCTTAAAAAATTAAAAATATCCTTCCAGACATCAAGAAAAGAGCAATGATCGGTTTCTTAAGTGTTTTGATGGAATCATCCTCATCGGAGAGTTACGATGAAACCAGCACCGTTCTTTTGAATTTACCATGAGATTAAGTAGGTCTAGGTGGGCAGTCAAACAAGTGACGCACCGTGCAAATTGGTCTGCCAACTGTGAACGGATAGATATCTTCAATGATAATGTGTCCGTAACCGCCACAAGGCCAAATAGAAAGCTCGCTTAGCCTCACATTAGTGGTCGTAGTAATTTATCTAGCTACAATATCCAAAAGCATTAGATTGTAGTCCAAGGTATCTTTGTAAGCACAACAAGTGTACTTTTGTATATCGTGATGGCATGTAAAGCAGTTGTAGTCCTATTCAGCCTTCGAAATGCATGCTGATGCTCGGCGAATGGAAATTGTCCCACAAGAGGAGCGGGAGGAGTGGCCCCTCATGCGTCTTGACTACTGATGAGAGATGGGATATCGGTCTGTACGACCTTGCTCATATCCTTTTCAGGTTTCAGTAACGGGATAAGACTGCCCATCTTCCAAACATCGGGTACTATAATAGTGTTCAGATAGGCTGAGGACAGTTGTAAGGTAATCGACTCCAAGCAGATACAGATTCTTCAACATCAGTGTAGAGATTCTGTCTGGAACTGGCGCCTTGCCCGATTTAGCGCCACGGATGACATTCGTAGCTTCGTGCACGGTTGTTGTTGTTGTAGCAGTGTGTTTTACACTGAAAGACTCCATCGGGCCAATGCGGTACGTAGAACCGGCTGCCATTGGATTGCACGGTAATTTGTGTTGGCTGTCCAGCGGCACGGAGATCACACATATACGAATGGCCCCCCTTCTAGCCTTTCCACTCTCGGGTGAATAAATTGATGTTTATCTAGGGAAAATACCTCAAAGTATTGCCAGACATTTTTTATTTAAAAAATTTTTTTCGAAGCAAGCGAATAAAAAGCCAAAAAAATATCAGCTGTTTTTCTGCTATTACTGGAAGTCGTTCGCGTACTTTTATTGGCAAATTTTTTAAAGAGTGTAAATTGGCTTTAACTCTCCTGCAAATTATTACTGGCTATTTTTACTGGAAAAGTACGAGAATTGAGAATCATAGGCACTCAGTATTTAAGTAAGAGCTGGTGCCACCAGGGGCCTAATCAGGGTATTCGAATTCGATTTTTCGACCAAATTTTTTGAATCACGAAAGTCGATATCGAGTTTCATTTGTTTGAAATAATATTCGATTGCTTCGTTGTCATCGAGAAGAATTTGTTTTGATTCTTTTTGCATTTATTTGCACACATAAGAATGGAATAATAATAAATTTTTCTTTATTCCTATTTCCTTATTTCGTGGTATCGGTGCCATAGTCGTTTTCAATCAATGCTGGACTTTAGATTATTTTTAGAAGCCATTGTAATGCTCCCACTATTTCACCACTTCCAACTTGGTAACCATTTAGTATTTTCTTTTGGAAGCTTCAAATAGTCAAAAAATTTTATTTTTGATATTGCTGTCGGCCAGAATTTTTTTTCGCGTGAAATCATTTCTCTTTTGCCTCTTTCTTAAAAAGTTATTTTTGCATTTAGATTTACAAAACAATTATAATATTTGTTTTTATTCTAATTCGCTTTTTCATACTGGCAACGCTGTTTGATACAAAATGGGGCTTCGATTGCCGCGATCAAAATATGTTTTCGTGTCGATAATTTGTTCGAAGCAAAAACAAATACGTTATCGAATGCCGTGATTAGACCCCTGACCACTCACTGTGACTCTCCTCTCGAAGCCGCTGATTTTCCGCTTCTGAAGTTGCAGCTACATATACTATGTGGAGAATTCCGTTATCCGTTAACCTGTGGTCGTGCAAGGTTGCTCTCACTGGATCTTCCCATGATAACGAACACTGCAAAAATCAGAGCTCAAAAATTCCAACCTGTGTGGTTAATTTACTTTTCTTTCCCCATTTTGGAAGCTACTAAAGTGTTTAATTATATGACCATATATTTATAAACAAAACTATTTATTTATTATCGATCGCTAGTCGATGCAGAATTATTAATTGTCATTTATGTCTTTTTCTCATGCCAAAAATTAACTCCTTTTTATACAAAACTATAAATGCAAATTAAAATTGATATACATACATACATATGTTAATGAATAATATTAGCGGTCGAAAATCCATAAAGAATTTATGTTCTTTCTCATGCCAGAAATAAACACACAGACACATTTGCTTTTTTAGTACAGGCCTGTACGCGTGGTCTGAAAAGAGTTTATTCACCTTTAAGCCAATGTGTGAGTTTTTAGTACAAATAAATGACGTTGATATGTTAATAAAAGTTTACATGAACAACAGTATGTTAAAGGGGGACTACTTCAAAAGTCTTAACAAAATATGAAAGGAGGCATCACAACATATTGTTATAGCGGATTTGCCATTCGTTGCAAACTTTCTTTAAGAGTTGTTTTAAGTATTGAGCAGGGTTTTCTGTTCAGCTTTCGAAATAGTGGCGAAAAACTTTAAAAGGAGCACTTACGTTTTGGGCCATTTGTGTAAAAAATGCGTTTACTCATGTGAGTTTAGCTCATACGTTTTTTATAAGGAGTTTGACTGGTTTCCGTATGAAAAGAGGAACAGAATACCAATCCTTATTTGAAAACTAATAACAAAACAACTTTGATTCGCACTTGAAAAATATTAAACGAGCAAGAGTTTTGACATGAATTAATGTTGGTACCTATTTTTAAAAAGGAAATCATTAATGAAAATGGGTAATTTTTCCAAACAATTCCAAACAAAAATGTATGGTGGGAGGTATGACAAAACCAAATAATGAGTGCATTGTGGTAGTGGATTTACGATTTGTTGCAAACGTTCTATAATTGTAGTTTCAACTATTAATTGAAAGTAAAGAACAACAACTTTTATTTCCACATGCAAAACATTAAACGAGAACCAGATATTGGCATATATTACTCTCTTTACTCGCTCAGTAGTTTTAAAAAATAACTGATATGATATATGTATGTATGTATGAAGTATCCATGCATATGAGCTGTGAGAGCAATGAGTAAACACGTGTTATTTATGACTAAAAATTAAAGCTCTTATCTGAAACAGCAAGTTCTCTTAAAACAAAGAGAGAATAGAATACGAGTATAATATCCATTTTATTATACAATATATAACTATAGGCTTGTTTTATTGGGTGTACAAGTAATAATGCCTTTTTTTATTGAAAAACAAGTAAAAACGTGCTAAGTTCGGCCGGGCCGAATATTATATACCCTCCACAATTGATCGCATTTATTGAGTTCTTTCCCGGTATCTCTTTTTAGACAAACAAAGGATACAAAAATTGCTATGCTAATTGAATTGAATGTTGGAGACCACAGTAGAAGTCTATGTGTAAAATTTCAGCCAAATCGAATAAGAATTTAGCCTTTTCGGGGCTCAAGATGTAAAATTGGGACATCTTTTTATATGGGAGCTGTATCAGGCTAGAGACCGATTCAAACCATATTTGACACGTATGTTGGAGGTCATGGGAAAAGCCGTTGTACAAAATTTCAGCGATATCGGATAATAATCTTGAGGCTCAAAAAATCAAGATCCCAGATGGGTATATATGGCAGCTATATCTGGTTATGGACCAATTCGAACAATATTTAGCACAGTTGTTGGAAGTCATAACAAAACACTTCATGCAAAATTTCGGCCAAATCGGGTAGGAATTGTGCCCTCTAGTGGATCAGGAAGTCTAGATTCAAGATCGGTTTATATGGCAGCTATATCAGGATATGGACCGATATTGCCCATTTACAATCCCAACCGACATACACTAATACAAAGTATTTGTGCAAATTTTAAGCGAATAGCTTTACTCCTTCGAAAGTTAGAGTGCTTTCGACAGACAGACCGACGGACGGACATGGTTAGATCGACTTAAAATGACATGACGATCAAGAATATATATACATTATGGGGTCTTAGAGGAATATTTCAAGGAGTTACAAAAAGAATGACGAAATTAGTATACCCCATCCTATGGTGGAGGGTGTAAAAAATAATTATAATAACACAATGAATTAATGTATGTCCTTCGTTGTAAATGCAAATTTTATCCATGAATATTCCGTTAAGGAACAGGGGCAAACTTCTCCCATATATTAATGAGTGCTGTCCGATTCAAGTTAAAGCTCAATGATAAGGGGTCTCCTTTTAATAGCCGAGTACGAACGTGTAACAACTCTATGGGGAGAAGTTTTTACATGGCAAAGTATATAAAGGGATAACCAATGCTAAAAAATTTGTTATGGTGTCCTCGCCAGGATATGAACCCAGGCTTTCAGCGTCATAGGCGGGCATGCTAACTTCTGGGTTACGGTGGTCTCCATCGTCCATAGTAAGCTTCTACTATTTTCCATTCTTCTATAATGCTGTAAGGACGTTTGGTATCCATCGAAACAATGGATGGCACAAGATCTAAGCTGAAACCGGTTGAGCCAGAAGTTCCCATACATTGTTTTCCAAATAGTTTTAATCGATTATTCTATATGTGGTCGAGTCATAGTCTTTGGTCGCTTGACGACGTTTGCCTTAGGCTAGGTTAGGTCACTTAGACATGTTTGTCCATTGTGATACCTCAGGAACAGGCGAAGGAATATACCTTCTAGTTCCAACCGTTGAACCATCCAAATCGCTTAAAAAGTCCAACAATTTCCATTTCCATTCATACAGCTAATACAGCTTGTGGTTCATACGACGTCTATATCTCCATTAACGCAAACTGGTCCATATATTTTACGAAGAATCTTTCTCTCGAACATTCCGAGCACCGCCTCATCTGCTTTCACAAGTACCATGCCTCAGAACCATATAACAACAGTGTAATCTACGTCTGTTGAGAGATGGCCTTGTTTCTAAACTGCTTATTTAATCCAAAGTAGTATCTGTTTGCCAGTATTATTCTTCGCTTTATTTCAAAACTGGTGTCATTCGTTTTGGCTACGGCGGTAACGAGGTAGATAAAGTTAATGACTATCTCAAATTTGTGGTACTCAACTTTCTCCATTTTCTTTATTTTCTCGGTTGTACACGTCGTTTTGGGAGTTGAAATCATCCATTTCGTCGTTTCTCCATTTATTGCCAGACCCATTTTCATTGACTCTGCAGTCACTACTTCCGGTGTCCGATCTATGATGTCGATGTCGTCGCATAGGCGAGTAGCATGTATTCTCTTGTGATTAGTGTGCCATATCTATTCACATCTGCATCTCGTATAATCTGCTCCAGCAGGATATTAAAGCGATCACGCGATAGGCTGTCTCCTTGTCTGAAATCTCGTTTTGTATTAAAGGGTTCGGAGAGATTCTTTCCTATTCTTACTGAGGAACGTGTATCAGCAAGTGTCATCCTGCAGAGTCTTATTGAATTTGCAGGGAGACCAAATTCAGACATGGCTTAAAATACCTTTGAGCGTATAGGGGTATCGAAAGCGGCTTTGTAATCAACAAAGAGATGGTAGGTGTTAAATTGTCCTTCTCGGGTCTTTTCTAGGATTTGGCGCAGCGTGAATGTCTGGTCTAGGGTAATTCCAGGTCTAAAGCCGCATTTGTAGGGCCCAATTATCTCATTGACTTTAGGTTTTAATATTTCACTCAGTACGCTCGAGAGTATCTTGCAGCGATGAGGACTCTGCAGTTGGCACATTCCTTCTTGTCCCCTTTCTTGTGTGCGAGACATAGTAGCGAAAGTTTACATCTCCCAAGTGCTCAAAGAAATGAGAACCTAAAGTGGAACTTCTTTTGACTGCCAGTACGGGACACACACACAGCAGATGTTGTATAGTCTCTTCTTCCTCGACGTCCTCTCAACTTCGGCAAAAATCTTTTCTGGCAATTTTCAGTCTGTCAGCATGTTTTCCGATCAGAAAGTGACCTGTCATGACGGACAGTGACAGCAAAGCGGTAGACCTCTTCAAATCTAGATTAGACCACATAATTTGGGTACTCTGAAAGGAAGGAGAATAGTGTAGCTTTTGGTATCATAAAAGGACACATGGATTGCATGGTGCGGCAAGTGATAGCATGTGTAGGGCATGTGGGGAAGATGATGAGACGTTGGAGCATTTCCTATGGCATTGCGCGGCTTTCGCGGCCAACAGACGCAGGTACTTAGGTGGGGACACAATATCAGACACGAACCAACTAAGGGGTGTAGTATTGAAAACAGTTAAGGATTTTCCTAACTTAGTTTTTTTTTCGAGTTTACTTTTTAGTATTTAGAGCGCACAACAAGCCGATTACTGGCTTAGGTGTATCTCCTAACCTAACCTACCAATTTGGTTTCCTCAAGTTAAAAAAACAATTTCTCTTTTCTAAAAACATTAGCTTGATAGACTCCATTTTGGGTCAATTTACGCTAAGAATAGAAATATTCTATTGACTGTCTGTGTATAACGGCCAAAGAAACAACAATAACGCAGATTCTTTACAATTGAGATTCACAATTTTACTATAGATGTTGTACGATTTATCTCATGTACACAATAATCATACGTTACGTTCGAACTAACGGTTAAAGCTATAACTCATACTACCATTTTGGAGAGTACCCGATTACTTGTAGACGAAGTCAGCTGTTATTGTATTTTTCACTGTAGTATGTAAAATAAAAACAGTAAACATTGAAGTGAATTAAAATTAAAAGAACTATTTACGAAGTTATACGGCTATCTAGATAACAATGGGCAATTGGTCTTTGGAAGTCTTCAAAATGGCAATGTACATGACATTTCCTGTTGCCATGTTTCACATCTTTAATCAACCGGAATACTTTGAGGAATGGGTGACCAAAAAGAAGCGAGAACTTTATCCACCGGAAAGTCTGGGACATCGTGAAACAATACAGCAAGCCATAAAGGAACATCGCGAAAAACAGGATCAGAAATTTATGAAAGCCTTAGAGGATATTGAGAAAAAGCAAAAGGCTTAACATTGTCTAATGGGTGATAGCAGCTTGAAAGAGGGCATGCATTTCGTTTTTGTATTATGTAAGGAAAATAACGAATTAAATTACTGAAATTGTGTACTTTATTTAAAAGGTATATGTGTTTTATTCGAAAAACAAGAGGTACGACTATATGCCAACATTGAAGTCTGTACAGGCCTTCGGTACATGCAACTTCAATTTATGACAGTCATAAGAAGAAACGAGGTCCTCATTTCACTTGCCGGCAGTACTTGGGGTACTGGTGAACTATGCAGTGTGGACTCACTAGTTGAACAACACGAAATGCAGTCCTGCCAGAATTCTGCTCAACTAACAGTGAGAGGTTATCTTTTCAGTTTTAGTGTAGACCACCTACATCAAAGCAGGCAGAAAGCAAAGATCCTTGTGATGTGTAGCCACAAATATGTTGTCATAGTATTATCATCTTCTAGATCTAGCCACCGTGTCGTAGAGGTAAGCATATCTACCTATGACACCGAACGCCTGGGTTCAAATCCCGGCGCGAACATCAGCGGTGTTTATCCCCTTACCAATGCTGTCTATTGTACATTTGTGAGTTATCCTGCCATGTTAAAACTTCTCTACACACGCCGTTCGGACACGGCTTAAAAAGGAGACCCCTTATCGTTGATCGTAACACATTAGTCGGGCTGCACTCATTGATATGAGAGAAGTATCCCCTGTTTCTAAATGGAATGTCCATGGGAAATGCAGTAGTAGATCTAGCAGTGTAACAGTTATGTGTAAGCAGCATTCGTGAATGATAGTTTAAGAAGCCATCCGCCGAACATAGGTAAGCTGCATCAGCTTCGAAGATGTTTGCCAAAGATGGTATTCATATATTTGGTTACAACAAAAATTTTCTATACGGCTGTGACTGATAGCAAAGTGTCAGATGTATGTAGCGCTAACAATCAGGAACCACACGACACACGTTACCTGCTCATATGTATCTGTCCACACAATCCCAACCAACCCAATTGCTGAGGGCATGGATCTGAATATATAACAAGTTATGGTTTGATTCGGACCATAATTAAATTATATGTTGGAGACCTGTGTAAAATTTCAGCCATTTCGTATAAGAATTGCGCCCTTTATGGGAGCTGTATTAGGCTATAGACCGATTTAGACCATAACAAACACGTATGTTGATGGTCATGAGAGGATCCGTCGTACAAAATTTCAGACAAATAGGATTATAATTGCGATCTCTAGCGGCTTAAGAAGTCAAGACCCAAGATCGGTTTTTATTACCGATATGGCCCATCTACAATCCCAAACGCAAATTATGCAAAATTTCAAGCGGCTAGCTTTTCTCTTTCGAATGTTAGAGTGCTTTCGACAGACAGACGGACGGACATGGCTAGATCGACATAAAATATCATGACGATCAAGAATATATATGTATACTTTATGGGGTATCAGATGAATATTTCGAGTAGTTACAAACAGAATGACGAAATTAGTATACCCCCATCCTATGGTGGAGGGTATAAAAAACCTAGATTAAGGCACAACACATTGTTTCAACAGCGACTGGGTCGAAATTTGTATATCCACCCACATGGATTGCATGCATATTCAATATTTAAATTGAGAGTATATTGAAGCCTATGTTATGTTTTTGGTTTCGTCAAGCAATTTCGAATAGGCAATCCCACTATTAATATTAATTATACGCTCTGTGATGCCATAATAGCTCAGTTATGCAATTTCGGCAAGATAAAATCGGCCATGTCTTCAGAGTCTGACCAGCGATGTGCAATATGACAATGTGTCTATGTGGGTGAAATACTCTTATTAAGTATTTTTAAGTCTCAATGTGTAAAAAATAATTTTTTACACTTATTTTTTTTTGCAAAATAATCATAAAATAAGAAAACTTATACTTTTTTATATCGATCGATTTATTCGACCATGGCGAAACGAGTTTGCTCACTTTGAAGAGCTTGACGAGGATCGCTACCACCAAACGAAAATGTGGTTACAACAACAACAACTTTTGTATACCTTTCAAGCGTCAATCTCATGGCAGCCGGTTGTACGTACCGGGTTGACCCGATGAAATCCTTCATCGGCAAGGGCTGCCGCCTCAGTGTACAACACACTGCTACAACAACAGCAACAACCTTTCAAGAGTTTCATCAATAAAAATGATTGTTTTTAAAATAAAAACAAAAAAACGATGCATATACCCCTGCGCATGTTCATTCGTTGCTATCTCAACCAGTGTTGCCGTTCGCCATTTTTGGATTGTTCCTACCAAAATTGGTAGGTTTTGATTACCTCAATATTTGGCATAAATACCCGGTTAATTACTGAAAAAATTGCCGGGAATAACTTGTCGTTTCTGTATATTCCTTAAGAGTGTAGAATAAAATCATGGATGTAGAGAGGTGAAATGATGTTACAAAGGGTCTCACTGCTTCAAATTTCAGGAGAAAGGGAGTCCATGCATCTCACTGTAACAGCGAAAATAGGAAGTAAAACCGCATTTCAGGGCTCAATCCCTTAAATGGGGAAATCGCTACATCAAAATTCGTCAGGATTGTTAATTTAAATCGGGGAAAAAATACGACTTTTATGACCAAAAGATTTCTTATTAGAAGATTGGGATAAAAAAGTGCTATTTCAAATACAGACTATATTTCAACTTTAGGCTGTAAAGTGCTTTCAATAAACAGACGGACGGGCATGTCGACGATCTAGTATGCATACTTTTTAGGGTTGAACATGATGCAGAACATGCTTGTAGAACATTTGGTAGGTTTTGGTCGAGTTTGGTACGATGTTTCTTAAATTTTGGTTGGAAATAATTTTTTTTAGTGGCAACACTTGTCTCTACAACGACTGAAAGAAAGAGAATAAGAATACGTGTGACTTACCATCAACGTTACCGTAAAGGCCTGGGCATCGCCGCCTCAGACCAAATGTATAGAACTTGGAAATGAAAAAACTGTGTGTGTTTCAATGACTTCGCTTTTTTTTATTTTTTTTACTATTTTTTTAAATAAACTACATGTTTATATATATGTACATGAATTATATACAATTTGTAGACAGTTTTTTATCGATCACTTTTGTTTTTGACGCTTCAACAATTTGCTGGCACTAACATCCGAAGGCAAACCTTCAAAGTGTTTCTTGAAGTCATCAACTTTACAACAGAAGGTATAGCCCTTCGACACAGTAGGGAAATTGGGATGAGTCAAATCGGTGGCATTGCAGACATTCTTGCAGAACTCATTTGATGGACCATCTCGAACGAAGGGATCATTGACGGTAACAAAAACAATACCAGCATCACTGGGCTTATGCAACAGCACTTTGAAGTAGTATTTGGGCGCCTCAATTTGTTTAGCATCATCCAAAAAGATTTCAATCAAGTTGCCATTAGATTTTTTTAATTTCAAGAGACCCAAATAGCCATTATATGACTCAATATCACTACCATGTGTGCCGGCTACAGTACGAGCTAAATCTTCAACACGCAACCAATTGCCAGCATTTATATTTTGGAATTCAGGTGCCACATTGGCGTAGTAGTAGGTGGACAATTGTTCATAACCAAAGACGAAATCGGCATCGGGGGTCAAATGGCCACGTGCCAAATAACTGGCATCGTCAATATATTTCTGGCCAGCTCCAAAGAATTTCTTGAAACGTTCAACTTGATTTTTCTTGGCATAAATGTCGTAGGTCTTGGAGGTTTTGAGTTTCATGCCATCAGCACTGAAGGCACGGCGGGTGCTCTCCTGTATGTTATCTGCAAAAGAAAATAAGAAACGTAAACAAATTTTAATTTGAAGCGTGATCATATTTCCCACAATTAATGGCGGCTCCATTGATGGTGTTGTGTGTATAATAGGTGGTCTCGCTTTCCTTGTCATAGCAAATCTCAAACACTGGACCATAGAATTTTTTATTTAACTCAAAGCCAGCCTCCAAAATTTTGCCTCTATTTTTGGAGCATTTGTTATTGGTTTTTCTCAAGATAGAACTTGGTATGGTTTTGCATACCAAATTCTTCAGCTGATGTTGATTATTGTTATTATCCTTGAACTTGTTCGAGGAACACTTCAATTCCAAAGTATTCGATTTCACAGATTTCCCCGATTTCACTGATTCCATGGTATTCTTTTTGCCAGTACAGGCAAGCAAGAGTTGAGTGCCGTCAGGAATTTCTGTGGTTTTGCCAGTAGGTTTAAATAGTTGATATTCTCCTTTGGCAGAACTGCGTGTCAAAATGACGGGAGCAAAGCCCTGAACATCTTCCGGCAAGGTAATGGAACAGGCATTGGCAGCAATAGCTGGAAGATAGTGTTAATTATTGTTTTGTACTTTAAAGCAATATAAGCTAACAATCTAGAGTTAAACTATCTTTTATACCCTCTACCATGGGATGGTACATTCTGTTTGTAAGACCTCGAAATATTAGTCTAAGACCCCACAATATATACTAGACCCTCATGACATTATAAAGTTGTTGTCGAAAGCACTCTAACTTTCGAAATAGTAAGGCATACAACTTGAACAAACTACTAAATTTCCGATGAACATTCCATTAAGGAACAGTAAATACTTCTCTCATATCAATGTAAGCAGCCCGATTAAAGTTAAAACTCAATTATAAGGGGACTCCTTTATTACACCGAGTCCAAAGGGCGAGCGGTTTAACATGGCAGGATATTTCACTAATAAAGCCAGCTTTAGTAAAGAGGTAACCACCGCTGAAAAATTTTCTGATGTTCATGCCGGGATTTGAACCCAGGCGTTCGGAGTCTTAGGCAGATATGTTAACCTCTGCGCCACGGTTGTTGTTGTTGTAGACACATTTTCATGTGGAGGTGGCGATCCCCGTCAAGCTCGTTCAGGTCAGAAGATCCGATCGCCGCGGGAACATGATGGCCGTTGTTTATTGAAAGGCGCCAATATCTCGCCTTGTCATATCTAGCATCATAGGCACTCAGTATCTGGCAAGAGCTGGTGCCGCCCTACTACCCGTGGCCTCCACTTGCACAAACACTTCTTATTGACATAGATCAGTTTTGACTATCCATATTTAGATATCAGTCTATATTTAGATACAGCTTTCACATAAACCGATCACTCTTCTTGATTTTTGATGCTCTAGAGGACCCAATTATTATCCAATATGTCTAAAATTTTGCAGGTAGTGTTTTGTTACGACAACAAGTATGGTATGTCAAGTATCTTCTATATATTCTTCCGATAATACATCTCGAGCCTTAAAGGGCGTAATTCCTATCCGATGACTGAAATTTTGCACTATGACTTCTCCTAGAACCTGCAACATTTGTATCAAGTATAGTCCATATTAGTCATAGCCTGGCACAGCTCACATGCAAACACATCTTCCAAATATACATCTTGAGCCTCTAGAAGGTGCAATTCATATCCGATATTGGTGAAATTTTGCACGAACCCCACTAGACAGCGTATTTCTTATCCGATTTGTTTGAAATTTTGCACGATGATATCTGCTGCAACCTCCCATGTATGGCCTGAATTGGCTCAAGACCAGATACGTATATCAGGATTTGACTTCGTGAGCAGCCACAAGAAGCAATTCTTAAGCAAAAAATTAAGAAAAATCCATGGGATTTCTTGTTTTGTCCTCCCATATCACTTGGTGAAGAACAAATAAATGGGATCCATGGTAGGGGGTATACAAGATTCGTCCCAGCCGAACTTAACAGGCTATTACTTGTTTTATTGAATAAGCAATCTCCTTCCAATGTCGTAGTTCAACTCCTGGTGAATTAAGTACTTTGCTTCGCTTGAATTACCAAACATCCATATTTACCCAAAGCACAGAACCAAGTTGGAACAATAAAAAACTTTGTCATTTTAAACACCAAGCCATTTAAACTCAAGCTTTATACTAACATAAGACCTCAATCGATAACTAATATCAAGCCGTGAGTTGAGTTGTATTTATAGTCCACAATTACAAGGCGGAAAAATAGATATTTCGCACTGGCTATAACTCTGTTGGCTAAGTCAACACTTTTATAATAAGATATTTCTATATTTATTTACGGTTGAACATGTGCAGTTAGGTACACAAATTGCAGATGTTTCAGAAAACTAGTGCACATCTACATCGAGTCATTTATGGTATAAAAAATTTTTTGGTCTTCTAAAAAATTAATAGTTTTCTCAAAAAAAAATCTATTTAAGGAACTCCGTGGCAATCGCATAATCCCTATTGCTTTCCAATCTACGCCCCTATGTCGGTTTAACTCTGGTATCAAATCAACACCTAATTCTTGGTATCAGACAGTCGCGAAAGACAGGCAATGGCTGAGAAATGCTCTAACGCTTCGTCGTCTTCCCCATAGGCATTACACACGATATAATTTTATGTTTTTTTTTTTGCATTTTTGGGATACTAATTAATCGATTTTGAGCTTGTTTTTTAAAGAAAACACTCAAGAATTGGTCTTAACCACATTTTTTTTGACACAAACTTCACTTCTGTTTAATTAACTCAAAAAATTTTGAAACATCAAAAATTTAAAATTTTGCACCTTTGCTAAAAAAATGCTAAATATATGAAATGTTAAATTTAAAGAAATTTTGCTTATTTTACGATTCGTATTTGAATTTCAAACTGCGGAATGCTTGAAAATTTCCGAAATTCGAAAAAATTAAGGAATTACGGCGTTTTCAAACTTAAAAATAACCTTGAAAATTTTAGGCCCACAATAAAAAGATTTTTACTAATTTTTTCATAGAAAACTTTTAAGTATTGCTTCAAACAGCACCATTATGGAAGGAGCTTTACTTCACGAATCTAACAGTGTTTTCAGTGAGTTCGAAATTGATGTTACTTCGTTAGATTTTTGAATTTCAAAATTCTGAAAACACTGTTAGATTCGTGAAGTAAAGCTATTTCCGTAATGGTGCAATACTTAAAAGTTTTCTATGAAAATATTAGTAAAAATCGATTTATTGTGGGCCTAAAATTTTCAAGGTCATTTTAAAGTTCGAAAACGCTGTAACTCCTTCATTTTTTCGAATTTCGAAAATTTTCAAGCATTTCGCATGTTGAAATTCGAATGCAAACCGTAAAATAAACAACATTTCTTAAAATTTAACATTTTATTTTTTTTGCATTTTTTCAGCAAAGGGGTAACCCTTGCAAAATTTTCAATTTTTGGTGTCCCAAAGTTTTTTGAGTTGAGTATACAGAAGTGAAGTTTGTGGCAAGAAATGTGGTTAAGACCAATCCCTGAGTGTTTTCTCAAAAAAACAAGCTCAAAATCGCTTAATTGATATCGAAAAAATGCTAAAAAAATCTATGTGAGTTCGAAATTGCTGTTACTTCGTTAGATTTTTGAATTTCAAAATTCTGAAAACACTGTTAGATTTGTGAAGTAAAGCTCTTTCCGTAATGGTGCTGGTTGAAGCAATTCTTAAAAGTTTTCTATGAAAAAATTAGTAAAAATCGATTTATTGTGGGTCTAAAATTTTCAAGGTAATTTTTAACTTCGAAAACGCTGTAACTCCTTCATTTTTTCGAATTTCGAAAATTTTCAAGCATTTCGCATGTTGAAATTTGAATGCAAACCGTAAAATAAACAACATTTCTTAAAATTTAACATTTTATTTTTTTTGCATTTTTTCAGCAAAGGGGTAACCCTTGCAAAATTTTCAATTTTTGGTGTCCCAAAATTTTTTGAGTTGGGTATACAGAAGTGAAGTTTGTGGCAAAAAATGTGGTTAAGACCAATCCCCGAGTGTTTTCTCAAAAAAACAAGCTCAAAATCGCTTAATTGATATCGAAAAAAATGCAAAAAAATCGATGTGAGTTCGAAATTGCTGTTACTTCGTTAGATTTTTGAATTTCAAAATTCTGAAAATACTGTTAGATTCGTGAAGTAAAGCTCTTTCCGTAATGGCGCTGGTTAAAGCAATACTTAAAAGTTTTCTATGAAAAAATTTGTAAAAATCGATTTATTGTGGGCCTAAAATTTTCAAGGTCATTTTTAAGTTTGAAAACGCTGTAACTCCTTCATTTTTTCGAATTTCAAAAATTTTCAAGCATTTCGCATGTTGAATTTCGAACGCAAAACGTAAAATAAACAAATTTTCTTAAAATTTAACATTTTATTTTTTTTTGCATTTTTTCAGCAAAGGGGTAACCCTTGCAAAATTTTTAATTTTGGTGTCCCAAAATTTTTTGAGTTGAGTATACAGAAGTGAAGTTTGTGGCAAAAAATGTGGTTAAGACCAATCCCTGAGTGTTTTCTCAAAAAAACAAGCTCAAAATCGCTTAATTGATATCGAAAAAATGCAAAAAAAATCTATGTGTGTTCGAAATTGCTGTTACTTCGTTAGATTTTTGAATTTCAAAATTCTGAAAACACTGTTAGATTCGTGAAGTAAAGCTTTTTCCGTAATGGTGCTGGTTGAGCAATACTTAAAAGTTTTCTATGAAAAAATTAGTAAAAATCGATTTATTGTGGGCCTAAAATTTTCAAGGTCATTTTTAAGTTCGAAAACGCTGTAACTCCTTCATTTTTTCGAATTTCGAAAATTTTTAAGCATTTCGCATGTTGAAATTCGAATGCAAACCGTAAATTAAACAAAATTTCTTAAAATTTAACATTTTATTTTTTTTTTTAATTTTTTCTGCAAAGGGGTAACCCTTGCAAAATTTTCAATTTTTGGTGTCCCAAAATTTTTTGAGTTGAGTATACAGAAGTGAAGTTTGTGGCAAAAAATGTGGTTAAGACCAATCCCCGAGTGTTTTCTCAAAAAAACAAGCTCAAAATCGCTTAATTGATATCAAAATAATGCTAAAAAAATCTATGTGTGTTCGAAATTGCTATTACTTCGTTAGATTTTTGAATTTCAAAATTCTGAAAACACTGTTAGATTCGTGAAGTAAAGCTCTTTCCGTATTGATGCTGGTTGAAGCAATACTTAAAAGTTTTCTTTGAAAAAATTAGTAAAAATCGATTTATTGTGGGCCTAAAATTTTCAAGGTCATTTTTAAGTTCGAAAACGCTGTAACTCCTTCATTATTTCGAATTTCGAAAATTTTTAAACATTTCGCATGTTGAAATTCGAATGCAAACCGTAAAATAAATAAGATTTCTTAAAATTTAACATTTTATTTTTTTGCATTTTTTCAGCAAAGGGGTAACCCTTGCAAAATTTTCAATTTTTGGTGTCCCAAAATTTTTTGGGTTGAGTTTGTGGCATAAAGTGTAGTTAAGACCAATCCAAGTTTTCTATGAAAAAATTAGTAAAAATCGATTTATTGTGGGCCTACAATTTTCAAGGTCATTTTTAAGTTCGAAAACGCTGTAACTCCTTCACTTTTGCGAATTTCGAAAATGTTCAACCATTTCGCATGTTGAAATTCGAATGCAAAACGTAAAATAAACAAATTTTCTTAAAATTTAACATTTTATTTTTTTTTTGCTTTTTTTCAGCAAAGGGGTAACCCTTGCAAAATTTTCAATTTTTGGTGTCCCAAAATTTTTTGAGTTGAGTATACAGAAGTGAAGTTTGTGGCAAAAAATGTGGTTAAGACCAATCCCCGAGTGTTTTCTCAAAAAAACAAGCTCAAAATCGCTTAATTGATATCGAAAAAATGCAAAAAAATCGATGTGAGTTCGAAATTGCTGTTACTTCGTTAGATTTTTGAATTTCAAAATTCTGAAAACACTGTTAGATTTGTGTAGTAAAGCTCTTTCCGTAATGGTGCTGATTCAAGCAATAATTAAAAGTTTTCTATGAAAAAATTAGTAAAAATCGATTTATTGTGGGCCTAAAATTTTCAAGGTCATTTTTAAGTTCGAAAACGCTGTAACTCCTTCATTTTTTCGAATTTCGAAAATGTTCAAGCATTTCGCATGTTGAATTTCGAATGCAAACCGTAAAATAAACAAAATTTCTTAAAATTTAACATTTTATTTTTTTGCATTTTTTTAGCGAAGGGGTAACCCTTGCAAAATTTTTAATTTTTGGTGTCCCAAAATTTTTTGGGTTGAGTATACAGAAGAGAAGTTTGTGGCAAAAAAATGTGGTTAAGACCAATCCCCGATCGAAAAAATGCAAAAAAATCGATGTGAGTTCGAAATTGCTGTTACTTTGTTAGATTTTTGAATTTCAAAATTCTGAAGACACTGGTAGATTCGTGAAGTAAAGCTCTTTCCGTAATGGTGCTGGTTGAAGCAATACTTAAAAGTTTTCTATGAAAAAATTAGTAAAAATCGATTTATTGTGGGCCTACGATTTTCAAGGTCATTTTTAAGTTCGAAAACGCTGTAACTCCTTCATTTTTTCGAATTTCGAAAATGTTCAAGCATTTCGCATGTTGAATTTCGAATGCAAACCGTAAAATAAACAAAATTTCTTAAAATTTAACATTTTATTTTTTTTGCATTTTTTAAGCGAAGGGGTAACCCTTGCAAAATTTTAAATTTTTGGTGTCCCAAAATTTTTTGAGTTGAGTATACAGAAGAGAAGTTTGTGGCAAAAAATGTGGTTAAGACCAATCCCCGAGTGTTTTCTCAAAAAAACAAGCTCAAAATCGCTTAATTGATATCGAAAAAATGCAAAAAAATCGATGTGAGTTCGAAATTGCTGTTACTTCGTTAGATTTTTGAATTTCGAAATTCTGAAGACACTGTTAGATTCGTGAAGTAAAGCTCTTTCCGTAATGGTGCTGGTTGAAGCAATACTTAAAAGTTTTCTATGAAAAAATTAGTAAAAATCGATTTATTGTGGGCCTAAAATTTTCAAGGTCATTTTTAAGTTCGAAAACGCTGTAACTCCTTCATTTTTTCGAATTTCGAAAATGTTCAAGCATTTCGCATGTTGAATTTCGAATGCAAACCGTAAAATAAACAAAATTTCTTAAAATTTAACATTTTATTTTTTTGCATTTTTTAAGCGAAGGGGTAACCCTTGCAAAATTTTCAATTTTTGGTGTCCCAAAATTTTTTGAGTTGAGTATACAGAAGAGAAGTTTGTGGCAAAAAATGTGGTTAAGACCAATCCCCGAGTGTTTTCTCAAAAAAACAAGCTCAAAATCGCTTAATTGATATCGAAAAAATGCAAAAAAATCGATGTGAGTTCGAAATTGCTGTTACTTCGTAAGATTTTTGAATTTCAAAATTCTGAAGACACTGTTAGATTCGTGAAGTAAAGCTCTTTCCGTAATGGTGCTGGTTGAAGCAATACTTAAAAGTTTTCTATGAAAAAATTAGTAAAAATCGATTTATTGTGGGCCTAAAATTTTCAAGGTCATTTTTAAGTTTGAAAACGCTGTAACTCCTTCATTTTTTCGAATTTCAAAAATTTTCAAGCATTTCGCATGTTGAATTTCGAACGCAAAACGTAAAATAAACAAATTTTCTTAAAATTTAACATTTTATTTTTTTTTGCATTTTTTCAGCAAAGGGGTAACCCTTGCAAAATTTTCAATTTTTGGTGTCCCAAAATTTTTTGAGTTGAGTATACAGAAGTGAAGTTTGTGGCAAAAAATGTGGTTAAGACCAATCCCTGAGTGTTTTCTCAAAAAAACAAGCTCAAAATCGCTTAATTGATATCGAAAAAATGCAAAAAAAATCTATGTGTGTTCGAAATTGCTGTTACTTCGTTAGATTTTTGAATTTCAAAATTCTGAAAACACTGTTAGATTCGTGAAGTAAAGCTTTTTCCGTAATGGTGCTGGTTGAGCAATACTTAAAAGTTTTCTATGAAAAAATTAGTAAAAATCGATTTATTGTGGGCCTAAAATTTTCAAGGTCATTTTTAAGTTCGAAAACGCTGTAACTCCTTCATTTTTTCGAATTTCGAAAATTTTTAAGCATTTCGCATGTTGAAATTCGAATGCAAACCGTAAATTAAACAAAATTTCTTAAAATTTAACATTTTATTTTTTTTTTAATTTTTTCTGCAAAGGGGTAACCCTTGCAAAATTTTCAATTTTTGGTGTCCCAAAATTTTTTGAGTTGAGTATACAGAAGTGAAGTTTGTGGCAAAAAATGTGGTTAAGACCAATCCCCGAGTGTTTTCTCAAAAAAACAAGCTCAAAATCGCTTAATTGATATCAAAATAATGCTAAAAAAATCTATGTGTGTTCGAAATTGCTATTACTTCGTTAGATTTTTGAATTTCAAAATTCTGAAAACACTGTTAGATTCGTGAAGTAAAGCTCTTTCCGTATTGATGCTGGTTGAAGCAATACTTAAAAGTTTTATATGAAAATATTAGTAAAAATCGATTTATTGTGGGCCTAAAATTTTCAAGGTCATTTTTAAGTTCGAAAACGCTGTAACTCCTTCATTATTTCGAATTTCGAAAATTTTTAAACATTTCGCATGTTGAAATTCGAATGCAAACCGTAAAATAAATAAGATTTCTTAAAATTTAACATTTTATTTTTTTGCATTTTTTCAGCAAAGGGGTAACCCTTGCAAAATTTTCAATTTTTGGTGTCCCAAAATTTTTTGAGTTGAGTTTGTGGCATAAAGTGTAGTTAAGACCAATCCAAGTTTTCTATGAAAAAATTAGTAAAAATCGATTTATTGTGGGCCTACAATTTTCAAGGTCATTTTTAAGTTCGAAAACGCTGTAACTCCTTCACTTTTGCGAATTTCGAAAATGTTCAACCATTTCGCACGTTGAAATTCGAATGCAAAACGTAAAATAAACAAATTTTCTTAAAATTTAACATTTTATTTTTTTTTGCTTTTTTTCAGCAAAGGGGTAACCCTTGCAAAATTTTCAATTTTTGGTGTCCCAAAATTTTTTGAGTTGAGTATACAGAAGTGAAGTTTGTGGCAAAAAATGTGGTTAAGACCAATCCCCGAGTGTTTTCTCAAAAAAACAAGCTCAAAATCGCTTAATTGATATCGAAAAAATGCAAAAAAATCGATGTGAGTTCGAAATTGCTGTTACTTCGTTAGATTTTTGAATTTCAAAATTCTGAAAACACTGTTAGATTTGTGTAGTAAAGCTCTTTCCGTAATGGTGCTGATTCAAGCAATAATTAAAAGTTTTCTATGAAAAAATTAGTAAAAATCGATTTATTGTGGGCCTAAAATTTTCAAGGTCATTTTTAAGTTCGAAAACGCTGTAACTCCTTCATTTTTTCGAATTTCGAAAATGTTCAAGCATTTCGCATGTTGAATTTCGAATGCAAACCGTAAAATAAACAAAATTTCTTAAAATTTAACATTTTATTTTTTTTTGCATTTTTTTAGCGAAGGGGTAACCCTTGCAAAATTTTTAATTTTTGGTGTCCCAAAATTTTTTGGGTTGAGTATACAGAAGAGAAGTTTGTGGCAAAAAAATGTGGTTAAGACCAATCCCCGATCGAAAAAATGCAAAAAAATCGATGTGAGTTCGAAATTGCTGTTACTTTGTTAGATTTTTGAATTTCAAAATTCTGAAGACACTGGTAGATTCGTGAAGTAAAGCTCTTTCCGTAATGGTGCTGGTTGAAGCAATACTTAAAAGTTTTCTATGAAAAAATTAGTAAAAATCGATTTATTGTGGGCCTACGATTTTCAAGGTCATTTTTAAGTTCGAAAACGCTGTAACTCCTTCATTTTTTCGAATTTCGAAAATGTTCAAGCATTTCGCATGTTGAATTTCGAATGCAAACCGTAAAATAAACAAAATTTCTTAAAATTTAACATTTTATTTTTTTTGCATTTTTTAAGCGAAGGGGTAACCCTTGCAAAATTTTCAATTTTTGGTGTCCCAAAATTTTTTGAGTTGAGTATACAGAAGAGAAGTTTGTGGCAAAAAATGTGGTTAAGACCAATCCCCGAGTGTTTTCTCAAAAAAACAAGCTCAAAATCGCTTAATTGATATCGAAAAAATGAAAAAAAATCGATGTGAGTTCGAAATTGCTGTTACTTCGTTAGATTTTTGAATTTCGAAATTCTGAAGACACTGTTAGATTCGTGAAGTAAAGCTCTTTCCGTAATGGTGCTGGTTGAAGCAATACTTAAAAGTTTTCTATGAAAAAATTAGTAAAAATCGATTTATTGTGGGCCTAAAATTTTCAAGGTCATTTTTAAGTTCGAAAACGCTGTAACTCCTTCATTTTTTCGAATTTCGAAAATGTTCAAGCATTTCGCATGTTGAATTTCGAATGCAAACCGTAAAATAAACAAAATTTCTTAAAATTTAACATTTTATTTTTTTGCATTTTTTAAGCGAAGGGGTAACCCTTGCAAAATTTTCAATTTTTGGTGTCCCAAAATTTTTTGAGTTGAGTATACAGAAGAGAAGTTTGTGGCAAAAAATGTGGTTAAGACCAATCCCCGAGTGTTTTCTCAAAAAAACAAGCTCAAAATCGCTTAATTGATATCGAAAAAATGCAAAAAAATCGATGTGAGTTCGAAATTGCTGTTACTTCGTAAGATTTTTGAATTTCAAAATTCTGAAGACACTGTTAGATTCGTGAAGTAAAGCTCTTTCCGTAATGGTGCTGGTTGAAGCAATACTTAAAAGTTTTCTATGAATAAATTAGTAAAAATCGATTTATTGTGGGCCTAAAATTTTCAAGGTCATTTTTAAGTTCGAAAACGCTGTAACTCCTTCATTTTTTCGAATTTCGAAAATGTTCAAGCATTTCGCATGTTGAATTTCGAATGCAAACCGTAAAATAAACAAAATTTCTTAAAATTTAACAATTAATTTTTTTGCATTTTTTTAGCGAAGGGGTAACCCTTGCAAAATTTTCAATTTTTGGTGTCCCAAAATTTTTTGAGTTGAGTATACAGAAGAGAAGTTTGTGGCAAAAAATGTGGTTAAGACCAATCCCCGAGTGTTTTCTCAAAAAAACAAGCTCAAAATCGCTTAATTGATATCGAAAAAATGCAAAAAAATCTATGTATGTTCGAAATTGCTGTTACTTCGTTAGATTTTTGAATTTCAAAATTCTGAAAACACTGTTAGATTCGTGAAGTAAAGCTTTTTCCGTAATGGTGCTGGTTGAGCAATACTTAAAAGTTTTCTATGAAAAAATTAGTAAAAATCGATTTATTGTGGGCCTAAAATTTTCAAGGTCATTTTTAAGTTCGAAAACGCTGTAACTCCTTCATTTTTTCGAATTTCGAAAATTTTTAAGCATTTCGCATGTTGAAATTCGAATGCAAACCGTAAATTAAACAAAATTTCTTAAAATTTAACATTTTATTTTATTTTTTAATTTTTTCTGCAAAGGGGTAACCCTTGCAAAATTTTCAATTTTTGGTGTCCCAAAATTTTTTGAGTTGAGTATACAGAAGTGAAGTTTGTGGCAAAAAATGTGGTTAAGACCAATCCCCGAGTGTTTTCTCAAAAAACAAGCTCAAAATCGCTTAATTGATATCAAAATAATGCTAAAAAAATCTATGTGTGTTCGAAATTGCTATTACTTCGTTAGATTTTTGAATTTCAAAATTCTGAAAACACTGTTAGATTCGTGAAGTAAAGCTCTTTCCGTATTGATGCTGGTTGAAGCAATACTTAAAAGTTTTCTATGAAAAAATTAGTAAAAATCGATTTATTGTGGGCCTAAAATTTTCAAGGTCATTTTTAAGTTCGAAAACGCTGTAACTCCTTCATTATTTCGAATTTCGAAAATTTTTAAACATTTCGCATGTTGAATTTCGAATGCAAACCGTAAAATAAACAAAATTTCTTAAAATTTAACATTTTATTTTTTTTTTGCATTTTTTTAGCGAAGGGGTAACCCTTGCAAAATTTTTAATTTTTGGTGTCCCAAAATTTTTTGGGTTGAGTATACAGAAGAGAAGTTTGTGGCAAAAAAATGTGGTTAAGACCAATCCCCGATCGAAAAAATGCAAAAAAATCGATGTGAGTTCGAAATTGCTGTTACTTCGTTAGATTTTTGAATTTCAAAATTCTGAAGACACTGGTAGATTCGTGAAGTAAAGCTCTTTCCGTAATGGTGCTGGTTGAAGCAATACTTAAAAGTTTTCTATGAAAAAATTAGTAAAAATCGATTTATTGTGGGCCTAAAATTTTCAAGGTCATTTTTAAGTTCGAAAACGCTGTAACTCCTTCATTTTTTCGAATTTCGAAAATGTTCAAGCATTTCGCATGTTGAATTTCGAATGCAAACCGTAAAATAAACAAAATTTCTTAAAATTTAACAATTAATTTTTTTGCATTTTTTTAGCGAAGGGGTAACCCTTGCAAAATTTTTAATTTTTGGTGTCCCAAAATTTTTTGAGTTGAGTATACAGAAGAGAAGTTTGTGGCAAAAAATGTGATTAAGACCGATCCCCGAGTGTTTTCTCAAAAAAACAAGCTCAAAATCGCTTAATTGATATCGAAAAAATGCAAAAAAAATCGATGTGAGTTCGAAATTGCTGTTACTTCGTTAGATTTTTGAATTTCAAAATTCTGAAGACACTGTGAGATTCGTGAAGTAAAGCTCTTTCCGTAATGGTGCTGGTTGAAGCAATACTTAAAAGTTTTCTATGAAAAAATTTGTAAAAATCGATTTATTGTGGGCCTAAAATTTTCAAGGTCATTTTTAAGTTCGAAAACGCTGTAACTCCTTCATTTTTTCGAATTTCGAAATTGTTCAAGCATTTCGCATGTTGAATTTCGAATGCCAACCGTAAAATAAACAAAATTTTTTAAAATTTAACATTTTATTTTTTTTTTCATTTTTTTAGCAAAGGGGTAACCCTTGCAAAATTTTCAATTTTTGGTGTCCCAAAACTTTTTGAGTTGAGTATACAGAAGTGAAGTTGGTGGCAAAAAATGTGGTTAAGACCAATCCCCGAGTGTTTTCTCAAAAAAACAAGCTCAAAATCGCTTAATTGATATCGAAAAAATGCAAAAAATCGATGTGAGTTCGAAATTGCTGTTACTTCGTAAGATTTTTGAATTTCAAAATTCTGAAGACACTGTTAGATTCGTGAAGTAAAGCTCTTTCCGTAATGGTGCTGGTTGAAGCAATACTTAAAAGTTTTCTATGAAAAAATTAGTAAAAATCGATTTATTGTGGGCCTAAAATTTTCAAGGTCATTTTTAAGTTCGAAAACGCTGTAACTCCTTCATTTTTTCGAATTTCGAAAATGTTCAAGCATTTCGCATGTTGAATTTCGAATGCAAACCGTAAAATAAACAAAATTTCTTAAAATTTAACAATTAATTTTTTTGCATTTTTTTAGCGAAGGGGTAACCCTTGCAAAATTTTCAATTTTTGGTGTCCCAAAATTTTTTGAGTTGAGTATACAGAAGAGAAGTTTGTGGCAAAAAATGTGGTTAAGACCAATCCCCGAGTGTTTTCTCAAAAAAACAAGCTCAAAATCGCTTAATTGATATCGAAAAAATGCAAAAAAATCGATGTGAGTTCGAAATTGCTGTTACTTCGTAAGATTTTTGAATTTCAAAATTCTGAAGACACTGTTAGATTCGTGAAGTAAAGCTCTTTCCGTAATGGTGCTGGTTGAAGCAATACTTAAAAGTTTTCTATGAAAAAATTAGTAAAAATCGATTTATTGTGGGCCTAAAATTTTCAAGGTCATTTTTAAGTTCGAAAACGCTGTAACTCCTTCATTTTTTCGAATTTCGAAAATGTTCAAGCATTTCGCATGTTGAATTTCGAATGCAAACCGTAAAATAAACAAAATTTCTTAAAATTTAACAATTAATTTTTTTGCATTTTTTTAGCGAAGGGGTAACCCTTGCAAAATTTTCAATTTTTGGTGTCCCAAAATTTTTTGAGTTGAGTATACAGAAGAGAAGTTTGTGGCAAAAAATGTGGTTAAGACCAATCCCCGAGTGTTTTCTCAAAAAAACAAGCTCAAAATCGCGTAATTGATATCGAAAAAATGCAAAAAAATCGATGTGAGTTCGAAATTGCTGTTACTTCGTAAGATTTTTGAATTTCAAAATTCTGAAGACACTGTTAGATTCGTGAAGTAAAGCTCTTTCCGTAATGGTGCTGGTTGAAGCAATACTTAAAAGTTTTCTATAAAAAAATTAGTAAAAATCGATTTATTGTGGGCCTAAAATTTTCAAGGTCATTTTTAAGTTCGAAAACGCTGTAACTCCTTCATTTTTTTCGAATTTCGAAAATGTTCAAGCATTTCGCATGTTGAATTTCGAATGCAAACCGTAAAATAAACAAAATTTCTTAAAATTTAACAATTAATTTTTTTGCATTTTTTTAGCGAAGGGGTAACCCTTGCAAAATTTTCAATTTTTGGTGTCCCAAAATTTTTTGAGTTGAGTATACAGAAGAGAAGTTTGTGGCAAAAAATGTGGTTAAGACCAATCCCCGAGTGTTTTCTCAAAAAAACAAGCTCAAAATCGCTTAATTGATATCGAAAAAATGCAAAAAAATCGATGTGAGTTCGAAATTGCTGTTACTTCGTTAGATTTTTGAATTTCAAAATTCTGAAGACACTGTTAGATTCGTGAAGTAAAGCTCTTTCCGTAATGGTGCTGGTTGAAGCAATACTTAAAAGTTTTCTATGAAAAAATTAGTAAAAATCGATTTATTGTGGGCCTAAAATTTTCAAGGTCATTTTTAAGTTCGAAAACGCTGTAACTCCTTCATTTTTTCGAATTTCGAAAATGTTCAAGCATTTCGCATGTTGAATTTCGAATGCCAACCGTAAAATAAACAAAATTTCTTAAAATTTAACATTTTATTTTTTTTTCATTTTTTTAGCAAAGGGGTAACCCTTGCAAAATTTTCAATTTTTGGTGTCCCAAAACTTTTTGAGTTGAGTATACAGAAGTGAAGTTTGTGGCAAAAAATGTGGTTAAGACCAATCCCCGAGTGTTTTCTCAAAAAAACAAACTCAAAATCGCTTAATTGATATCGAAAAAATGCAAAAAAATCGATGTGAGTTCGAAATTGCTGTTACTTCGTAAGATTTTTGAATTTCAAAATTCTGAAGACACTGTTAGATTCGTGAAGTAAAGCTCTTTCCGTAATGGTGCTGGTTGAAGCAATACTTAAAAGTTTTCTATGAAAAAATTAGTAAAAATCGATTTATTGTGGGCCTAAAATTTTCAAGGTCATTTTTAAGTTCGAAAACGCTGTAACTCCTTCATTTTTTCGAATTTCGAAAATGTTCAAGCATTTCGCATGTTGAATTTCGAATGCAAACCGTAAAATAAACAAAATTTCTTAAAATTTAACAATTAATTTTTTTGCATTTTTTTAGCGAAGGGGTAACCCTTGCAAAATTTTCAATTTTTGGTGTCCCAAAATTTTTTGAGTTGAGTATACAGAAGAGAAGTTTGTGGCAAAAAATGTGGTTAAGACCAATCCCCGAGTGTTTTCTCAAAAAAACAAGCTCAAAATCGCTTAATTGATATCGAAAAAATGCAAAAAAATCGATGTGAGTTCGAAATTGCTGTTACTTCGTAAGATTTTTGAATTTCAAAATTCTGAAGACACTGTTAGATTCGTGAAGTAAAGCTCTTTCCGTAATGGTGCTGGTTGAAGCAATACTTAAAAGTTTTCTATGAAAAAATTAGTAAAAATCGATTTATTGTGGGCCTAAAATTTTCAAGGTCATTTTTAAGTTCGAAAACGCTGTAACTCCTTCATTTTTTCGAATTTCGAAAATGTTCAAGCATTTCGCATGTTGAATTTCGAATGCAAACCGTAAAATAAACAAAATTTCTTAAAATTTAACAATTAATTTTTTTGCATTTTTTTAGCGAAGGGGTAACCCTTGCAAAATTTTCAATTTTTGGTGTCCCAAAATTTTTTGAGTTGAGTATACAGAAGAGAAGTTTGTGGCAAAAAATGTGGTTAAGACCAATCCCCGAGTGTTTTCTCAAAAAAACAAGCTCAAAATCGCTTAATTGATATCGAAAAAATGCAAAAAAATCGATGTGAGTTCGAAATTGCTGTTACTTCGTTAGATTTTTGAATTTCAAAATTCTGAAGACACTGTTAGATTCGTGAAGTAAAGCTCTTTCCGTAATGGTGCTGGTTGAAGCAATACTTAAAAGTTTTCTATGAAAAAATTAGTAAAAATCGATTTATTGTGGGCCTAAAATTTTCAAGGTCATTTTTAAGTTCGAAAACGCTGTAACTCCTTCATTTTTTCGAATTTCGAAAATGTTCAAGCATTTCGCATGTTGAATTTCGAATGCAAACCGTAAAATAAACAAAATTTCTTAAAATTTAACATTTTATTTTTTTTGCATTTTTTTAGCGAAGGGGTAACCCTTGCAAAATTTTCAATTTTTGGTGTCCCAAAATTTTTTGAGTTGAGTATACAGAAGTGAAGTTTGTGGCAAAAAATGTGGTTAAGACCAATCCCCGAGTGTTTTCTCAAAAAAACAAGCTCAATATCGCTTAATTGATATCGAAAAAATGCAAAAAAATCGATGTGAGTTCGAAATTGCTGTTACTTCGTAAGATTTTTGAATTTCAAAATTCTGAAGACACTGTTAGATTCGTGAAGTAAAGCTCTTTCCGTAATGGTGCTGGTTGAAGCAATACTTAAAAGTTTTCTATGAAAAAATTAGTAAAAATCGATTTATTGTGGGCCTAAAATTTTCAAGGTCATTTTTAAGTTCGAAAACGCTGTAACTCCTTCATTTTTTCGAATTTCGAAAATGTTCAAGCATTTCGCATGTTGAATTTCGAATGCAAACCGTAAAATAAACAAAATTTCTTAAAATTTAACAATTAATTTTTTTGCATTTTTTTAGCGAAGGGGTAACCCTTGCAAAATTTTAAATTTTTGGTGTCCCAAAATTTTTTGAGTTGAGTATACAGAAGAGAAGTTTGTGGCAAAAAATGTGATTAAGACCAATCCCCGAGTGTTTTCTCAAAAAAACAAGCTCAAAATCGCTTAATTGATATCGAAAAAATGCAAAAAAAATCGATGTGAGTTCGAAATTGCTGTTACTTCGTTAGATTTTTGAATTTCAAAATTCTGAAGACACTGTGAGATTCGTGAAGTAAAGCTCTTTCCGTAATGGTGCTGGTTGAAGCAATACTTAAAAGTTTTCTATGAAAAAATTTGTAAAAATCGATTTATTGTGGGCCTAAAATTTTCAAGGTCATTTTTAAGTTCGAAAACGCTGTAACTCCTTCATTTTTTCGAATTTCGAAAATGTTCAAGCATTTCGCATGTTGAATTTCGAATGCCAACCGTAAAATAAACAAAATTTCTTAAAATTTAACATTTTATTTTTTTTTTCATTTTTTTAGCAAAGGGGTAACCCTTGCAAAATTTTAAATTTTTGGTGTCCCAAAACTTTTTGAGTTGAGTATACAGAAGTGAAGTTTGTGGCAAAAAATGTGGTTAAGACCAATCCCCGAGTGTTTTCTCAAAAAAACAAGCTCAAAATCGCTTAATTGATATCGAAAAAATGCAAAAAAATCGATGTGAGTTCGAAATTGCTGTTACTTCGTAAGATTTTTGAATTTCAAAATTCTGAAGACACTGTTAGATTCGTGAAGTAAAGCTCTTTCCGTAATGGTGCTGGTTGAAGCAATACTTAAAAGTTTTCTATGAAAAAATTAGTAAAAATCGATTTATTGTGGGCCTAAAATTTTCAAGGTCATTTTTAAGTTCGAAAACGCTGTAACTCCTTCATTTTTTCGAATTTCGAAAATGTTCAAGCATTTCGCATGTTGAATTTCGAATGCAAACCGTAAAATAAACAAAATTTCTTAAAATTTAACAATTAATTTTTTTGCATTTTTTTAGCGAAGGGGTAACCCTTGCAAAATTTTCAATTTTTGGTGTCCCAAAATTTTTTGAGTTGAGTATACAGAAGAGAAGTTTGTGGCAAAAAATGTGGTTAAGACCAATCCCCGAGTGTTTTCTAAAAAAAACAAGCTCAAAATCGCTTAATTGATATCGAAAAAATGCAAAAAAATCGATGTGAGTTCGAAATTGCTGTTACTTCGTAAGATTTTTGAATTTCAAAATTCTGAAGACACTGTTAGATTCGTGAAGTAAAGCTCTTTCCGTAATGGTGCTGGTTGAAGCAATACTTAAAAGTTTTCTATGAAAAAATTAGTAAAAATCGATTTATTGTGGGCCTAAAATTTTCAAGGTCATTTTTAAGTTCGAAAACGCTGTAACTCCTTCATTTTTTCGAATTTCGAAAATGTTCAAGCATTTCGCATGTTGAATTTCGAATGCAAACCGTAAAATAAACAAAATTTCTTAAAATTTAACAATTAATTTTTTTGCATTTTTTTAGCGAAGGGGTAACCCTTGCAAAATTTTCAATTTTTGGTGTCCCAAAATTTTTTGAGTTGAGTATACAGAAGAGAAGTTTGTGGCAAAAAATGTGGTTAAGACCAATCCCCGAGTGTTTTCTCAAAAAAACAAGCTCAAAATCGCTTAATTGATATCGAAAAAATGCAAAAAAATCGATGTGAGTTCGAAATTGCTGTTACTTCGTAAGATTTTTGAATTTCAAAATTCTGAAGACACTGTTAGATTCGTGAAGTAAAGCTCTTTCCGTAATGGTTCTGGTTGAAGCAATACTTAAAAGTTTTCTATGAAAAAATTAGTAAAAATCGATTTATTGTGGGCCTAAAATTTTCAAGGTCATTTTTAAGTTCGAAAACGCTGTAACTCCTTCATTTTTTCGAATTTCGAAAATGTTCAAGCATTTCGCATGTTGAATTTCGAATGCAAACCGTAAAATAAACAAAATTTCTTAAAATTTAACAATTAATTTTTTTGCATTTTTTTAGCGAAGGGGTAACCCTTGCAAAATTTTCAATTTTTGGTGTCCCAAAATTTTTTGAGTTGAGTATACAGAAGAGAAGTTTGTGGCAAAAAATGTGGTTAAGACCAATCCCCGAGTGTTTTCTCAAAAAAACAAGCTCAAAATCGCTTAATTGATATCGAAAAAATGCAAAAAAATCGATGTGAGTTCGAAATTGCTGTTACTTCGTTAGATTTTTGAATTTCAAAATTCTGAAGACACTGTTAGATTCGTGAAGTAAAGCTCTTTCCGTAATGGTGCTGGTTGAAGCAATACTTAAAAGTTTTCTATGAAAAAATTAGTAAAAATCGATTTATTGTGGGCCTAAAATTTTCAAGGTCATTTTTAAGTTCGAAAACGCTGTAACTCCTTCATTTTTTCGAATTTCGAAAATGTTCAAGCATTTCGCATGTTGAATTTCGAATGCCAACCGTAAAATAAACAAAATTTCTTAAAATTTAACATTTTATTTTTTTTTTTCATTTTTTTAGCAAAGGGGTAACCCTTGCAAAATTTTCAATTTTTGGTGTCCCAAAACTTTTTGAGTTGAGTATACAGAAGTGAAGTTTGTGGCAAAAAATGTGGTTAAGACCAATCCCCGAGTGTTTTCTCAAAAAAACAAACTCAAAATCGCTTAATTGATATCGAAAAAATGCAAAAAAATCGATGTGAGTTCGAAATTGCTGTTACTTCGTAAGATTTTTGAATTTCAAAATTCTGAAGACACTGTTAGATTCGTGAAGTAAAGCTCTTTCCGTAATGGTGCTGGTTGAAGCAATACTTAAAAGTTTTCTATGAAAAAATTAGTAAAAATCGATTTATTGTGGGCCTAAAATTTTCAAGGTCATTTTTAAGTTCGAAAACGCTGTAACTCCTTCATTTTTTCGAATTTCGAAAATGTTCAAGCATTTCGCATGTTGAATTTCGAATGCAAACCGTAAAATAAACAAAATTTCTTAAAATTTAACAATTAATTTTTTTGCATTTTTTTAGCGAAGGGGTAACCCTTGCAAAATTTTCAATTTTTGGTGTCCCAAAATTTTTTGAGTTGAGTATACAGAAGAGAAGTTTGTGGCAAAAAATGTGGTTAAGACCAATCCCCGAGTGTTTTCTCAAAAAAACAAGCTCAAAATCGCTTAATTGATATCGAAAAAATGCAAAAAAATCGATGTGAGTTCGAAATTGCTGTTACTTCGTAAGATTTTTGAATTTCAAAATTCTGAAGACACTGTTAGATTCGTGAAGTAAAGCTCTTTCCGTAATGGTGCTGGTTGAAGCAATACTTAAAAGTTTTCTATGAAAAAATTAGTAAAAATCGATTTATTGTGGGTCTAAAATTTTCAAGGTCATTTTTAAGTTCGAAAACGCTGTAACTCCTTCATTTTTTCGAATTTCGAAAATGTTCAAGCATTTCGCATGTTGAATTTCGAATGCAAACCGTAAAATAAACAAAATTTCTTAAAATTTAACAATTAATTTTTTTGCATTTTTTTAGCGAAGGGGTAACCCTTGCAAAATTTTCAATTTTTGGTGTCCCAAAATTTTTTGAGTTGAGTATACAGAAGAGAAGTTTGTGGCAAAAAATGTGGTTAAGACCAATCCCCGAGTGTTTTCTCAAAAAAACAAGCTCAAAATCGCTTAATTGATATCGAAAAAATGCAAAAAAATCGATGTGAGTTCGAAATTGCTGTTACTTCGTTAGATTTTTGAATTTCAAAATTCTGAAGACACTGTTAGATTCGTGAAGTAAAGCTCTTTCCGTAATGGTGCTGGTTGAAGCAATACTTAAAAGTTTTCTATGAAAAAATTAGTAAAAATCGATTTATTGTGGGCCTAAAATTTTCAAGGTCATTTTTAAGTTCGAAAACGCTGTAACTCCTTCATTTTTTCGAATTTCGAAAATGTTCAAGCATTTCGCATGTTGAATTTCGAATGCAAACCGTAAAATAAACAAAATTTCTTAAAATTTAACATTTTATTTTTTTGCATTTTTTTAGCGAAGGGGTAACCCTTGCAAAATTTTCAATTTTTGGTGTCCCAAAATTTTTTGAGTTGAGTATACAGAAGTGAAGTTTGTGGCAAAAAATGTGGTTAAGACCAATCCCCGAGTGTTTTCTCAAAAAAACAAGCTCAATATCGCTTAATTGATATCGAAAAAATGCAAAAAAATCGATGTGAGTTCGAAATTGCTGTTACTTCGTTAGATTTTTGAATTTCAAAATTCTGAAGACACTGTTAGATTCGTGAAGTAAAGCTCTTTCCGTAATGGTGCTGGTTGAAGCAATACTTAAAAGTTTTCTATGAAAAAATTAGTAAAAATCGATTTATTGTGGGCCTAAAATTTTCAAGGTCATTTTTAAGTTCGAAAACGCTCTAACTCCTTCATTTTTTCGAATTTCGAAAATGTTCAAGCATTTCGCATGTTGAATTTCGAATGCAAACCGTAAAATAAACAAAATTTCTTAAAATTTAACATTTTATTTTTTTTGCATTTTTTTAGCGAAGGGGTAACCCTTGCAAAATTTTAAATTTTTGGTGTCCCAAAATTTTTTGAGTTGAGTATACAGAAGAGAAGTTTGTGGCAAAAAATGTGATTAAGACCAATCCCCGAGTGTTTTCTCAAAAAAACAAGCTCAAAATCGCTTAATTGATATCGAAAAAATGCAAAAAAATCGATGTGAGTTCGAAATTGCTGTTACTTCGTTAGATTTTTGAATTTCAAAATTCTGAAGACACTGTGAGATTCGTGAAGTAAAGCTCTTTCCGTAATGGTGCTGATTCAAGCAATACTTAAAAGTTTTCTATGAAAAAATTAGTAAAAATCGATTTATTGTGGGCCTACGATTTTCAAGGTCATTTTTAAGTTCGAAAACGCTGTAACTCCTTCATTTTTTCGAATTTCGAAAATTTTCAAGCATTTCGCATGTTGAAATTCGAATGCAAACCGTAAAATAAACAAAATTTCTTAAAATTTAACATTTTATTTTTTTTGCATTTTTTTAGCGAAGGGGTAACCCTTGCAAAATTTTAAATTTTTGGTGTCCCAAAATTTTTTGAGTTGAGTATACAGAAGAGAAGTTTGTGGCAAAAAATGTGATTAAGACCAATCCCCGAGTGTTTTCTCAAAAAAACAAGCTCAAAATCGCTTAATTGATATCGAAAAAATGCAAAAAAAATCGATGTGAGTTCGAAATTGCTGTTACTTCGTTAGATTTTTGAATTTCAAAATTCTGAAGACACTGTGAGATTCGTGAAGTAAAGCTCTTTCCGTAATGGTGCTGGTTGAAGCAATACTTAAAAGTTTTCTATGAAAAAATTTGTAAAAATCGATTTATTGTGGGCCTAAAATTTTCAAGGTCATTTTTAAGTTCGAAAACGCTGTAACTCCTTCATTTTTTCGAATTTCGAAAATGTTCAAGCATTTCGCATGTTGAATTTCGAATGCCAACCGTAAAATAAACAAAATTTCTTAAAATTTAACATTTTATTTTTTTTTCATTTTTTTAGCAAAGGGGTAACCCTTGCAAAATTTTCAATTTTTGGTGTCCCAAAACTTTTTGAGTTGAGTATACAGAAGTGAAGTTTGTGGCAAAAAATGTGGTTAAGACCAATCCCTGAGTGTTTTCTCAAAAAAACAAACTCAAAATCGCTTAATTGATATCGAAAAAATGCAAAAAAATCGATGTGAGTTCGAAATTGCTGTTACTTCGTAAGATTTTTGAATTTCAAAATTCTGAAGACACTGTTAGATTCGTGAAGTAAAGCTCTTTCCGTAATGGTGCTGGTTGAAGCAATACTTAAAAGTTTTCTATGAAAAAATTAGTAAAAATCGATTTATTGTGGGCCTAAAATTTTCAAGGTCATTTTTAAGTTCGAAAACGCTGTAACTCCTTCATTTTTTCGAATTTCGAAAATGTTCAAGCATTTCGCATGTTGAATTTCGAATGCAAACCGTAAAATAAACAAAATTTCTTAAAATTTAACAATTAATTTTTTTGCATTTTTTTAGCGAAGGGGTAACCCTTGCAAAATTTTCAATTTTTGGTGTCCCAAAATTTTTTGAGTTGAGTATACAGAAGAGAAGTTTGTGGCAAAAAATGTGGTTAAGACCAATCCCCGAGTGTTTTCTCAAAAAAACAAGCTCAAAATCGCTTAATTGATATCGAAAAAATGCAAAAAAATCGATGTGAGTTCGAAATTGCTGTTACTTCGTTAGATTTTTGAATTTCAAAATTCTGAAGACACTGTTAGATTCGTGAAGTAAAGCTCTTTCCGTAATGGTGCTGGTTGAAGCAATACTTAAAAGTTTTCTATGAAAAAATTAGTAAAAATCGATTTATTGTGGGCCTAAAATTTTCAAGGTCATTTTTAAGTTCGAAAACGCTGTAACTCCTTAATTTTTTCGAATTTCGAAAATGTTCAAGCATTTCGCATGTTGAATTTCGAATGCAAACCGTAAAATAAACAAAGTTTCTTAAAATTTAACATTTTATTTATTTTGCATTTTTTTAGCGAAGGGGTAACCTTTGCAAAATTTTCAATTTTTGGTGTCCCAAAATTTTTTGAGTTGAGTATACAGAAGTGAAATTGGTGGCAAAAAATGTGGTTAAGACCAATCCCCGAGTGTTTTCTCAAAAAAACAAGCTCAAAATCGCTTAATTGATATCGAAAAAATGCAAAAAAAATCTATGTGTGTTCGAATTTGCTATAACTTCGTAAGATTTTTGAATTTCAAAATTCTGAAAACACTGTTAGATTCGTGAAGTAAAGCTCTTTCCGTAATGGTGCTGGTTGAAGCAATACTTAAAAGTTTTCTATGAAAAAATTAGTAAAAATCGATTTATTGTGGGCCTACGATTTTCAAGGTCATTTTTAAGTTCGAAAACGCTCTAACTCCTTCATTTTTTCGAATTTCGAAAATTTTCGAGCATTTCGCATGTTGAAATTCGAATGCAAACCGTAAAATAAACAAAATTTCTTAAAATTTAACATATTATTTTTTTTTGCATTTTTTCAGCAAAGGGGTAACTCTTGCAAAATTTTCAATTTTTGGTGTCCCAAAATTTTTTGAGTTGAGTATACAGAAGAGAAGTTTGTGGCAAAAAATGTGGTTAAGACCAATCCCCGAGTGTTTTCTCAAAAAAACAAGCTCAATATCGCTTAATTGATATCGAAAAAAATGCAAAAAAAAACTTTGTGTGTTCGAATTTGCTATTACTTCGTTAGATTTTTGAATTTCAAAATTCTGAAAACACTGTTAGGTTTGTGAAGTAAAGCTCTCTCCGTAATGGTGCTGGTTGAAGCAATACTTAAAAGTTTTCTATGAAAAAATTAGTAAAAATCGATTTATTGTGGGCCTACAATTTTCAAGGTCATTTTTAAGTTCGAAAACGCTGTAACTCCTTCATTTTTTCGAATTTCGAAAATGTTCAAGCATTTCGCATGTTGAATTTCGAATGCCAACCGTAAAATAAACAAAATTTCTTAAAATTTAACATTTTATTTTTTTTGCATTTTTTTAGCGAAGGGGTAACCCTTGCAAAATTTTCAATTTTTGGTGTCCCAAAATTTTTTGAGTTGAGTATACAGAAGAGAAGTTTGTGGCAAAAAATATGGTTAAGACCAATCCCCGAGTGTTTTCTCAAAAAAACAAGCTCAAAATCGCTTAATTGATATCGAAAAAATGCAAAAAAAATCGATGTGAGTTCGAAATTGCTGTTACTTCGTTAGATTTTTGAATTTCAAAATTCTGAAGACACTGTTAGATTCGTGAAGTAAAGCTCTTTCCGTAATGGTGCTGGTTGAAGCAATACTTAAAAGTTTTCTATGAAAAAATTAGTAAAAATCGATTTATTGTGGGCCTAAAATTTTCAAGGTCATTTTTAAGTTCGAAAACGCTGTAACTCCTTCATTTTTTCGAATTTCGAAAATGTTCAAGCATTTCGCATGTTGAATTTCGAATGCAAACCGTAAAATAAACAAAATTTCTTAAAATTTAACATTTTATTTTTTTTTTGCATTTTTTTAGCGAAGGGGTAACCCTTGCAAAATTTTAAATTTTTGGTGTCCCAAAATTTTTTGAGTTGAGTATACAGAAGAGAAGTTTGTGGCAAAAAATGTGGTTAAGACCAATCCCCGAGTGTTTTCTAAAAAAAACAAGCTCAAAATCGCTTAATTGATATCGAAAAAATGCAAAAAAATCGATGTGAGTTCGAAATTGCTGTTACTTCGTAAGATTTTTGAATTTCAAAATTCTGAAAACACTGTTAGATTCGTGAAGTAAAGCTCTTTCCGTATTGGTGCTGGTTGAAGCAATACTTAAAAGTTTTCTATGAAAAAATTAGTAAAAATCGATTTATGGTGGACCTAAAATTTTCAAGGCCATTTTTAGGTTCGAAAACGCTGTAACTCCTTCATTTTTTCGAATTTCGAAAATGTTCAAGCATTTCGCATGTTGAATTTCGAATGCAAACCGTAAAATAAACAAAATTTCTTAAAATTTAACATTTTATTTTTTTTGCATTTTTTTAGCGAAGGGGTAACCCTTGCAAAATTTTCAATTTTTGGTGTCCAAAAATTTTTTGAGTTGAGTATACAGAAGTGAAGTTTGTGGCAAAAAAATGTGGTTAAGACCAATCCCCGAGTGTTTTCTCAAAAAAACAAGCTCAAAATCGCTTAATTGATATCGAAAAAATGCAAAAAAATCGATGTGAGTTCGAAATTGCTGTTACTTCGTTAGATTTTTGAATTTCAAAATTCTGAAAACACTGTTAGATTCGTGAAGTAAAGCTCTTTCCGTAATGGTGCTGGTTGAAGCAATACTTAAAAGTTTTCTATGAAAAAATTAGTAAAAATCGATTTATTGTGGGCCTAAAAATTTCAAGGTCATTTTTAAGTTCGAAAACGCTGTAACTCCTTCATTTTTTCGAATTTCGAAAATTTTTAAGCATTTCGCATGTTGAAATTCGAATGCAAACCGTAAAATAAACAAAATTTCTTAAAATTTTACATTTTATTTTTTTTGCATTTTTTTTAGCGAAGGGGCAACCCTTGCAAAATTTTCAATTTTTGGTGTCCCAAAATTTTTTGAGTTGAGTATACAGAAGTGAAGTTTGTGGCAAAAAAATGTGGTTAAGACCAATCCCCGAGTGTTTTCTCAAAAAAACAAGCTCAAAATCGCTTAATTGATATCGAAAAAATGCAAAAAAATCGATGTGAGTTCGAAATTGCTGTTACTTCGTTAGATTTTTGAATTTCAAAATTCTGAAAACACTGTTAGATTCGTGAGGTAAAGCTCTTTCCGTAATGGTGCTGGTTGAAGCAATACTTAAAAGTTTTCTTCGAAAAAATTAGTAAAAATCGATTTATTGTGGGCCAAAAATTTCAAGGTCATTTTTAAGTTCGAAAACGCTGTAACTCCTTCATTTTTTCGAATTTCGAAAATTTTTAAGCATTTCGCATGTTGAAATTCGAATGCAAACCGTAAAATAAACAAAATTTCTTAAAATTTTACATTTTATTTTTTTTGCATTTTTTTTAGCGAAGGGGTAACCCTTGCAAAATTTTCAATTTTTGGTGTCCCAAAATTTTTTGAGTTGAGAATACAGAAGTGAAGTTTGTGGCAAAAAATGTGGTTAAGACCAATCCCCGAGTGTTTTCTCAAAAAAACAAGCTCAAAATCGCTTAATTGATATCGAAAAAATGCTAAAAAAATCGATGTGAGTTCGAAATTGCTGTTACTTCGTTAGATTTTTTAATTTCAAAATTCTGAAAACACTGTTAGATTCGTGAAGTAAAGCTCTTTCCGTAATGGTGCTGGTTGAAGCAATACTTAAAAGTTTTCTATGAAAAAATTAGTAAAAATCGATTTATTGTGGGCCTAAAATTTTCAAGGTCATTTTTAAGTTCGAAAACGCTGTAACTCCTTCATTTTTTCGAATTTCGAAAATGTTCAAACATTTCGCATGTTGAATTTCGAAAGCAAACCGTAAAATAAACAAAATTTCTTAAAATTTAACATTTTTTTTTTTTTGCATTTTTTTGCAAAGGGGTAACCCTTGCAAAATTTTCAATTTTTGGTGTCCCAAAACTTTTTGAGTTGAGTATACAGAAGTGAAGTTTGTGGCAAACAATGTTAAAAAAATCTAACGAAGTAACAGCAATTTCGAACTCACATCGATTTTTTCGATATCAATTAAGCGATTTTGAGCTTGTTTTTTTGAGAAAACGCTCGGGGATTGGTCTTAACCACATTTTTTGCCACAAACTTCACTTCTGTATACTCAACTCGAAAAATTTTGGGACACCAAAAATTGAAAATTTTGCAAGGGTTACCCCTTTGCTAAAAAAATGCAAAAAAAATAAAATGTTAAATTTTAAGAAAATTTGTTTATTTTACGTTTTGCATTCGAATTTCAACATGCGAAATGCTTGAAAATTTTCGAAATTCGAAAAAATGAAGGAGTTACAGCATTTTTGATCTTAAAAATGACCTTGAAAATTTTAGGCCAACAATAAATCGATTTTTACTAATTTTTTCATAGAAAACTTTTAAGAATTGCTTCAACCAGCACCATTACGGAAAGAGCTTTACTTCACGAATCTAACAGTGTTTTCAGAATTTTGAAATTCAAAAATCTAACGAAGTAACAGCAATTTCGATCTCACATCGATTTTTTTAACATTTTTCCGATATCAATTAAGCGATTTTGAGCTTGTTTTTTTGAGAAAACACTCGGGGATTGGTCTTAACCACATTGTTTGCCACAAACTTCACTTCTGTATACTCAACTCAAAAAGTTTTGGGACACCAAAAATTTAAAATTTTGCAAGGGTTACCCCTTTGCTAAAAAAATGCAAAAAAAAAAAATAAAATATTAAATTTTAAGAATTTTTGTTTATTTTACGGTTTGCTTTCGAAATTCAACATGCGAAATGTTTGAACATTTTCGAAATTCGAAAAAATGAAGGAGTAACAGCGTTTTCGAACTTAAAAATGACCTTGAAAATTTTAGGCCCACAATAAATCGATTTTTACTAATTTTTTCATAGAAAACTTTTAAGTATTGCTTCAACCAGCACCATTACGGAAAGAGCTTTACTTCACGAATCTAACAGTGTTTTCAGAATTTTGAAATTAAAAAATCTAACGAAGTAACAGCAATTTCGAACTCACATCGATTTTTTTAGCATTTTTTCGATATCAATTAAGCGATTTTGAGCTTGTTTTTTTGAGAAAACACTCGGGGATTGGTCTTAACCACATTTTTTGCCACAAACTTCACTTCTGTATACTCAACTCAAAAAATTTTGGGACACCGAAAATTGAAAATTTTGCAAGGGTTACCCCTTGGCTAAAAAAATGCAAAAATAATAAAATGTTAAATTTTAAGAAACTTTGTTTATTTTACGGTTTGTATTCGAAATTCAACATGCGAAATGCTTGAACATTTTCGAAATTCGAAAAAATGAAGGAGTTACAGCGTTTTCGAACTTAAAAATGACCTTGAAAATTTTAGGCCCACAATAAATCGATTTTTACTAATTTTTTCATAGAAAACTTTTAAATATTGCTTCAACCAGCACCATTACGGAAAGATCTTTACTTCACGAATCTAACAGTGTTTTCAGAATTTTGAAATTAAAAAATCTAACGAAGTAATAGCAATTTCGAACTCACATCGATTTTTTAGCATTTTTTCGATATCAATTAAGCGATTTTGAGCTTGTTTTTTTGAGAAAACACTCGGGGATTGGTCTTAACCACATTTTTTGCCACAAACTTCACTTCTGTATACTCAACTCAAAAAGTTTTGGGACACCAAAAATTGAAAATTTTGCAAGGGTTACCCCTTTGCTGAAAAAATGCAAAAAAATAAGATGTTAAATTTTAAGAAATTTTGTTTATTTTAGGGTTTGCATTCGAATTTCAACATGCGAAATGCTTAAAAATTTTTGAAATTCGAAAAATTGAAGGAGTTACAGCGTTTTCGAACTTAAAAATGACCTTGAAAATTTTAGGCCCACAATGAATCGATTTTTACTAATTTTTTCATAGAAAACTTTTAAGTATTGCTTCAACCAGCACCATTACGGGAAGAGCTTTACTTCACGAATCTAACAGTGTTTTCAGAATTTTGAAATTCAAAAATCTAACGAAGTAACAGCAATTTCGAACTCACATAGATTTTTTTTTTCATTTTTTCGATATCAATTAAGCGATTTTGAGCTTGTTTTTTTTTTGAGAAAACACTCGGGGATTGGTCTTAACCACATTATTTGCCACAAACTTCACTTCTGTATACTCAACTCAAAAAATTTTGGGACACCAAAAATTAAAAATTTTGCAAGGGTTACCCCTTTGCTAAAAAAATGCAAAAATAATAAAATGTTAAATTTTAAGAAATTTTGTTTATTTTACTTTCTGCATTCGAATTGCAACCAGCGGAGTGCTTGAAAATTTTCGAAATTCGAAAAAATGAAGGAGTTACAGCGTTTTCGAACTTAAAAATGACCTTGAAAATTTTAGGCCTACAATAAATCGATTTTTACTAATTTTTTCATAGAAAACTTTTAAGTATTGCTTCAACCAGCACCATTACGGAAAGAGCTTACCTCACGAATCTAACAGTGTTTTCAGAATTTTGAAATTCAAAAATCTAACGAAGTTATAGCAATTTCGAACTCACATCGATTTTTTTTTTGCATTTTTTCGTATCAATTAAGCAACTTTGAGCTTGTTTTTTGAGAAAACACTCGGGGATTGGTCTTAACCACATTTTTTGCCACAAACTTCACTTCTGTATACTCAACTCAAAAAATTTTGGGACACCAAAAATTTAAAATTTTGCAAGGGTTACCCCTTTGCTGAAAAAAGGCAAAAAAATAAAATGTTAAATTTTAAGAAATTTTGTTTATTTTACTTTCTGCACGAATTCCAACCAGCGGAGTGCTTGAAAATTTTCGAAATTCAAAAAAATGAAGGAGTTACAGCGTTTTTGATCTTAAAAATGACCTTGAAAATTTTAGGCCCACAATAAATCGATTTTTACTAATTTTTTCATAGAAAACTTTTAAGAATTGCTTCAACCAGCACCATTACGGAAAGAGCTTTACTTCACGAATCTAACAGTGTTTTCAGAATTTTGAAATTCAAAAATCTAACGAAGTAACAGCAATTTCGAACTCACATAGATTTTTTTTTCATTTTTTCGATATCAATTAAGCGATTTTGAGCTTGTGTTTTTTGAGAAAACACTCGGGGATTGGTCTTAACCACATTTTTTGCCACAAACTTCACTTCTGTATACTCAACTCAAAAATTTTGGGACACCAAAAATTGAAAATTTTGCAAGGGTTACCCCTTTGCTAAAAAAATGCAAAAAAAAATAAAATGTTAAATTTTAAGAAATTTTGTTTATTTTACGGTTTGCTTTCGAAATACAACATGCGAAATGTTTAAACATTTTCGAAATTCGAAAAAATGAAGGAGTTACAGCGTTTTCGAACTTAAAAATGACCTTGAAAATTTTAGGCCTACAATAAATCGATTTTTACTAATTTTTTCATAGAAAACTTTTAAGTATTGCTTCAACCAGCACCATTACGGAAAGAGCTTACCTCACGAATCTAACAGTGTCTTCAGAATTTTGAAATTCAAAAATCTAACGAAGTTATAGCAATTTCGAACTCACATCGATTTTTTTTTTGCATTTTTTCGTATCAATTAAGCAACTTTGAGCTTGTTTTTTTGAGAAAACACTCGGGGATTGGTCTTAACCACATTTTTTGCCACAAACTTCACTTCTGTATACTCAACTCAAAAAATTTTGGGACACCAAAAATTGAAAATTTTGCAAGGGTTACCCCTTTGCTGAAAAAATGCAAAAAAAATAAAATGTTAAATTTTAAGAAATTTTGTTTATTTTACGGTTTGCATTCGAATTTCAACATGCGAAATGCTTAAAAATTTTCGAAATTCGAAAAAATGAAGGAGTTACAGCGTTTTCGAACTTAAAAATGACCTTGAAAATTTTAGGCCCACAATAAATCGATTTTTACTAATTTTTTCATAGAAAACTTTTAAGTATTGCTTCAACCAGCACCATTACGGAAAGATCTTTACTTCACGAATCTAACAGTGTTTTCAGAATTTTGAAATTCAAAAATCTAACGAAGTAACAGCAATTTCGAACTCACATCGATTTTTTTAGCATTTTTTCGATATCAATTAAGCGATTTTGAGCTTGTTTTTTTGAGAAAACACTCGGGGATTGGTCTTAACCACATTTTTTGCCACAAACTTCACTTCTGTATACTCAACTCAAAAAGTTTTGGGACACCAAAAATTGAAAATTTTGCAAGGGTTACCCCTTTGCTAAAAAAATGCAAAAAAAAAATAAAATGTTAAATTTTAAGAAATTTTGTTTATTTTACGGTTTGCATTCGAATTTCAACACGCGAAATGCTTGAAAATTTTCGAAATTCGAAAAAATGAAGGAGTTACAGCGTTTTCGAACTTAAAAATGACCTTGAAAATTTTAGGCCCACAATAAATCGATTTTTACTAATTTTTTCATAGAAAACTTTTAAGTATTGCTTTAACCAGCACCATTACGGAAAGAGCTTTACTTCACGAATCTAAAAGTGTTTTCAGAATTTTGAAATTCAAAAATCTAACGAAGTAACAGCAATTTCGAACTCACATAGATATTTTTTTTTCATTTTTTCGATATCAATTAAGCGATTTCGAGCTTGTTTTTTTTTTGAGAAAACACTCGGGGATTGGTCTTAACCACATTTTTTGCCACAAACTTCACTTCTGTATACTCAACTCAAAAAATTTTGGGACACCAAAAATTGAAAATTTTGCAGAAAAAATGCAAAAAATAAAAAATGTTAAATTTTAAGAAATTTTGTTTATTTTACGGTTTGCATTCGAATTTCAACATGCGAAATGCTTGAAAATTTTCGAAATTCGAAAAAATTAAGGAGTTACAGCGTTTTCGAACTTAAAAATGACCTTGAAAATTTTAGGCCCACAATAAATCGATTTTTACTAATATTTTCATAGAAAACTTTTAAATATTGCTTCAACCAGCACCATTACGGAAAGAGCTTTACTTCACGAATCTAACAGTGTCTTCAGAATTTTGAAATTCAAAAATCTTACGAAATAACAGCAATTTCGAACTCACATCGATTTTTTTGCATTTTTTCGATATCAATTAAGCGATTTTGAGCTTGTTTTTTTGAGAAAACACTCGGGGATTGGTCTTAACCACATTTTTTGCCACAAACTTCTCTTCTGTATACTCAACTCAAAAAATTTTGGGACACCAAAAATTGAAAATTTTGCAAGGGTTACCCCTTTGCTAAAAAAATGCAAAAAAAATAAAATGTTAAATGTTAAGAAAATTTGTTTATTTTACGTTTTGCATTCAAATTTCAACATGCGAAATGCTTGAAAATTTTCGAAATTCGAAAAAATTAAGGAGTTACAGCGTTTTCGAACTTAAAAATGACCTTGAAAATTTTAGGCCCACAATAAATCGATTTTTAATAATTTTTTCATAGAAAACTTTAAAGTATTGCTTCAACCAGCACCATTACGGAAAGAGCTTTACTTCACGAATCTAACAGTGTCTTCAGAATTTTGAAATTCAAAAATCTTACGAAGTAACAGCAATTTCGAACTCACATCGATTTTTTGCATTTTTTCGATATCAATTAAGCGAGTTTGAGCTTGTTTTTTTGAGAAAACACTCGGGGATTGGTCTTAACCACATTTTTTGCCACAAACTTCTCTTCTGTATACTCAACTCAAAAAATTTTGGGACACCAAAAATTGAAAATTTTGCAAGGGTTACCCCTTCGCTAAAAAAATGCAAAAAAATTAATTGTTAAATTTTAAGAAATTTTGTTTATTTTACGGTTTGCATTCGAAATTCAACATGCGAAATGCTTGAACATTTTCGAAATTCGAAAAAATGAAGGAGTTACAGCGTTTTCGAACTTAAAAATGACCTTGAAAATTTTAGGCCCACAATAAATCGATTTTTACTAATTTTTTCATAGAAAACTTTTAAGTATTGCTTCAACCAGCACCATTACGGAAAGAGCTTTACTTCACGAATCTAACAGTGTCTTCAGAATTTTGAAATTCAAAAATCTTACGAAGTAACAGCAATTTCGAACTCACATCGATTTTTTTGCATTTTTTCGATATCAATTAAGCGATTTTGAGCTTGTTTTTTTGAGAAAACACTCGGGGATTGGTCTTAACCACATTTTTTGCCACAAACTTCACTTCTGTATACTCAACTCAAAAAGTTTTGGGACACCAAAAATTGAAAATTTTGCAAGGGTTACCCCTTTGCTAAAAAAATGAAAAAAAAAAATAAAATGTTAAATTTTAAGAAATTTTGTTTATTTTACGGTTGGCATTCGAAATTCAACATGCGAAATGCTTGAACATTTTCGAAATTCGAAAAAATGAAGGAGTTACAGCGTTTTCGAACTTAAAAATGACCTTGAAAATTTTAGGCCCACAATAAATCGATTTTTACTAATTTTTTCATAGAAAACTTTTAAGTATTGCTTCAACCAGCACCATTACGGAGAGAGCTTTACTTCACAAACCTAACAGTGTTTTCAGAATTTTGAAATTCAAAAATCTAACGAAGTTATAGCAAATTCGAACACACAAAGTTTTTTTTTGCATTTTTTCGATATCAATTAAGCAATTTTGAGCTTGTTTTTTTAAAAAACACTCGGGGATTGGTCTTAACCACATTTTTTGCCACAAACTTCACTTCTGTATACTCAACTCAAAAAATTTTGGGACACCAAAAATTGAAAATTTTGCAAGGGTTACCCCTTTGCTGAAAAAATGCAAAAAAAAACAATATGTTAAATTTTAAGAAATTTTGTTTATTTTACGGTTTGCATTCGAATTTCAACATGCGAAATGCTCGAAAATTTTCGAAATTCGAAAAAATGAAGGAGTTAGAGCGTTTTCGAACTTAAAAATGACCTTGAAAATCGTAGGCCCACAATAAATCGATTTTTACTAATTTTTTCATAGAAAACTTTTAAGTATTGCTTCAACCAGCACCATTACGGAAAGAGCTTTACTTCACGAATCTAACAGTGTCTTCAGAATTTTGAAATTCAAAAATCTTACGAAGTAACAGCAATTTCGAACTCACATCGATTTTTTTGCATTTTTTCGATATCAATTAAGCGATATTGAGCTTGTTTTTTTGAGAAAACACTCGGGGATTGGTCTTAACCACATTTTTTGCCACAAACTTCACTTCTGTATACTCAACTCAAAAAATTTTGGGACACCAAAAATTGAAAATTTTGCAAGGGTACTTTGCTAAAGGGGTACTTTGCTAAAAAAATGCAAAAAAAAAAATAAAATGTTAAATTTTAAGAAAATATGTTTATTTTACGGTTTGCATTCGAAATTCAACATGCGAAATGCTTGAACATTTTCGAAATTCAAAAAAATTAAGGAGTTACAGCGTTTTCGAACTTAAAAATGACCTTGAAAATTTTAGGCCCACAATAAATCGATTTTTACTAATTTTTTCATAGAAAACTTTTAAGTATTGCTTCAACCAACACCATTACGGAAAGAGCTTTACTTCACGAATCTAACAGTGTTTTCAGAATTTTGAAATTCAAAAATCTAACGAAGTTATAGCAAATTCGAACACACATAGATTTTTTTTGCATTTTTTCGATATCAATTAAGCGATTTTGAGCTTGTTTTTTTGAGAAAACACTCGGGGATTGGTCTTAACCACATTTTTTGCCACCAATTTCACTTCTGTATACTCAACTCAAAAAATTTTGGGACACCAAAAATTGAAAATTTTGCAAGGGTTACCCCTTCGCTAAAAAAATGCAAAATAAATAAAATGTTAAATTTTAAGAAACTTTGTTTATTTTACGGTTTGCATTCGAAATTCAATATGCGAAATGCTTGAACATTTTCGCAATTCGAAAAAATGAAAGAGTTACAGCGTTTTCGAACTTAAAATGACCTTGAAAATTTTAGGCCCACAATAAATCGATTTTTACTAATTTTTTCATAGAAAACTTTTAAGTATTGCTTTAACCAGCACCATTACGGAAAGAGCTTTACTTCACGAATCTAACAGTGTTTTCAGAATTTTGAAATTCAAAAATCTAACGAAGTAACAGCAATTTCGAACTCACATAGATATTTTTTTTTTCATTTTTTCGATATCAATTAAGCGATTTTGAGCTTGTTTTTTTGAGAAAACACTCGGGGATTGGTCTTAACCACATTTTTTTGCCACAAACTTCACTTCTGTATACTCAACTCAAAAAATTTTGGGACACCAAAAATTGAAAATTTTGCAGAAAAAATGCAAAAAATAAAAAATGTTAAATTTTAAGAAATTTTGTTTATTTTACGGTTTGCATTCGAATTTCAACATGCGAAATGCTTGAAAATTTTCGAAATTCGAAAAAATGAAGGAGTTACAGCGTTTTCGAACTTAAAAATGACCTTGAAAATTTTAGGCCCACAATAAATCGATTTTTACTAATATTTTCATAGAAAACTTTTAAATATTGCTTCAACCAGCACCATTACGGAAAGAGCTTTACTTCACGAATCTAACAGTATTTTCAGAATCTTGAAATTCAAAAATCTAACGAAGTAACAGCAATTTCGAACTCACATCGATTTTTTTGCATTTTTTCGATATCAATTAACGATTTTGAGCTTGTTTTTTTGAGAAAACACTCGGGGATTGATCTTAACCACATTTTTTGTCACAAACTTCACTTCTGTATACTCAACTCAAAAAATTTTGGGACACCAAAAATTGAAAATTTTGCAAGGGTTACCCCTTTGCTGAAAAAATGCAAAAAAAGTAATATGTTAAATTTTAAGAAATTTTGTTTATTTTAGGGTTTGCATTCGAATTTCAACATGCGAAATGCTTGAAAATTTTCGAAATTCGCAAAAATGATGGAGTTACAGCGTTTTCGAACTTAAAAATGACCTTGAAAATCGTAGGCCCACAATAAATCGATTTTTACTAATTTTTTCATAGAAAACTTTTAAGTATTGCTTCAACCAGCACCATTACGGAAAGAGCTTTACTTCACGAATCTAACAGTGTTTTCAGAATTTTGAAATTAAAAAATCTAACGAAGTAACAGCAATTTTTAGCATTTTTTCGATATCAATTAAGCGATTTTGAGCTTGTTTTTTTGAGAAAACACTCGGGGATTGGTCTTAACCACATTTTTTGCCACAAACTTCACTTCTGTATACTCAACTCAAAAAATTTTGGGACACCAAAAATTGAAAATTTTGCAAGGGTTACCCCTTTGCTAAAAAATGCAAAAAAAAATAATATGTTAAATTTTAAGAAATTTTGTTTATTTTACGGTTTGCATTCGAATTTCAACATGCGAAATGCTTAAAAATTTTCGAAATTCGAAAAAATGAAGGAGTTACAGCGTTTTCGAACATAAAAATGACCTTGAAAATTTTAGTACCACAATAAATCGATTTTTACTAATTTTTTCATAGAAAACTTTTAAGTATTGCTTCAAACAGCACCATTACGGAAAGAGCTTTACTTCACGAATATAACAGTGTTTTCAGAATTTTGAAATTCAAAAATCTAACGAAGTTACAGCAATTTCGAACTCACATAAATTTTTTTTGCATTTTTTTGATACCAATTAAGCGATTTTGAGCTTGTTTTTTGAGAAAACACTCGGGGATTGGTCTTAACCACATTTTTTGCCACAAACTTTACTTCTGTATACTCAACTCAATAAATTTTGGGACACCTTGCTGAAAAAATGCAAAAAAAAAGTAAATGTTAAATTTGAAGAAATTTTGTTTATTTTACGGTTTGCATTCGAATTTCAACCCACGAAATGCTTGAAAGTTTTTCAAATTCGAAAAAATTAAGGAGTTACAGCGTTTTTGATTTTAAAAATGACCTTGAAAATTTTAGGTCCACAATAAATCGATTTTTACTAATTTTTTCACAGAAAACTTTGGAGTATTGCTTTTATAACGATAAGAGCTTTACTTCACAAATTGATGCTCTCGCCAGTATTTGAACCCATTCGTTCAGAGTCATAGGCAGACATGCTTACCTCTGCTCGACTGTGATCTCCCCTGTTTAGAAATCTACGTTCCTTCTATTGCCAGTGATATTGTAGCTCCAATCGTAGCTATAAATCGTGTTACAGTACTTATTGATCAGATCGTTGACGAAAAATTTGCAATATTGTTGCATAGTTTTATCTTATTGCTGCAAGAATGTTAACGCATCCTATCATCAGCAGTATATGATTCTGCTATTTTTCTTTCAAGATGCATTGGCCCCATATTTACGTAAAAGCTTCAGGTGATAAGAATCGACTAATCTTTACGAGAGCCAAAAACAACAATCTGTGAAATGGTACCTTAACCAAAATAAGAAAACAAATAATGAAAACGGAATTTAAAAAAAGTTCATAAACCCACAATGACCATCATTCTGAGATATTTAAACTCGCTTTTAACAAAAAATCTGAAGAAAATCAAAACAGTTCAATTTGACACACAATCGGAAGTAGTCTTTTAAAAAACCAAAAAAGTCAAACGAATCACATAATTTTCGTCAATAAGTCAATAATTTTTTCAAGTTATGTTTTAAGGTGTATACAAACACACTTTGTTTTGTGAAGAGCTATTTGCAAAAAATAAGAACAGACATAAGTCGCAAAAAGAACAAATAAAAAAAGGCATTAAGTTCGGCCGGGCAGAACTTTGGATACCCGTCACTTCGGGTATATATGTAAAACCCTTTTCGTCACAATCCGGTGAAAATTGGATAACTTAAGCACCCAAATTCGGCACGGACATTGAGTGGTCTAATAAATATAAGTCACTGTTCAATTTTGTAGGACAAAATGTTGGTCTTTTTGGCAGCTATATCCAAATATAAACCGATCTGAACCATCTGAACCCTTAAACGGCAGATCGGTCTATATAGCAGCTATACCTAAATATAATTCGATCGAAAACATATTTGGGGCGGATGTCGGGAGGCTTAAAACGACTCACTGATTCAAATTTCAGTGAAATCGAATAATAAATAAAGCTTTTATGGGCTTCAAACCCCTAACCAGCAAATCGGTCTATATGACAGCTATATCTGAATATAGTCCGATCAGAACCATTTTTGGGTCCAAAAATACTCACTGTTTCAAATTTCAGCGAAATCGGATAAAAAATAAAGCTGTTATGGGCTTCAGTACCTTTATCGGGAGATCGGTCTATATGGCAGTTATATCGAAATATATAATCCATATTTAGGTCAGATATAGGGAGGCTTAAAATAACCCACGGTTTTAAATTTCAGCGATAATAAATGAAGCTTTTATGGGCTTCAGACCCTTTATCGGCAGATCGGTCTATATGACAGCTATATCTAAATATAGACCGATCTAAAACATATTTGGGTCCTATGTTTGGAGACTGCAAATAACCCACTGTTTCAAATTTCAGAGAAACCGGTTAAAAAATAAAGCTTTTATGAAATTCAGACCCTTTATCGGGAGATCGCTCTATGTGGCAGCTATATCTAAATATAGTCCGATTTGGCCCGTTCAATAACTCAACCAGCGTGCATTAAAAAGACGTATCTGTGCCAAATTTCAGCTCAATATCTCAATTTTTGAAGGCTGTAGAGTGATTACAACAGACGGACAGACAAACGAACAGACACACGGACATCGTTAAATCGTCTAAGAATCTTACGGCGATCCGAAATATATATACTTTGTATTATCGGAAAGTGATACTTCGATGTGTTGGAAACAGAATGATTAGATTAATATACCCCCTATCTTACGGTGGTTGGTATAAAAAGATCCAAACTTTCTCTGTTTGCCCGAGTTCACAAGGCGTTCGCAGTGTTGATACCGCCAACTTTGTTTTATCTTCATTTCTGTTACTGCTAGACTTACTTTAATTGACTCTTTTTCAACCTTTTCAAAGTCGACGGTTACTGATTTAGACCGTATTTGGCACAGTTGTTGGAAGTCATAACAGAACACTAAGTGCAAAATTTCACGGACAAAAATGGCGACTTCCAGGGGCTCAAGAAGTCAAATCGGGAGATCGGTTTATATGGGAGCTATATCAGGTTATAGACCGATTTGGACCGTACTTGGCATAGTTTTTGGAAGTCATGACAGAACACTATGTGCAAGATTTCAGACGAATCGGTTGAAAATTGCGGCTCCCTGCGGGGCAAGAAGTCAAATCGGGAGATCGGTTTATATGGGAGCTATATCCAAATCTGAATCGTTATAGCCCATTGGCAATCTCCAAAGATTAAGTATCTGTGCAAAGTTTCAAGCGGCTAGCTTTATGTGTTCTACCTCGGTCGAGACGGACGGACATTGCTAGATCGACTCAGCATGTCGAGACGATCAAGAATATATATACTTTATAGGGTCCTAGATCAATATTTCGAGGAATGACTAGATTAGTATACCCTCCACCTATGGTGGTAGGTATAATAGAAATATTTTCAATTAAAATATTAATTGATGTAATAATTTTTTTAATTGAATACGATTTTTTCATTTGCATCAGTGATTAAAATTTAATTTTTAATTAAAAACTTAATTGAATCAATTAATGTTTTTAATTGAAACTTACAAAATTTTTAATCACAATCATTTTTTAATAGAATCGAAAATTGATTTTACTTAAGCACCATTTTCCATATCGTCCTAACAATATAACTAGATGGAGATTTCAAAGGTCCATACTCCCCAAATTCGGTAAATTTATAGCAAACCCTTGGTAACAGATTCTACGAACCGGATTTCACAAAAAAAGTTTAAAAAAATTTCAAAAAAATAAAAAAAAAATTAATCAATTGAAAAATTAATTGAAAATTTCGAAAAATATCAATCATATTGGATCAATTAAAAAATTGATTGAAAGAATAAAAAATTGCAATTTTTTCGTTAAAAACATTTCCAATTAATTCTTCGAAAACTGTGATTGATATTATCATTTTCGTGTTTGAAGCAGTTTAAATTAAAAAAATGATTGAACAATTAATTTCGAGACTAAAATCGACTTTTATTTTTTTCTGTGTATGCTGGCAACTCATCGGCGCCAGATATCCGTATTTTTCTCTGATGCAGATCTCTAAACGAGTTGTCTGAACAGTTTAAAATGCACCCGTTCTGGGTGCCAAGCCACAGAAATATTCCAGTTAATTGTAGAACAGACAAAGTTGCAAGGCTAGGTAGTTTGCCTGCTCTTTTTCAGGGACATTTGTTGGTTACAGGGGTATGGCAATTTGTGTGGACCAAAACAACCCACCATGCTGTTGTAAAAATTAATATCTACGACTGGTACTAGAAAATGTACCCAAGAAACCATAGGTTTAAAATCAAAGTCGAGCTTCAGGTTTTAACCCCCCCCCCCCCCCCCCCCCCCCCCACAGGACAAGTGACGTTCAGTTCCGCGATGGGGAGGTATACTAATTTCGTCATTCCGCTTGTAACACCTCGAAATATGCGTCTAAGACCCCAGCTTGATCGTCATAACATTTTAAGTCGATCTAGCAATATCCGTCCGTCTGTCGAATGCACGATAACTTTCGAAGGAGTAAAGCAAGGCTCTTGAAATTTTGCACAAATACTTCTTATTAGTGTGGGTCGGTTGGGATTGTAAATGGGCCATGTCGGTCCATATTTGATCTGGGGTCTTGAATTCTAGAGGACGCAATTCTTATCCGATTTGGATGAAATTTTGCACGTGATGTTTTGGCATCACTTCCAACAATTGTGCCAAGTATGATCTAAATCGGTTGATAACCTGATATAGCTGCCATATAAACCGACCTTGGGTCTTGACTTCTTCAACTTCTAGAGGGCGCAACTCGCGTCCGATTTGGCTGAAATCTAGCACGAAATGTTATGGTATGTCTCCCCTGGTATATCCGCCATATTAACCGATCTCCCGATTTGACTTCTTGAGCCTCTAGAGGGCACTATTCCTATCCGATTTGCATATGTCGTTTTGGTATGACTTCCAACAACTGTTTCAAGTATGGTCTAAATCGGTGAATAACCTGATATAGCTGCCATATAAACCGATCTCCCAGCTTGACTTTTTGAGCCTCTGGAGGGCGCAATTATTACTCGATTTGACTGAAATTTTGGAGGTGGTGTTTTTCTATGACTGGCGTTTTTATACCCTACGCCACTACTGTGGTACAGGGTATTATAACTTAGTGAATTAGTTTGTAACTCCCAAAAAGAAGAGAAATAGACCCATTTATAAGAATACCGATCAACTCAGTATCACTTTCTGATTCGTCATATGTATATTACCCGATTGTAACTTCTAGAGCCATTACAATCGCATTTTTTGACCAATCTTGCCAACATTTTGCACAACGCTTTTCTCGACGAGTACCACATTATCTGAGAAGTTTCCTCGAAATCGGTTTAGAATTCGATATAGCTCCCATATATATGTTCGTCAAGTTTTGGGTAATTTGCCACAATGTTGTCATTTGTGAACCGTAGTTATTACAGTTTGAATATATTTTCTCGAAATTTGATACGGATTGTTTGCCAACCCATCTGAAAACATCCGGCGAGGTCCATCAAAATTGTTTCAGAATTAGACATAGCTCCCACATTGTACCTATAGAGTAGGTGTAGGATATTATAAAGTCGGCACCGCCCGACTTTTGATTTTCCTTACTGGTTCTATTTGAAATGGTCATTCAAAGAACTTGTTTCAAACTCATATGCCCCCGCCAGGCCCCATTCTTACTCTTTTGGCAACCTTGGTGGCACAGTTTCGAATATCTATCTCAATAGGTTGCAATAGTTTGCAAGCTCGCCTGCTGTGTGAGTATCTGACGTTGGCCAGTCTTTGCAGCTTTTAGAATTCCCTTACTAAAGTCGTAAAGGCGCACAGGGCCTTTTGGCTTCTTTCATTCGAATTGCTCTGCCATGACAGTTCCGAATCTAGGACTAGGTCGAGGTTTTTCCCATCGTCCAAAGAAAACAGTTTATATTCTGGTATCTCCGTTTGTCATGCAAAAACTTTTCCCCAAAGAGGTGTCGCTCTGCGGCACGTCGTTCGGACTCGGCTATAAAAAGGAGGTCCCTTATTATTGAGCTTAAAATTGAATCGGGCAGCACTCATTGATTTGTGATTTACAATTTGCAATCTCCGTTCAAAGGGCAATAGTTTCATTTTCCTTGGTTTGTTCGGTTACGTCCATTCCGACAATCTTGCCATCCTTAACATTCAATAGGACTTTGTTTAGCACAATCACCGCTTTCTGACTACACTATCTCCCAAACCTGCGTTGATAATCGTTCACCGATAGATATTCGATCATATTTATAAGTTATTTAAGGCATCCTCGCTTCCAGTAGGCCACACGTCTCAACCTCCCGTACCACATTGTGGAGGTCCGTTAACACCGGCCTACTCTGTATGTATGTATGTTCTGCCTCACTGAAATTCAACCGTGTCAATTCCTCCCTATCTTTCTTCGATGAGGAAGTGACATAATTTCGCCCCACTCCAGATTTTCTTTCAAAACACTGTCCTAGACAGCCTGTCTGCGCCGTCGCTTAAGCAATGTACAATAGTTACCATGACGATTTTATTTTTATAAATATTACTTCCGTTACGTCTGCTGGGGTTTTTTTTCCACTTGCTAACTACCTCATGTTCTTATAATAACGCAGATACATTCATTAAACTTTTAGATAAATATATAACGTATTTTTAAATGCGCGTGTGTGTTTCATTTTAAATAAATATAAACAATGTAGACAAATGTTTTTATACAACGCGAGTGAACAGTAGTCAGTCATCTTTCTTTATAAGAGCAGTGGTGGGTCTACTGTCGTCGGAGCAACAATAATTCATGTTAAATTAAAAAAAAGAGAAAACAAAATAAAAGAAATAAAAAAGCAAAACAAAAAACTTTTAGTTGTTTTCATCTTTCAGATACTTTTGTACTTAAAGTTTAGAGTGACATTGAAGAGAGTAGTCAGTCGTGTAGCCAGATGTCGGTCGACGTGTTGAAGTTTTTATTTGCAATTGTACTTGCGTCAGCAGGTGTCTTAGGTAAGTTGAATCAAATATTTTTTGTTAACTTTTATTCTTCGTTAAATTGTGTTTTGAGTCATTGTGTGAAAATAGCTATTGAATTGGATTGTTATTGTGCATACAATGATGTAGTTGCGAGCAAAAATTTTCAAAAATTCTTTTGCCAAAGAGTTGCTTATGGTATTGCCAATTTTGTGTTTACATACATTTTTTGGTAAACTATTTATTGACCACACTCCAAAAGCTTTCATGTAAGCTTTGCCTTAAAAGAAACTCAACACAATTTCGTGGAGAGGCCTTTGTCACCGCAGAGAAAGCGAGGCCATCGAACTAAAACAAGTTTTTAAATAATTTCATTAGCCACACTAGACTACAGAAATTTCTTAAAAGACTTTCAACATAACAAAAAAAAAAATGAAGGAATACATCAAATTTTTAATTAAAGTATTAAAAAAGTAATAACGTGACAAACTTTTGATATCATTTATTCCAAAGATCATCGTTGATGAATTTTCTATACGAAAAAATCATCGTTAATGACTCTTCTATACGAAAAGATCAATGTTTATATTTTCTATACGAAAAGATCATCGTTAATGACTTTTCTATACGGAAAAATCATCGTTTATGACTTTTCTATACGAAAAAATCATCGTTGTTGATTTTTCTATACGAAAAAATCATCGTTGATGACTTTTCTATACGAAAAAATCATCGTTGATGACTTTTCAGTACGAAAAGATCATCATTTATGACTTTTTTATACGAAAAGATCATCATTTATGACTTTTCTTTACGAAAAGGTCATCGTCGATGACTGTTCTATGCAAAAAGATCCTTGTTGATGACTTTCCTAAACGAAAAGATCATCGTTGATGACTTTTCTATACGAAAAGATCATCGTTCATACAAAGAGATTACTGCGACAACTTTTCTATACGAAAATTTCATCATAGAAATCTTTGGAATACGAAAATATCCTTGTTGGTGGCTTTTCTATACGAAAGATCATCGTTGATGGCTATTCTATACGAAAAAATCATCGTTGATGCCTTTTCTATACGAAAAGATCATCGTTGATGACTTTTCTATACAAAAAGATCATCGTTGATGACTTTTTATATGAAAAGATCATTTTCGATATGAAGAGATCATTTTTGATGACTTTTCTATACGAAAAGATCATCGTTCATACAAAGAGATTACTGCGACAACTTTTCTATACGAAAATTTCATCATAGAAATCTTTGGAATACGAAAATATCCTTGTTGGTGGCTTTTCTATACGAAAGATCATCGTTGATGGCTATTCTATACGAAAAAATCATCGTTGATGACTTTTCTATACGAAAGATCATCGTTGATGGCTATTCTATACGAAAAAATCATCGTTGATGACTTTTCTATACGAAAAAATCATCGTTGATGACTTTTCTATACGAAAAGATCATCGTTGATGACTTTTCTATACAAAAAGATCATCGTTGATGACTTTTCTATACGAAAAGATCATCGTTGATGACTTTTCTATACGAAAAGATCATCGTTGATGACTTTTCTATACGAAAAGATCATCGTTGATGACTTTTCTACACGAAAAGATCATCATTTATTACTTTTCTTTACGAAAAGGTCATCGTCGATGACTTTTTTATACGAAAACATCATCGTTAGTGACTTTCCTAAACGAAAAGATCATTGTTGATGACTTTCTTAAACGAAAAGATCATCGTTGATGACATTTCTATACGAAAAGATCACCGTTAATTACTTTTCTATATGAAAATAGAATATTCGTCCATACAAAATGATCATCGTTTATGACTCTTTTCAGAACGGAAGTATCGTTTTCCATAAAAGCATTCCTGAGCATGTGTCATTAGGTATTTTTCATTGGTGGTTTTATTTTAAAAAGTACCCGTTTATGTAGTTTGACTTTCACATTACAACTAATGGCGTTTCATTTCTATTATTGCAGTCATTTCAGCTCAACCTTGCACCATAACATTACCGCAAGATATTAAAGGCTTTGCTCCCGTAATTCTTACAAAACCTAACAGTCAGTCTAACTATGGGATATTCAAGCCAACTGGTAAGGTAAACACCTTTGCCGAGGGGTCCTTGTTCCAGTTGACTTGCACTGGAAAAAATAATGTATTAAAATCGTTCGGTGTTGCCACTCTTCATCTTCAATGCAACAAAGAGGGAAAATTTGTTGATGCTAACAATAATGGTGTTGCTTTGAATACGTTGGAGTGTAATCTAATTCCAGACTCAATTTTGCAAATATCCACAACAAAATGTTCCAATGGCAAGGGTGTGATATATAAGGCTGGCATTGAGGTGGACAAAAACTTTTACCCAATTTTTGAAATATGCTATGATAAAAATACGGAGACAACTTTGTACACCCACAATACACTACATGGAGCCACCATGAGATGTAGGTATCCGTTGCAAGTGTTTTATATAGAAGATTTGACTTCAACTGGTTTTTACTTTTAGATAATATAGCAGAGAGTACCCGTCGCCCCTTCTTGGCTACAGGAATGAAACAAAATACCCGTAAGATAAATGATATCTACAAGAAGAAAAATCAATTCGAACGTTTTGAGAAATATTTTGGCAGTGGCCAAACCTTCATCGACGAAAATAAGAACTTTTTATCACGCGGCCATTTGACACCCGATGCCGATTTCATGTTTGGCTACGAGCAACTCTCTACGTATTACTATGCAAATGTTGCCCCACAATTTCAATCGATCAACAGTGGTAATTGGCTGAGAGTGGAAGAAATGTCACGCAATTTGGCCGCCGATTATGGTCAAGATATCGAATCGTACAATGGCTATTTTGGCATTGTACAATTTCCCAATGCTAATGGAGCCATGGTAAAGGTGTATTTGGATTCGAAAAATGAATTCTACATACCCAAATACTATTTCAAAGTATTAATGCGTAAATCTGCCGATGAGTCCATAGTCTTTGTCAATGTCAATAATCCTCACATCTCCAATGGCAAAGCGGAGGAGGTGTGCCCCAATGTGTGTCACAATGCGAGATTGGATCACAAGGACTTTACCACTCTATCGAAGGGATATACATTCTGTTGTACCTTGAATGATTTTAAGAAAGTCTATCCTAACTTGCCCAGCGAGGTGCAAGGCTCGAAACTGTTAAGTGCTTCCAAATAAATGACGAAGATGAAAACTTAATTTTTTTTAGTGCAGTTGGAATTGTAATTTATTAGTTAGTTCATTTAAGGTTAGAATGTTATTAAAAAGTGCAATAAAAAATCTTTAAAACAAACCAACCATTCTTTATCTCTGGATCTGCTTTGAACCTTTTTTTAGCTCACTCTTGTTGTTCAAAAAATATTTTGAGCATAGAAAGTAAACCAATGGAATGCGAGTCAGAACCTGAAGAGGACTCTGAGAGCTGCAACAAGAAAACATTTCCAAAAATATCAGAACCCGACTTCTCCATCACTAAAATCTTTACCAAGAATTAGAAACTGACTCCAATTTCTCGATCAATGTAAGCTTTCCCAAAGTAGTGGAAGCTGATAACGGCTTTTCCGCTTTTTCAAGGTAGAAGAAGCTGAACCCGATTTCGCAATCAATGGCAGCTGTTATAAGGTAACGCAAGTTGAAACCGTTTTCTCCACAAGTGTAAGCTTTCCCAGGGTAGTGGTAGCTGATCCCGACTTCTCCACCAATATAAGCTTTACCATTTACCAAAGTAATGGAAGCTGAAACCGAGTTCTACACCAATGTAAGCTTCACTAAGGTAATGGAAGATGAATGTAATTTTTCCCATGTTTGCGGAAGTTAAACCAGACGTCTTCATCAATGTAAGCTTTCCTCAGGTAGTGGAAGCTAAAACCAACTTCACTATCAGAGAAAGTTTTCCCTGGGTTGTGGGAACTGAACCCAACTTCCCCACCAGTGCGAGTTTTCCTAATGGAAGCTATTCTAAGGTAATGCAAGTTCAAGCCGTTTTCTCTACAAATGTAAGCTTTCCCAGGGTAGTGGTAGCTGATCTACCAATGTAAGCTTTACCATTTACCAAAGTAATGGAAGCTGAAACCGAGTTCTCCACCAATTTAAGCTTCGAAAGTTAGTGGAAGCTGATTCTGACTTCTCCAACAATGTAAGCTTCACCAAGGTAATGGAAGATGAACCCATCTTCTCCACCAATGTAATTTTTGCCATGGTATTGGAAGCTGAACCCGTCATCTACACCAATGTAAGCTTGCATAAGGTAGTGGAAGCTAAAACCATATTTTCTATCAGTGAAAGCTTTCGCATGGCTGTGAAAGCTGAACCTAACTTCTCCCCCAATGGAATGCATGGTAGTAGAAGCAGAACCCGATTTTTTCGATCATTGCACTCTTTTCCTAGGTAATGAAAGCTGAAGCCATCTTCTCTACCAGTGCAAGCTTTCCCAGGATAGTGGAAGATGAATCCGACGTCTCTACCCATGTAAGTAGTGGAAGCTAAAACCATCTTCACTATCAGTGTAAGCGTTCCCAAAATAATGGAAGCTTTCCCAGGGTTGTTAAAGCTGAACCCAACTTTTCCATTAATGTATGCTTTCCCAAGGTAGTGGTAGCTGAACTCGACTTCTTCAGTGTAAGTTTTCCCAATTTAGTGGAACCTGAACCAGACCACTTGATTAATTTAAGCTTTACCATGATCTTGAGAGCTGAACCTGAAGCAGGGTCGAGAAATCCAATTCAAATCTAAAGAGAATCTTGATTTTTTCACTAAAGATGACAAAATTTTTGTCCGGAAAAATATCGGAAGAGGATCCAATGCAGTAGAAGAAATTCTAGATGGAATTCAACAGTGGAAAACAATAATGTTGGCGTGCCTGATGGAGAAGGAAGTTCACAAGCCACGAAAGATAGCCAGGTGACTAATACATAAAATATCATACAATAGGTGAAGGTTAAGTTAGATTAGTGGGTACTCTTCACTTGAAGACTTTAGGTTCATCAATCCCATGGCAGCCGGTTGTACGTACCGGATTGACCCGACAAAGTCCTTCATCGGCATTGGCTACCGCTTCAGTATACAACACACTGCTACAACAACAACAACCTTAGGTTCATTTTGTTCACCTAGATGATAGTAGAAGAGAAGACGATGGAGAACAATTTTATAAACATCACAGAACGATACAGACATCAAAAATTGTCCAGTCAGCCTATTCAGGCTTCTACAGACCGATAAGATGGCTAAGAGCCTGTAGGTAATCCAGGGTGGTCATCCATTATCCTGTGTCTTCTCCTCACGATTGCGGGGCAGTGACACAACAGGAGCTCGACCGTCTTAAACTACTCCTCGTCATCGCATATCCTGCAAAAGTCTGCCTCTCCTGCACCCACCGCGACGTCAGGATCTGACGTTGCAATTGCCATTCAGGACTGCACTCAGCGAGACGTCAAAGATCTGACATTGCAATTACCATTGAGGACTCCTTATAGCAGTCCTAAGGGATGGTTCTCCCAACTATAGGATAAGCGACGCCCTGCTTCGCAAAATACTCGGCATTTGGCATTTGACTCCCTACTACCTACAGTACCAGCCCACGACTTATTCGAGCCGTCAGAGGAGTTCTCACCGATTCCATAAACAGATCTGCGGCAATCAGTGATCCACTCCTGGTCAGCTCGTCGGCCACTTCGTTTCCTGCCACACCTTGATGGACTGGCACCCAGCAGAACCTGACAGCCTATTCCACGGTTCGAAGAGGCTTCATACTGCTTCTAACCAGTTTTGACCTAGCGAGGGCCGACGCCAGAGCTTTCAGCGCCGCCTGAATGTCCACTTGTATCGTGACAGTCAGATCTGGTCGCCGCTCCCGCATCATCATTATTTCCAGTGACTTCACGATCGCGAAGACCTCCTCCTGAAAAACACTGCACCCATCGAGAAGTCTATAAGATTCTCTGATTCCAAGGAATGCAATGAGGACTCCTGCTCCAGTGCCCGCAAGATATGAAAAGGAGGTCATAAATGTAAATGTTCCCCGACACACCTTGATGGCTTGATGATTGTATGACACCTTATGGTACCCCAAAAACACGAAATTGATACAAAATTTTTGTGTCAAATAACCTAACCATCCCAAAAACCAACCGGGCGGACATGTCTAGCGATTGGGACAATCAATTATCAAATGAAAGGTATTTTAGAGTCGAGTACGAACTTGGTATACAAATTTCGCCCAAAGTGTTCAGGGGGGTCCTCCGACCCTCCAAAAAATCCACCAATGATAGGTATTCAAAAGTAGAGTACAAATCTGGCATAAAAATGTATTCCTTGGTGTCTGCGGGGCCTCCCCACCCTCGTACGAACATGTTTACCAATTGGGACAATATTCGAAAGGTATTTAAGAGTAGAGTACGAACTTGGTGTACAAAAACACCCCAACAGGACTCTTTCACCGCTTTGAGCAATATGGGTATCAAATGAAAGGTATTTAAAGGTAGAGTACAAATCTGATAGGCCACCCCACCGCCTAAAACCCCTCCGTAGGGCATATTTGCCAGTTGGGACAATATGGATTTCAATTAAAAGGTATTTAAAAGTAGAATAAGAATCTGATGTACAAATTTATTCATTGGTATCTGAGGCGCCTCCCCACCCCCCAAAACCCCACTGCAGAGGTTTTTTAAATATCAAATGCGTGACCGGCAGTAATAGGCAAACATAGATAATAGCACATTAAAATAGCACTCAAAAATAAATCCTAATATATCCCAGTCTAGTGAAGCCGCTGAGCCTTTCGCCTTATTGAAGAGTCTTTTGCAGCCCTTACTTAGATCAAACTGTTATGTGGATCACCATGGCGATCATCGCCCTTGGTTTGGTTCTACTTATCTGTTCTCTATGGCTACTTTCTCTCCACTTATGAAAAATAGAAATTTTTGATTTCTTAGCTTTTAAACATTTTATTGAAATTTTCCAAATTTGAAGTTCATTATACATTTTTTTCAAAATTTCCAACCATATCGGTTTCTTAAGTGTTAATTTTCATGTCTGTAGTAATTGGATATGTGGCAAATGTAAATGTATGAGAAATTTATTTAAATCTCCATTTGAAAATGTACATACATGTGTATCAAAAATCTATAAACTTTAAATATTTCCTTCGGGGATGGGGGTGTATATTGTTGGGATTTGTTTCGTTGTTTTAAAGCTTAGCTGACCTTTAATAATATCTCTAACCATAAACTTAATTATGTACAATAAATGATAATTACAGTTAATATATACTATACATGAATAAATAATTTTAATGTACACTATGAATTAAAAATACAAAGTCTTTTACTTAATCGAAATAATTTCTTATATTTTCTAAATAGTATAGATTTTTATTAACAATTATTATTTTTAAAAATCACATAAGCTGCCAGCAGCTTTTTTCAGTAGGTATATGATATTCTCTTAAGATATAAACCTACAACTACATATGTATGTATATATAGACTTTATTCAGTTTAATCATTTATCTATAATCTTAGCATATGATCATATACATATAGGTATGGCTATATAAAATAGATTTCTAATAAAATAAAAAAAAAAAAACTTTTCGTTGCATATTTAGATCTATAACAAAGCAAAATGAATTATTTCGTTCGAGAATTTCTGTAGCTTTAAATATTTCACAAAATCCAGATAAACGTCATTCACCAAGGTAGCCACAGTTTCTTGGACTCAGAAATTTAGCTTGCCACAGCTTTCACTCCACTTTTTCTCTCGCCTTGTAGCTTTTCACCAAAGCATTGCCATGGCTTTTCACAGCATACCAAAAAGCTTTGCATTTACAGGTGAGCTTAGAAGCATAATATCATGAGATTATAGAGCTGCTCTCTCATAATTTCCATTTGTCTCAGCTTATTTGCTGAAAATCCACAATGACATAAACACAGAGATCAAAACGCCCCGTTATATTTTGGTAATACAGACGTTATGATCTTTTGTCATTGGGTCATGACACAATCCAAGAATGGATGATTCCTGTAAAGAAGAGAAAGGAAAAAGTTGAAAACCAAGTATAATACAGTAGCATTTGTTTAAATTTAAGGTTATGTATGCGCTCCACCATAGGTTAGGAGTACATAAACTTTGTTATTGTTTTTGTAGCACCTCGGAAGGTTACGATAAGAACGAGCAAATTATCGGATATGACTTTGGTTTCGTTTCGCAGGCTAATGTGAAATATTTGTGAAATGAGATAGATTTCGCCAAAAAAATCTGTGAAAGCAATGTGAATTCCTCCTTATGCTGAAAATACACCTTAAAATCACAAAAAAAACTATTCCAAAACCACTTTTGGTTTTTTTTATTTGTATCATTAGTTTTTGGGTTAAAAAATTACTTAAGCGTGCGCTAAATTGAGATTTAAACCGTGCCAAGTTCGGCCGTGACGAATCTTATATACCCTCCACCATGGGTCGCATCTGTCGAGTTCTTTGCACGGTATCTCTTTTTAGGCAAACTAAGAATAATGAATAAGAACTGTTATACTATTGCAGCTATATCAAGTTATAGTCCGATTCGGACCACAAATGACTTGAAATTTATTTGGGAGCTGTATGAAGCTATTGTTCGATTCAAACCATATTGGACACGTATGTTGAAAGCCATGAGAGAAGCCGTTGTACAAAATTTCTGCCAAATCGGATGAGAATTGAGCCCTCCAGCGGCTCAAGAAGTCAAGATCCAAGATCGGTTTATAGGGCAGATATATCAGGTTATGTACCGATTTGCGTCATACTTAGCACAGTTATTGGAAGTCATAACAGAAAACATAGAGCAAAATTCCAGCCAAATCGGATGAGAATTGCGCCCTCCAGCGGCTCAAGAAGTCAAGATCCAAGAGATCGGTTTATATGGCAGCTACACAAGATTATGAACCGATTTGAATCATACTTTGCATAGTTGTTGGAAGTGATACCAAAATTACAGCCAAATTGGATAAGAATTGCGACCTCTAAAAGCTGAAGAAGTCAAGACCCATGCTCGGTTGATATGGCGGCTATATGAGGTTATGAACCGATTTGAACCATACTTGTCATAGTTGTTGGAAGTGATACCAAAACACCAAGTGCAAAATTTCAGTTCAATCGGACGAGGATTGTGCTCTCTAGAGGTTTAAGAAGTCAAGCCAATATCGGTTTATATGGGATGGTGGAGGGTATAAAAAAAACATCTACAATTTGGTTTCAATTGTTTTTTTACTTATTGTCAAAAATGTTGGGGTTGACATTATCAGCTGATCTGGTATGTTCGAAAATGTTGTTGCTGTTGCTCGATTTATCAAGCCAGTCAAAATATTTCAACGGCGCCGATATCTTTGTGTGCAGACGAGCCGTCGTAAAGAACCATATGTTCCGTTCCTAGTAAAGCTTCTATGTGACCAAGCTCGTTCTGGTCCAAAGGACCGATCGTCATGGGGACAAGGTGGTCATTAGTTATTCAAAGGCGCCAATAACTCGCCTTGTCATATAGAGCATCATATATGCTAGAGCCGGTGCCACCCGGCCTCTCACTGAGACTCTCCGCTCCTTACCGCTGATTGTCCGCGACTGCCGTTGCAGCTACTCCATATGTCGTATTACACTATCCGCAACCTATGGACGTGTCCGGTAGCTCGCAGCAAAGCTTCTCGTGACAGCAATGAACACCACACAGATCGGACCTTAATATTCCAGCCTGTGTGGTGCTCATAGTTATCCCGGGCCGGTCTTAGTCTTTCTAAGATTTTTTACAAGCCCGTTGGCTCTCGCACAACCAGACAGCATCGTCAACGTCCCCGAAACGAGGTCCGTAATAGGAGAGAGAAATGGTGGCCGATTCCCCTCTCTACCCGTTATCATGAGAAGTTCAGTGGAATGCTCCGTAGATATACGGGGTAACTGCAATTGCAGTCACGGACATTCAGCAATATCGAGTGGAAAGTCTCAGAAAGACGACGGGCGATTGAATGCTGTGTGCCTATATGACAAGGCGAGTAATTGCCGTCTGTAAATAACCCCTGGCCACCATGTGCTGCCGTCTCTGTCCGTCCGTCTGTGGAAATTACAATAACGGTCGAACGCATAAAACTAGCCGCCTGCAATTATGCAAAGATGCTCCTTATCGTTGGGGATTGCGAAAGGCTCATACCGGTTCAGGTTTGAAAATAGCTCCCATGTAAACCGATGGTCCGATTTGACTTATTGAGACCCTGGAAGCCTCAATTGTTATCCGATTTGGTTGGAATTTTGAACAGAACAGGTTTTGTTATGACTTCGAACAACCGTGCCAACTAGACAGGTTGGATCTTTGAGTCATCATGAGAAGTTCAGGTGAGAGCTACGGAGCGCGATCACAGGTTCCCTAGATATACAGGGTAACTGCAATTGCAGTCGCGGACACTCAGCAGTCTCGAGTCTGAGATTCTCCATAGGGACGACGGGGGGCTTTGCTTTTGATTGAGTACTGATTGAATATATGACAAGGCGCGTAATTGCCGTCTGTAAATAACCAATGGCCACCATGTGCTGCTGTTTCTGTCCCTCCGTCCCAGTGTCCGCACATCTGTGGAAATCACAATAATGGTCGAACGCGTAAAGCTAGTCACCTGAAATTTTGCAAAGAAGCTGTGGGTCATTGGGAATTGATCCATATCGGTTTAGATTTGGATAAAGCTCTCATACAAACCGATGTCTCAATTTGACTTCTTGAGACTCTGGAACCCGCAATTGTTATACGATTTGGCTGACATTTTGCAAAGAGTGCATTGTTATGACTTTCAACAAACATCCCAAGTACGGTTAAAATCGGTCTATAACTTGATATAGCTCCTATATAAACCAATCTCTCGATTTTACAACTTATGCCCCTGGAAACCGTAATTTTTATACGATATGGGTGAAAACTGTACCAAGTACGCTTCATATCGGTCTATAACTTGATATAGCCCCCATATAAACCGATCTCTCGATTAGTGTACTTCGCCCTCTAGAAGCTTCACTTTCTGCCTGATTTGGCAGAAATTTGGTACGTAAAATACACATATGTCTTCAGCTTAGTTCATTTGTAGAATTTTTTTGCGGAACCCATAGAGGTAGGTTTCCAAGATTCCGCCTGGTCGAGGACTCCGAATCATCCCATTTAATCTACACTAACACGCTGCACTGGCCTTTAAAGTTCATTCTTCATCCATTCATGGATAGTCCATTCTAGGACTATCCATCCAATCTAAACTAAACTGTGATGGGCTTTAAAGATTTCTCTTCCTCCGACCTTTATATGCCTATTTACGGGAATGTTTTCCAAAAAAAAAACGTGTAAATATTTGTTGTACTTACTATTTTCACCAGGTGATAAAGTTATATGTATATCTTCTCTACTAAGTACTGGTTCTTGAAAATATAGTAAACGAAAATAAAAACCCAAAAATTAATTTGTGTATTTATTTATAGGTAATTAAATTTAGGGCGCACGAAAACTTTTTTTTTTAATTACAGACGCAACAATTAACATGCTTTTACTAATTTGCAAAAAATTTACCAACAAACGCTCATGCGAAAATAAGTCAAATTTTCATTTACACAATATTTTCTTACAGTACCGGAAAGATCTGGTCATTACATAAATTTTCGTAAGACCACCCCATAAAAGTCGTAACAAGTTTTTTATTTGGTGCGATAGCACTGTAACGCCTTCTGAGTTTTGGATTATTTAGAGCAAGTATGTTCATTAGTCCCTAGTCCGCACCTCTCGACTTAAAAATTTGTATACCCAATCTACTTAGATTAGTATTCCGTTCCTTCATTCCGTTTGCAACTTACTTTACATTCCTTTAATTGGCTATGACAGAACATTTGTCCCACTAGCCGAACGTAGAATAGCGTTCCAAGCGCCTCGATCTTCTGCGCTCATTCTAAAATCTCTGAGACCAAGTTTTAAGGTGTCTCCCACCACTTGATCTTTCCATCGGGCTTTTGGTCTTCCCGGTTTGCGTGTACCACCGTGTTTGCCTTCAAAAGACTTCTTTGCAGGAGCTTCTTCATCCATTCTGACAACATGCCCTAGCCAACGCAGCCGTTGTATTTTGATGCGTGTAACTATGCTATCGTCGTCATAAAACTCATACAGCTCGTGGTTCATACGTCGCCTATATTCTCCATTAACGTAAACTGGTCCATATATTTCACGAGGAATCTTTCTCTCAAATACTCCAAGCACTGACTCATCTGCTTTCACAAGTACCCATGCCTCAGAACCATATAACAACACGGGTAGTATCAGTGTCTTGTATAGTGTAATCTTTGTCTGTCGAGAGGTGGCCTTGTTTCTAAACTGCTACTTAGTTCAAAGTAGCATCTGTTTGCCAGTATTATTCTTCGCTTTATCTCAAAACTGGTGTCATTCGTTTCGGTTACGGCGGTGCCGAGGTAGATAAAGTTACTGACTATCTCAAAGTTGTGGTTCCCAACTTCTCCATTTTCTTTATCCGCTCGGTTGTACAAGACTTTTTTAGAGTTGAAACCATCCATTTCGTCTTATCTCCATTTACTACCAGACCCATTTTCACTGACTCTTTCGGTTCTTTCACAGGCAGCAGTTACTACTTCCAATGTCGATGTCGTCGGCATAGACGAGTAGCATGTGTTCTCTTGTGATTAGTGTGCCATATCTATTCACATCTGCATTTCGTATAATCTTCTCCAGCAGGATATTAAAGAGATCACACGATAGGCTACTAAAGGGGAATCGAAAGCGGCTTTGTAGTCCACAAAGAGATGGTAGGTGTTCATTTGTCCTTCTCGGGTCTTTTCCAGGATTTGTCGCAGTATGAATATCTGGTCCAGGGTAGATTTACCAGGCCTATAGCCGCATTGGTAGGGGCCAATTATCGTATTGACTCTAGGTTTTAATCTTTCACACGCGGTGGGGAGGAGACTTATTCCTCTGTAATTGGCACATTCCGGTTTAGCACCTCGAATTATTAATCTGCAATTCCATAAAGTAAATATATTCTGGATCGTCTCGACATTCTGAGTCGAACTAGCCACCTCCGTCTGTTCGTCGAAATCTCGATAGAGGTCGAACGCCAGTTTTGCACAGATACTTCTTATTGATGTAGGTTTTTCAAATGGGCCATATCGATTCAGATTTGGATATGCAAATTTTGCCCATGAACATTCCACTAAGCAACAGGGGCAAACTTCTCACATATCAATGAGTGCAGTCCGATTCAAGTTTTGAGCTCACTGTTAAGGGGCCTCCTTTTTATAGTCGAGTCCAAACGGTGTGCCGCAGTGCGACACCTCTTTGAAGAGAAGTTTTACATGACATAGTACCTCTCAAATGTTGCCAGCATTAGGAGGGGAAAACCACTGCTGAAAATTTTTTCTGATGGTCTCGCCAGGATTCAAACCCAGGCGTTCAGCGTCATAGGCAGATTTGGATATAGCCCCTATATAAACCGATCCCCCGATTTGAATTCTTGAGCCCTTAGAAGCCTAAATTTGCATCCGATTTGGCTGTTATTTGGAACAAAGTCTTGCGTTATTATTTCCAACATCCATGCTAAGCATAAACCGAACCCCCGATTTTACTTCTTGAGTTCCTAGAAGCCTCAATTTGGAACAAAGACTTGAGTCATACTTCCAACATCTGTGCCAAGTATGATCCGAATCGGTTTATAAACATATTTAGCCCCATATAAACCGATCGCCGGATTTGACTTCTTAAGCCCTAACAAGACTAATTTTTCACCTGATTTGGCGGAAATTTGGTGCAAAACCCTATCTTATGACTTACAACATACGTGCCAAGTTTTTCCGAATAGGTCAATATGGTGATTAAAGATGTGCGCTTGAGTGATTTTCCACTCACGCACGACTTTTAATGTCGACTCACGTTCACGCACGACTCACGAGACAATCACAACTCACGGGGTACTCAGGATTCGCGAGAAAATCACCACTCAAGAGACAATTACGTCTCACGAGAAAAACTCACGAATCAAACAAATATTTTTCCAAGAAGAGAATAATAATTTTTTTTAATATGTCTCAAATCATACAGCATTTGAACTTGCGAATGTCAATGTCAAAAAGGTATCAGCCCTGCATAACCACTTACTTGCTCTTTCAATTTTTATGCATCTGTACACAGATTCATGCAAAAAATTTGGTTAGGCTTTAGTCGTGATTTTCTCGTGAGTCGTGAACATCTCGTAAGTGGCTCGCCAATCGTGATTTTACTCACCCACTCAGCGCACTCACGAAGAATTTTAATTCAATGACTGTCACGCACACACGTGATTGCCTTTGGATCTCACTCACGAATTACGTGACACGACAACTCACGACTCATGTGCACACCTTTAATGGTGATATAGGTACCGATATGACTTCTTGAGACCAAAATAATTCAAATACAAACTCAGTTAATCAGGGTACATTTTTAGCGGAATCTATGGTGGTGGGTACCCAAGATTCGGCCCAGCCGAACTTGACGCGCTTTTACTTGTTTTTATACCCACAGGATGATGGTCGAACGCCTAAAGCTAGCCGCTTTAAATTTTGCACAGATACTTAATATTGGGATCGGTATTGTAGGTCGTTGGGGATTGCAAATGGGCCATATCAGTTCAAATTTAGATATAGCTCTCATATAAACCGATCTCACTATTTGACTTCTTGAGTGCTTGGAAGCAACAATTTTTGTCCGATTTGGATGACATTTTGCATGCAGTGTTCTGTTATAGCTGCGATACAAACCGATCTGATCTGATGTAGCTGCGATACAAACCGAACTGGGATCTTGACTTCTTGAGCCTCTAGAGGGCGCAATTATTATTCGATTTGGCTTAAATTTGGTACAAGGGCTTCTCCTATGACCTTCAACATGCGTTTTAAATATGGTTTAATTGGGTCTATAGCCTCTGTATCAGCCTGATACAGCTCCCCTATAATCTGATCTCCCGATTATACTTCTTGATCCCCTAAAGGGCGCAATTTTTATCCGATTTTACACAATGACTTCTAGTATGGTTTCCAACATTCAATTCAATTATGGTCCGAATCGGATCATAACTTGATATAGCTACAATTGCATAACAATTCGTTTATTTTATTCTTTATTTGCTTAAAAAGAGAAATCGACAAATGCGATCCATGGTGGTGGGTATATAAGACTTAACACGCGTTTACTTGTTCTTCCAGTTCTTTCGATATTCGAAATTTTTCTATTGAAGGTACAGGTCGCAAAGTTTAAAGTTTCAACATGTGTGCAAACTTTTATCAAAATCGGTTCAGTTTTAGCACGCGTTTATTTGTTCTTCCGGTTCTTTCGATATTCGAATTTTTTCTAACCAAGGTACAGGTCGCAAAGTTTAAAGTTTCAACATGTGTGCAAACTTTTATCAAAATTGATTCAGTTTTAGATATAGCTCCCATATATATTTTTCATCCGATATGGTCTTTTAAGGATGTATTAGCCACGATTTTGTCCGATCTTTACAAAATGTTGCAAAAGATGTTCTATTTAATGTTATAAAATGTGTGCGAAATTTTATCAAAGTTACATCAGTCTTAGGTATAGCTCCCACATATATCTTGCATCCGATATGACCATAGCCATCATTTTGGTCCGATCTTCACAACATTTTGCACAAGATGTTCTATTTAAAGTTTCAACATGTGTACAAAATTTTATCAAAATCGGTTCAGTTTTAGATATAGCTCCCATATATATCTTTCATCCGATATAGATATAGTTCCATATATATCTTTTGTCCGATCTTTACAAAATTTTCCACAAGACGTCCTATTCAATGTTACAATATGTGTGTACAATTTTACCAATATCAATTCACTTTGAGATATAGCTCCCACATATATCTTGCATCCGATATGACGTTTTTAGGCTCTAGTAACCATAATTTTTGTCCGGAGATCGGTTTATATGGCAGCTATATCAGGTTATAGACTGATTTGAACCGTACTTGGCACAGTTGTTGGAAGTCATAAGAGAACACTATGTGCAAAATTTCAGCATAAGCATACAAAATTTGTGGCAAGAAGTCAAGTCGGTATAAAGAAAGCTATATCAAAATAAAGGCCATCTTTGAACTCTAGGCTGTAGACTGATTTCAACAAACAGACGGACCGACATGTATGTATGTAAAATTTGATGTATGAAAGTTGGAACAGCAAAATGACCAACTCCTCGGTAGTGGCTATAAGAACATACCGTATTTTTGGCTTGTAAAACATTTGACGGGTTTTGATCGGATTTGGTAGAATTTTTCTTAAATTTTTGGTAGGAAATAAATTTCTTAAGTGGCAACACTGATCGGAATGGCGAGACGATCCAGAATATATTGGGTTGAAAAATCCGCAATTACTTATTGGGCAACCCAATATATACTTTATGAGGTCGCAGATTAAGATCTCGAGGTGTTACAAACAGAATGACTAGGTTAGTATACCCCCATCCTCTGCTGTGGGGTATAAAAATGTTCAAGTTGAGAGGCGCGAATACGGATTTTATTTTAGATACATGGTTTCTTGGGAGAAACTACTTAGAATTGTATGTAGTTTACATTTTTGCTATACAATAAAAAAAATCGACCCGGTCTAATGTACATATACATGTGTCCCATCAGGGGTTAATGGGGTTTTGTTGTGGCCTACTCTTTGTTATTCAGGGTGAATGAGATATGATTTCAGCATTTTCTTGACTCAAATAGAAGAAATTGAATGAAGATCAGTTCTAGCGGTGATAAAGTCGTTCCTAGTTGAGGGACCCAGCTAACCACTGACTGTTGTTAAGTTCATCGTTATGGCCAACATTTTAAACGTTTGAAAAAAAAACCTTCCCTATAGGAATTCGGTATACTTATGCTGATCAAATGCAAATTATGTAAATTTGCCCATGAATATTCCTTTTCATGATTATCACAAACTAAAATATTATATGAACGTATATAGTTTAGGGAATACGTTTATTTATCATTTGTATTATATTGATGATATTGTTTAAAGTTTTCTTCATATTGTCGTTTACTTTTAAATTTCTGTTTTTTTTTGCATATATATACTCTATATAGATTTTGATTAACTATCACAGATTAAAGATATTTACTTATATTAAATTAAATTTATTATTCCAAAAGACTTTGAAAACAACATTTGATAAGAACTTTAGAAGAAAAAAAAACACACAATAGAGAACTAGGAAAATTAACAAAAATTTTAACTCATACAAAAAACACAAAAGCTTAAAGAAACAAATTTGCGTGCACAATTGTTGGAGAAAATATATATTAACGAACGAAAGAAAATAAATAAAAAAATTAATATAAAAAATTTGTATTATTCACACATACATGAAATAAATTTTAATTGCATAAGGCCTTAAGGCAAATAGTTAGGTATGCAAAGCGAATTGCTGCAATTGCTGTTGAGCCAAATTAGTTTCATGCTCTAAATTGCCACTGCCTGCAGCATTGGTGGCATTTAGGGAATTCATGCTGCCGCTGACAGCAGCAGCTGCAGCATTAACATCTGTAACCGATTGATTGGTTACAGATGTTAAGCCAGCCGCTGCCGCCACCGCCGCTGCTGAGGCAGCCGAAGAAGCTGAATTTGTGGACAAAGCTCGAGAATAATTGGTGGTTATCATACCAGGTAAAATTCTAACATTTTCACAGCATTCACATGTATTCAATTGCGGATGGTTACGGAATGTACACATGCTGCACTCCCAGTGCTCCAGCTCCAATTCATCCTCATCATCATCCTCGTCCTCATATTCGCCATTGTCAGTGTCCGAAAAATAGGTTTCGTCCAAGGAATTGAAGGCTGGATGATTATGATGCTGCTGATAAGGCAACGAAGTCATTTGATAGGGTGGTGGCGGTACTTGTTGCTGCTGCTGATAGATTGAAGGCGATACTGAGTGTGAATGTTGCAATTGTTGTTGCTGTTGCCTTAACCCCAGTATGGGCGATGATGCATTGCTGAAATTCGGCAACGAGGCAGGTGTATGAGGTGTTGTGGGTGTGGCATGATGCTGTATTATATCTAAGCTAGTTTGACGTGGTGGCGGTGGTCGTGGTGGAGGTCTTGATGATCTCTGTCGTGGGAATGGTTGTGGTGGAAATTGTTGCTGCTGTTGTTGTGGTTGTGATGATGGGGGCTGTGCTCGATTTGGATTACCTGTGGGGAGGGCAAAAAGAATTTTTTTTTGTGAAATTTCTTAGACAGACGACAGACAGCTGGCGAGTACTTACTACTTCTAAGCATTGCTTGACACTCATCCCTTAATTTCTGTATTTCTATATCCAGTCTTTCGTTAAGGCCCATGGGTATGGGACCTGTTATTAAATTGACTTCCTGCTCCACTTGACCCAAGCGTTTTTTGTTTTCACGCAGTGCCGCAGCCAATTTGTCACGTCTTTTCTTTTGGCGCTCCAGGATTTCGGCCACAAATTCTAAATTGGTTGAAAATGAAATAACAAAAATAAATTATTTAAAAAAAAGTTTGGCAAGTAAATAAAAGCTTAAATTTAAGACAAAGTCTTTTAAAAGTTTAAAAATCTTGAGTACCAAGGACCCAAAGCAAAAGAAGCTTACTGAGGAAGTTTCGGCATTAAATAGCTTAGGTTAGGCTAGTTTGAAGAGGTTGCAGATATTAATGCCACTTTGGACATAGACCTAAGCCAGTAATCGGCTTGTTGTGCGCTCTTAATACTAAAAGGAACCTCGAAAAATAAAAAAAAAATCCAAGTCAGGAACTTTTTGCTGCTTACAAAATGGCTAACTGTTTTCCATATCGATTTCAATTTCGCCGAAATTTGGAACAGTGAGTTAAGTCAATTCCCTCGACATACTTCTGCAATATGGCACAGATCGGTCCAGATTTGCATATATCTGTCATATAGACCGATCTCTCGATTTAAGGTTTTGGTCCCATAAAAGGCGCATTTATTGTCCGATATCGCCGAAATTTGGGACAGTGAGTTGTGTTAGGCCATTCGACATTCTTCTTCAATTTGGCTCAGATCGATCCAGATTTGGATATAGCTACCATATAGACCGATCTCTCGATTTAAGGTTTTGGGCCCATACAAGGCGCATTTAAAATCCGATTTCACTGAAATTTGCACATCCGTGTCGTATATGGTTCAGATCGGTTTCGACATCCGTGTCGTATATGGTTCAGATCGGTTTATTTTTAGATATAGCTACTAAAACGACCAATATTTTGTCATACACAATTGAACAATGACTTGTACTTATTAATATTTGATCCACGTCGGAACATATTTCGATATAGCTGCTATGCGGCATAAGGTATGCATTTTTCGCCGGATTTTGACGAAAGATGGTTTACATATATACCCGAGGTGGTAGACCCGGCCTTCCGGTTCTCGGCTATCCAGAACAATCTGCTATTGAAAAATTATGTAGGCAGGATTTACACTCAGCAGCGGTTGACAAGGGGAGTGCTCAATATTGACAACAGTAGTGCAGAAAATTGACAACGAATGTTTACAGCAAGGTGCCAAGTTTTTACGAACACACCATAATGAAACAGTGAAGTAAAATAGCCTTTCTTCTTGACGACAAGCCGCACGGGTCTCAGCTATGATCCAATCTCTCCTTTTCCCGGTCGCAAATAAATTTGAGGTTCTAAACTTAGCTAGCTTCCAGCGTAACATCAATACGAAAAACAATAACCTGCTTAGGAAAACCAGTCCAACTGTGATCCTGTCTGTAATCCAATTCACGGCTGTTACCAATTCCAAAAGTTTAACCTTTGAAACCGGATGTTTTTCTTCCCTCTGGAATGTTTGAATATTTTCTTTTTTCATTTTTATGGTGAGCATGGATGGCGTTGGCATTATTTTTGTCTTTATAACGCATTTGTGACAAATAACAAATATGTTTTTGTCATTGGCGCATACCATGTCAAGATTTCTAGGAATGAAATGGCGGTCAAACAAGTTTTTCTTCCTCCATAATCTCCAAATTAAAATTAAACCATGTCGAAATCATTGTCTTAAATTTTTATGGCCACTGACGCAGACATAATTTTATGCCACAAATCAACAGCCGAAAGACCAAAACATTGTCTATATTTAAACCAAGAATCTATTAAAAAGTGCCACTGAACATATAAAAATATCTAAAAAGAATTTCATAATTATTTTTAACTTTCATTTCCAAGAAGAACATTAAAACAAAATATACGGCAAAACAAATCTTAAATTTATTGCACAAAAATACACACACGCACACCCAGAGACACCCATGGAGGCACCTAGTGCAGAGCAGAAACTAAATGGCCAAAGGAGATGGATGGTGGATGCTAAGAAAAATGTATTGTTTTGTTTATATTGCATGAAAGTGCTCTGTGGTGGGTGGTGGAAGGTGCTAAAAGGGTATTAACAAAATCTCATGTATGTATGTACACACCTACATTCATACATATGTACATATACATCGGTACCTACAAGACACCACCTAGTAATGTTTCAAAAACTCGTGATTATATTGAAATCCACCAAAAGATTAGGGAACTTATTCGCACCGGTGATGATGCATTCCATATGGTATGTTTATGCATATATTGTATGTCAGTTTTGCAAAGGGTGTTTTTTTAGAGTGACCAGAATTTTTAGTTAAAATTTAACTAAGAACATCAAATAGTTGACATTTTTAAAACGTAAACATGATTTACATATAGTACTAATTGACAACGAGTGTGCTCAATTTTGACCAAAGAGTAGACTAAAGTAGCAACGGGCATTCACTATGAAAACGATAAGTTCCTTTAAATTATAACAAAGAGACTTTTCCGCTCGATTAATAAGGACCGCAACTTCTCTGCTAATTGTCGTTCGGGACAAGGATACGACCCGAACGATCTGTTATTGATACAAAATTGGTAGGCCGGTTGACAACGAGAGTTCACATTACAGACAACAGGAGTGTACAAAATTGACGACAGAAGCACAACTAAGAAGTAAAAAAGGCGTTGGATACCCACCACCTCGGGTATATATGTAAACCAACTTTCGTCATAATTCGGTGAAAATGCATAATTTATGCCCGCTTTGCAGCTATATTGAAATATGGTCCGATATTGACCAAATTCGGCTCGGACATTGAGTGGTATAAGAAGTACAAGTCATTGTTCAATTTTGTAGAGCAAAATAATGGTCGATATATCCAAATATGGACAGATCTGAACTATATACGACACGGATATCGAAAAACCTAACATAAGTCACTGCGTCAAATTTCAGCGAAATCGGACTATAAATGAGCCTTTTTTGGGGACTTTACATCGAGAAAGTCCCTAAACCGATCTGGGCCAAATTGAAGAAGGATGTTGAAGGCCCTAACACAACTCACTATCTCAAATTTCGGCGACATCAGACTATAAATGCGCCTTTTATGGGTCCAAAACCTTAAATCGAGAGATCGGTCTATGTGGCAGCTATATCCAAATCTGGATCGATCTGGGCCAAATTGCAGAAAGATGTCGAAGAGCCTAGCCCAACACACGGTAATTTCGGCGAAATCGGACAATAAATGCGCCTTTTATGGCCCCAAAAACTTAAATCGAGAGATCGGTCTATCGGTCAGTTATATCCAAATTCGGACCGACCTGGGCCTAAGTACAGAAGGATGTCGAGGACTCTAACACAACTTAATGTCCCAAATTTCAGTAAAATCGGATAAAAAATGTGACTGGGCCTTAGACCTTAAATCGTCGGATCGTCCTACATGGGGGCAATATCAAGATATAGCCCATCTTCGAACTCAACCTGCCTATGGACAAAAAAAAAAAAGAATTTGTGCAGAGTTTCAGATCAATATCTCTATTTTTAAAGACCGTAGAGTGATTTCAACAGACAGACGAACAGACATGGCTAGATCGTCTTAGATTTTTACGACGATCAAGAATATATATACTTTATAGGTCCGGAAATGAATATTTCGATGTGCAGCAAACGAAATGACAAAATGAATATACTCCACCTTCGGTGGTGGGTATAAAAATTTACATTTTCAGTTCAGTTCAAATTTAAAATATCCCAACTTCTCTGCAGAACGATGTTCGGTATATGGCTATGCAACGTTAGTGCCCAATCTTGATAGCAGCAGTGCACAAAATTGACAACGAAGGTAAAATGCACGAATAACCCCTTAAGGAAAAGCAAAGAGACTTTTCAGCTAAATTATAAAGGACCTTCATTTCTCCGCTCCGTACTGTTCGAATCTAAGCTATGATCTGAACAAACTGCTAATAATACAAATTTGAAAGGCGCTATTTAAACCCAGTAGTGTTTGACAACGGGAACGCACAAAATATACCACATGAGAGCATAAAGTCGACAACAAGCAGTGCACAAAATTGACAACTACAAAATGTAAAAATTCCAACGACAACGCCACATTTAAGAACAGTGAAGAGACTTGTCAGCTCAATTATAAAGGATCCTCACTTCTCTGCTGTACGATGTTCGACACCCGTTAATTACTTGAACAATTTTCTACTGATATAAACTTTGTAGGCATGATTTATACCTAGTAATAGTTGACAAAATTGACAACAGTAGTCCATAATATTGAAAACGGGTGCATTTACTGCAAAGTGTTAATTTTCTTACGACCACTCGATTAAGTAACAACGAAAAGTTTTTTTAGTTCAATTACAGAGCACCCATACTAGTCTGCGACGAGCTGTTCAAGACTCGGCAAAGATTAAAACATTTTTGGAAAAAAAAAATACGCCGGGTATTGGTTGACAATGGATGTGCATAAAATTGACAACAGCGAAGAGACTTATCAACTCAATTATAAAGGAACTTCCTTGCGTTGCGCTGTTCGGAACTAGGCCATGACTTGGATAATCTCGTATTGATATCAACTTTGTAGGCATGATTGACAGCAGGAGTACACAAAATAGATAACGGATGTTTACTGAAATATGTAAAATTTCTTAGGACCACACCATTATGTAACAGCTCAGCACGCAGTTCGAGACTCGGCTATTGATACAAATTTTGTAGAAATGATTTACACCGGGTATTACTTCACAACGGGTGTGCTCAATATTGCCGGCAGCGGTGTACAAAATTGACAACGGGGGTTCACCACAAAATGTAAAGTTTCTTACGACGGCACCCTTATAAAGGCAGCTTAGAGACCTATCAGCTCAATTATAAAAACCCCCAGTTCTATGCGGTTCACTGTTAGGGACCCGGCAATAACTTGAACAATCTGTTGTTGATATAAAATTTTTAGGCAAGATTTAAACCCAGTAGACGTTTACAACGAGACCACCGTAGCGCAAAGGTTAGCATGTCCGTCTATGACGTTGAACGCCTGGGTTTTTTTCGACCACGTTTCAAAAAAAAAATATTTTTTTACTTCATGGAAAAATATTTTTTCAACTGCGATTCGCAAGTTTTTGTTAGTCGTGCGTGAGTAAAGTTTTTGTCTCTTGAGCGTGTGAAATGTAAGCGTGCGTGAATAATTTTTTTGGCTCATGAGCGTGAGTGGAACATCACTCACACGCACATCTTTACTTCATATTAGTGTAGGTCGGTCCATAATTTGATATAGCTCCCATATAAACCGATCTCCCAAATATACTACTTCAGCCTCTAGAGAGCCCAATTCTTATCTGATTTGAATGAAATTTTGTACTATGACATGCAACAGCTGAAATTTTGTACAATGACTTTTCCTATGAACTCCAACAAACGTGCTAAGTATGGCTTGAAACGGTCTAAAACCTGCTATAGCTCCCATGACCTTAAATATGCATGCCAAATATCGTCTGGATCGATCCATAACCTGATATAGCTCGCATATAAACCTAAAGGGCACAATTGTTATCCGATTTGGCTGAAATATTGCCCAATGTCTTTTCCTATGACTTCCAACAAACGTGCTTAGTATGGCTTGAATCGGTCTAAAACTTGCTCTGGCTCCCATGTAAACCGATCTCCCGATTGTACTTTTTGAGCCCCTAGAGGGCGAAATTCTTATTTGATTTGGCTGAAATTTTGCACAGGACCATCTCCTATGGACTCCAACATCTAAACCGAGTATGGTTTCAAATCGGTCCATAATCTGATATAGCTACAATAGCATAGCAATACTAATCCATTATCTTCTTTTTGTCAAAAAGAGATACCGGGCAATTTGACAATTAATTTGACAAATGCTACCCCTGGTGGAGGGTAAAAAGATTCAGCCCGACCGAATTTAGCACGCTTTTACTTGTTTCACCTGCTGTTGAGAGACTTGGAGAAGTTTTACTATTTTTTAAAAATTCTGTCACTCCAAACAAAACACCCAATATTTTTTACCATGAACTTGAAAAACAGCGAAAACATTCGAGATGCTCTATTCACTTTTCTCGGCATCAGGATGAGTATTCTATGCTAGTCGCTACTCGCAACACACAACACTGACAGAAAAATTTCCCTCATCATATATGCTTTCCTTAATCCCAACTTCAAAGAAATGTGTTAAAGTGAAATTCGACAAATAAAAATTTTATTACAATAATAAAAATTCTGCATTAAAAAAACATTTTCAACTAAATGGATTAATAAGCCATTTGGGCAAATTTTCACACAGAATTAAATTCCATCCATTTGACAAGGATGATATGCGAAATATTTAGGGAATTTTTTTTCGGTACGGTTTTATTGTTTTCATTGATTTAATGCCGTGATGGGAGCAGACAGGCGCCTAAACACCCACTTAGATAGACAGTATTGGAAATCTGGAACAATATAAAAATGGCAACAAATATGAAAAATAAATAAATAAATCATCGAAATTGATTTTTCTATCGATCTCTGTGTGATTTTAAATACTGAAAAATATGAAATAATGTCCAGGACCAATGGGGAGAAAGCACGAAGTGCTATGGAGACTGCTGACATGATCTCACTATGTCCGTACTAAACTAATCAATCTGATGGTCCAAGGTAGATCCAGAGTAGGGCCTTGTTCGCAGTTCGTTCGCTTGAAAGAGAAATGGCAGCCGGTTGTACGTACCGGTTTGGCCCGATGGAGTCTTTCATCGGCAAGGGCTGCCGCCTCAGTGTACAACACACTGCTAATAGAATAACAATAACAACAACAACTAGTTCTGATAGACCTTGACATTCGTAATAAGGATCCAGCCGTGCAATATAGCTAGCTAGAGAAGCGTCGATTACCCATGCATTGCACTCGGTCAGACGAGTGTTCCAGAGTGGCGAAACTGAACATGTCAGACTAAGATTATGAGATTACTATGGTCCCAACTCGTTTTTTTGTAAGGTCAGAACCTACAGTTATTGGAATTATAACAGGACATAGTGAGCTAAGCTAACAAATAGGATACGCATAGGCTTTAGAAATGACATCTGCCGCTGATGTCAGAGAGCTGACTCCGCGGACGATAATTATCATTTCCTTTGCCAATGTCCGACATTTAGCCATAAGAGAAATATGATACTGGTATCTTTTTTATATCAGACGTTGGAGGAGTTAAGAGGAATGGATTCAGATGAATTGAAATCTTTCATCCTATCATTAAAATGGTACGAGAGAGTGCATTAATGTGATGTGCACTCTCTCTTTGAGAGTAAGGCTATTGAGGAATCACAATATGCCACAATATGGCCCCGAAGGATATCTGGACGTCTATGTCGGGTATCATCCTCATTCAACCTAACCTAACCTAAACTACCCTGATGTTCAAAGAAATCGAGACCACTTGGTCCACTTTCCCTCTGAGAACTGTCAGGATTTTCACTCCACCGCCTGTGGTGGTGTTGAAGAATGCGACAACAAATGTCTCCTCCATCATTGAAGAATATGGCGCCTTGCCTAACATCTCCCAAGAAAACCTCCTTTAAGAAGAGCGAGATGGTAAAGAAGATGAATGCTGGGGTTTTGTGATTTACAGCCAAAGTAATCACGAAACAAGCTGAGCAAGCATAACGAAATCTCTATGTGGACGAAAATCTGCCCCTACCAGAGCAACGAAGACTTCTATCTTAGCTTGGAGGAGTGCCCTAACACTCTTCGATCACGGAAGGCTGCTTCTCTTCCAATAACTACCTTGTAGCAGAACCATGCAAAAAAATAACAGATTAATCCGGGATACTCAGTCTGCACCGAAAAATAGACAAAAAGAGGAGCCGAGCTGAGTGGCAGAGGTTGTTTAGCTTGCATTGCAGTTGGCAGAAATTCCCTACGGGAAAAAAGCCACCAGTAAAAACCCAAGTCATATGAGCAGCCGGCTGGGCGAAAAGCGGAGATAGGGTGGACTCTCTTTCGCCCCAGAGCGTGACCATTAAGAACATTTCGGAAGCAGACTTTCATAATAACCCCAAGCTTACTTTCGTTGCCATTACAGAAAATTTATTCCTCTAGCCGAACGTAAAATAGATTTCAAAACGCATCGATCTTCTGTGTTTATTTTCCAATCTCTATCACACAGTTTCCAGATCTCTCTCTCTCTCCACTTGCTCACTCCATTGGAGTTTTCAAATCAACTCGACCACTTGGAAACTGCCGAACACAAAGCTGGTCAAATAGATGCTCTCCTATAGATGAAGGAGAAGTGACATAACGTTTGACGATCCATTGGAAGGAGGTATTCAAAGTTAACCGTTGCCCAAGCGAGAAGTCGACGGAACTCTTGCGTTCGGCAATTGAGTCCCCTTTGGGGTCCAAGGGCAAAACTCGTTATTTGCAATGCGTATACGCACATTGGCGATGGCTTGGGTTCTCACTGAAGGAATTGGGTCGGACCTGCTGACGCTACTAGCAAAGCAGAACGTTGGACTCTGAATAGAAGGATAGAAAATTTTATATATATTTTTTTTAAGGATTTACATTTGTTGATCAACTGTCGTAAATTTTTGCACAAGACACTTTTTTGCTCAAAGGGCGAACGCTATTGATTTCGAAAAAGATCGAATCAGATTTAGGTAAAGCTTCCATATATAACTTTCATCCGATATGACCTTTTGAGGTCATAAGCTAAACACTTTGGGTGTTTGGCTTAAGGTGTTTTGTTCAACGTCCCAATACTTTTATCCGATATGACCTTTTAAGGCTGTGATATTATGAACTTTAGGTGTTTAGCTTAAGGTCTTTTGTTCAACGTCCCAATACATGCGCAAAATTTCATAAAAATCGGTCGAGATTTGATGATAGCTCCCACATATATATTTCATCCGATATGGCCTTTTTTGGTTGTAATAGCCACAATTTTGGTTCGATCTTGACAAAATACGTGTGCGAGTTTTCATCAAATTCATTCAGATTAAGATATAACTCCAATATATATTTTCCAACCGATATGGCTTTTTTTAGGTTACAATTTTGGTCTGATGTTTACAAAATTTTGCATGTTCCATTGGGAGTCCAAACATGTGAGCACAATTTCATTAAAATCGTTTCAGATTTACATATAGCTCGCATACATATATTTTTGCCGATGTACGCTTTTACCACTGCAGTAACCACAATTTAGGTCCTATCGTAAGAAAATCTTGTATGTATGTATTCAAAATTAAAGTCTGACCAGATTAAGACATAAGTTCAATGTATTAAAAGTAGTAGATAGACTCGATGGTGTAGGGTTTTAAAAAAAACTGGTTTCCTTACTGGTTTTCTTCAACCGATATGCATTCTACATGCATGGTGGATCTTCATCTGCATTCTACAAATGCAAATTTGCCCATGAACATTCCATTAAGGAACTGCAGCAAACTTCTGACAAATCAATGAGTGTTGTCAGATTCAATTTTTGGCTCAATGATAGGGGACTTCCTTTTTTAAAGACGAGTTCGAACGGCGTGCCGCAGAGCGACACCTCATTGGGGAGAAGTTTTTTTCATGGCAAAGCATCTCACAAATGTCGCCAGCATTAGGAGGGGATAACCACCGCTGAAAATGTTCTGACGTTCCTGCCACGATTCGAACCCAGGCGTTCAGCGTCATAGGCGGACATGCTAACCTCTGAGATACGGTGGCCACCAATCTGTATTCTGCGTCTTCTATTTTTTCTTCTTCTCTCTACTAGGGCGAGCATCTACCAACCTTCTTTGATAATCGTGTGCCTTTCAAGTTAACTTCATTGAAATTTTATGAAAATTTTGTATTTTGAGTAAATTTCCTTTCCTCGTTTTTTCTCGAGGTTAGGAATTAGTTTTTGCGACATCGATGAAGTTTGGTGCTTCAATTATATATCAGTTAATCCGATATTCATGCTTAATACTTTACATATGGTTTACTTTTTCGATAAATCTATTATACAAGAGAGAGAGAGGTATCGACCCAAGGGTTGAAAATGACCCATGGATAGAGATGGGTATATACCCAAAGGGTATGTACCCGGTAAATTGTGTAAGTACCTGGGTATTTACCCATTTATACCCAAATGCTGAGTATTTTTAATTTTGCAGAAATCCTGGCTATATTAACATTTTACAAAATTTTTTTTGATGATTTCGTATTCTTTGTATATAAACCTAACCTTCTGATCTCATAAAATTGGATTTTAGTTTTGATTGACCTCTACATCTTTGTGTCGAACTTCGTCTTGATCGGAGCATATTTGGAGATAGCAGTCATATAGACCGGTCTCCCGATATAGAGTATTGAGCCCATTACAGAAGCATTTTCATCCGATTTGGATGAAATTTGAAATAGTGCACTTTGGTAACCCTCCTAACCTTTTTGTTGAATATCGACCAGATCGGATCATATTTGGATATATCTGTCATATAGACCGATCTCCCGATATAGATTATTGAGCCCATAAAAGGAGAATTTTCGCTTCGCCAAATTTCATCATTTTATTCAAAACAATTTCATCGAAATAGCATGAAAAATGCTCATTATAAGGCTTATTAAAGTATTTGGGGAAATCGGTCTATATGGCAACTAAATATATCCAAATATGGCCCGATCTGGTCTACATTTGACAGGAATGGGTAGGGGTCTACCAGAACATACTGTGTAAAATATCATCGAATTTGGTTAATAAATGGATCTTTTATGGCCTCAATACCCTATATCGCGAGCTCGGTCTATAGGACAGCTATATCCAAATATAGTCCGATTTGAACCACACTTCGATTTCATCGAAATCGGATGAAAAATTACCAAATTTATTGCCTCAAGACTTTATGTCTGAAGATCGGTCTGTATAGCGGCTATATATAACTAATATCCGATTTTATGAGATCAGACGGCCAGGTTTAAAAACAAAGAATACGAAATCATCAACAATTTTTTGAAAAATGTTTTTATACCCAGAATATCTGCAAAATTACAAATACCCTAAAATGATATTTATTGGTTGTTTACTCAATAAATACCCAAGCGTTGGGTATTTACCCGGTAGAAACCCATCTCTACCCATGTATGAATGGTGTAGAAAATTTTTCCCATTCCAAGTAGAGGTTATTGTTCTCCACACCTAAAAACACCCTTTATATCTTATATGATATATTCAGGAATTTAATTTAATGCAAATTGCGTCACACGAGACATCGAGTATACCCTTATATATCTGCGTTCCATTGCAAAGTAATACATTCAATATTTGCTTCTAACTGATAACACGCAAGTTTTAATGTCTATTGGACAAAATAAAAAGAAGATAAGAAATATCACATATTTACGCCTCAATTTTTGTGCTAAACTATGTGGGGGAACAACAACCTGAAGTGGATAGAAATCAGAGCAAAACATTTTATACAAAACATATACAACTTTGTATAAAATAAAACATTTTTTTTCCACTTATGTTATTTATCTTTCTATGGGGAGAGATTCGAACCGCCCGAATAGAGGGTTTTTTTTATTGATTACACTGAGAGCACACCATCGTTAGACATGTTGGACTAAGACCTTCTTAAGTATTTAAGCGTTCTACAGCCACCTGTATGCCGGAACACAAAAGAAATTGGCAGACATAGAAAACAAAACGCTACCAGTGAACATTTCCGGTCTGGTTAAGAGTAACAGTCCTCTGTCTACCGGTTGTACAGTTCAGTTTGTTTATTTGTGTTATATGGTCTTAAACTTCAAGGAAACTCCCTTATTGTAGATTAAGTTGCCACCACAAACCAATTCCTCTAGCCATAATATCATTTCGTGAGTCAATATTCCCAATCCTTTAATGTTATGTTATGCGCACCACAAGTTATATCATCTCAGCTAAAACTTTTCGTTTTTCGTAGTATAACAACTAAAACCTCAAGTATTTTTAAATCATTGGTCTATTATGATAACTCAATCGCTGCAAGAGATAAGGTCATTCATGAATATGCCAATATATGGACCAAAGAACTTCTTATATGCATATAACAGTAATACGCTAAAATCTCTCTGGCTATGAAAAAACCACCATTGAATAAACCACAAGACTGTTGGTTTACTTTTAGTAATTTATGCAGCAAAACTGGTATATGATTCAAATAATATCAAAACGTGTTTACGTCATCAACGTATGTTTGTATGTATGTGAAATGGTAATAGATAAAAATGCAGCTATCTATTGGGTGTTTGTTTTTTGAGTGACAGCATCTGAAATAAAATGACAATCTGAAAACGGTATTTAAGGCCTCAAAAACCATATTTTAATAAAATCGCACGCAATGAATGTGTACTAGTCAAACATCCAAATAATGAAACCATTATGGAAAGGCTAAAGTCGGGCGCAGCCGACTATATTATACCCTACACCACCGAGTCTACATAATACTACTACTTTTAATAAATAGAATCTATGTCTAAATATTGTCAGACTTTCACCTGATGAAAATTAATTAATAAAATATCGAATAGAGCAGCAAGATGTTTTTACAATGGGAACCAAACTCTGGCTACCGCAGTTTCAAAAGCCAATATCAGCTAAAACAAGTAAGAGCGTGCTAAGTTCAGCCGGGCCGAATCTTATATACCCTCCAGCATGGATCGCATTTGTCGAGTTCTTTGCGCGGTATCTCTTTTTAGACAAACAAAGAATAATGAATAAGAACTGTTCTGCTATTGGAGCTTTATCAAGTTATAGTCCGATTCGGACCATAAATTAATTGAATGCTGAACGTTGTAGAACTCATTGTGTAATATTTCAGTTCATTCGGATAGGAATAGTAGGGGCTCAAGAAGCAAAATTGGGAGATCGGTTTATATGGGAGCTGTATCAAGCTCTGGATCGATTCAGACCGTATTGAACACGTATGTTGAAGGTCATGGAAGAAGCCGTTGTACAAAATTTCTGCCAAATCGTATAAGAATTGCTCCATCTAGAGGCTCAAGAAGTCAAGATCCCAGATCGGTTTATATGGCAGCTATATCAGGTTAGGAACCGATTTGCGCCATACTTACACGACATACTTAGCACAGTTATTGGTGTAAGTCATAACAAAACACCTCATGCAAAATTTCAGTCAAATCGGATGAGAACAGCGCCCTCCAGCGGCTCAAGAATTCAAGATCTAAGATCGGTTTATATGGCAGCTTTACCAGTTAATTAACCGATTTGAACCAAACTTAGCACAGTTGTTGGAAGTGATACCAAAACACCACGTACACCTCATGCAAAATTTCAGTCAAATTGGATAAGAATTGCGCCCTCCAGTGGCTCAAGAAGTCAAGATCCAAGATCGGTTTATATGGCAGCTATATCAGGTTATGAACAGATTTGCGTCACACTTAGCACAGTTATTGATAGTGATACCAAAACACCACGTGCAAAATTTTAGTCAAATCGGATACGAATTGCGCCCTCTAGAGGATGAAATATATATATGGGAGCTATATATAAATCTAAACCGATTTCTATGAAATTTTGCGTACATAACGGTACGTCAAAAAAAAAATGATATCATACCAAATTTTGTAAAGATTAGACCAAAATTATAATTTCTACATCCTTAATAGGACACATCAGAAGAAAGATATATATGTATATATATATGTCTAAATCTGAACCTATTTTGATGAAATTTAGCACACGCATTGAGACGTCCAACGATACACCTCATGCTACATTTCGTAAGATCGGAAATTGTGGATATTAAAGACTTAAAAGGCCACATCGGATGAAATATATATATGGGAGCTATATCTAAATCTGAACCGATTTTGATGAAAACTTCATACCAATTTTGTAAAAATCGGAACCAATTTGTGGCTTCTACAGTTTTATAGGGCATATCGGAAGAAAAATATATATGTGGAAGCTATATCTAGGTTAGGTTGGGTTTAAGCGGCAGTCTGCCATCCGACTCACTTAGACATTTTCGTCCATTGTGATATCACAGGAACAGAAGAAGGAAGATGCCTTCTAGTTCCTACCGTTGAACCATTTAGATTGCTTTAAAAAGCCCAATAACTTGCGAATGTTCACATCTGCTAAATCAGGCAGGTTCTCAAAGAAATGAGAACCTAAAGTGGAACTCCTTCTAACTGGTAGTGCGGGACACACACACACAGAAGGAGTCTCTTCTTCGTCGATGTCCTCACAGCTTCTGGAAAAGTCGTTGCTGGTAGCCTTCAGTCTGTCAGCAAGTTTTCCGATTAGACATTGACCTGTCCTGACGGACACAATGACTGAAACGTCTGTTCTAGCCAATGACAGCAAAGCAGTAGACCTCTTTAAGTCTAGACTAGGCCACATAGTTTTGGAATGCTCACAGCCCCCTCTTTGTGACCATCTATCATTCGTTGTTCTTCGGGCCTGGTCCTGAAAACTTAGCTTACATGTCGCTAGAGACATACCCACAGTTTCCAGTATCCCCAGAATGTGTAAGGTAATTCCTAGTCTCGCAGGTTCATCCGCTTTACAATTCTCTGGGATGTTTCTGTGGCCCGGCACCCAGAACAGGTGAATTTTGAACTGTTCAGCCATCTCGTTTAGAGATTTGCGAAGGTTGAGGGCGGTTTTTGCTTTCATAAATACGTTCTGCCTGGCTATCGGCTGCCTGGCTATCTGAGAAGATATTTATGCCAATCGTCATAATAACATTATATCTTAGCCATTCCACCACTTCTTTAATTGCAAGGATCTCTGCTTGTGGTCGGGTAACCTTCTTGATATGGTTCTAGATCTATAGAGTACACCCCAAAGCCCACCAGGTCGTTTAGTTTGGAACCATCCGTATAGAAGTCTATGTTACTTCTGTTACCATAGATATCGTAGTTCCAATCGGTTCTATCAGGAAAAGTAGCAATTTTTATCAGAAAGCGGCTCAGGTAGGGTATAATCCACACTGCCTGCAACATCGGACATTGTATCAAAGATAACACAGTATCCGTAGCCTTCACATGACCAATGAGATATAACAAACGGAATAACTAGATACGTATAACCCAATCCTATAGTGGTGAGTATAAAAAAGGGTGTCCTTTAAGGGTGTCTCTAAAGGGGGTTGGTGTGAGGTTCCATCCCTAATATCTTTACACCCACCGATGGTATCAAGTTTTTTAGTGTACGCTCTATTTAAATTTCCCACCATACGGACAAACATATAACCCTCTAATAACGCAGCGAGCTTTGGTTGGCTTTCATTTGCCTATGAACATTTCGTTAAGAAACGGGAGCAAACTTCTCACTTTTCAATGAGTGCTGCACGATTCAAGTTTAAGTTCAATGATAAGGGAGCGAGATCTCTTTGGGAGAAGTTATTACATGGCGTAGTACCTCACAAATGTCGCCAGCATTAGAAGGGGATAACCACCGCTGAAAATTATTTTCTGATGTTCTCGCCAGGATTCGAATCCTGGTGTTCAGAGTCATAGGTGGACATGCTAACTTCTGAGCTACGGTGGGCTTGGTCGGCTAATTAAAAAAAACAAAAATACCTTTTTGAAATAAAAATACCTTTTGGTGCCACGAGCAAGATATCACTCACGTGCAAATCTCTACACTGATTGAACAGGACTGTGCTTTGCCAATACTGACCGGTATTACATTATTTGCGTTATTGACAAATATTTGTGTACCATTTTGTGTCAATTTTATACCAGACAAAGGAGGTTATTAAGAATTGACGGCGTCACATTTGTATTTTTGTCACCGCGGCAAAACTGTTTAATGTTAGCGTTGTAGTTAAAATATTGACGTCATTATAAAATATTAAAACTAGACTGGCAGGACATAAATAGGACATTAAATTGAAAAGTAGACACACACAACAGAAAACAGCGTTAGCAGAACACTCTGTAACAGAACATCATGAGCCAGACTTGGAGAGAGAGAGAGAATAATAGATAACGCGATAAATTACAACAAGAGATTAACACTTGAAACGTTACACATCATCAACAAAACAACAACAAAACGCACGAGTTACAAAGGGACACAGAGAGATACTAGAGCGACTACAGACAACGGGAGAACAAAGTCCAATAAGAAGAAAGAGAGTAGAGTAACAAAGCAGACAACGACTGTTGAAGATGATCGCAAAACGATTAAGTTTTTTTCTCATTTATTTATGAAAGTAACAAAAGAAGTAGAAAAAGTGATGTCAATAGTTTAAAAATAATTTAATTTGTTATAGATTATACCTTGAAAAGAATTTATCTTGAAATTATATTGAAATGCGAAATATCGATAACTAAGTCAAAAAGAAAATAACAAAGAGACTTCGAGCTTGAATTAATAACAACTAGGTAAATATTTGTTTTACGATTTGTGTATGTTTGCATATTCTCGACAACGTTGAAAATGGAAAACGTGCAATCTATAAAGAAGTTATCCATATCAAAAACATTATAAAGTATCTTGTGTGGTAAACGATAAGGTGTTGGTGTATTCATATGAAAACCACTTCTGGGAATCAATCGATATTAAATCAATTGCTGACAACAAAGAATCGAGTTTGGTCACGGTATAAATTTTTTTTAATTAAAGAATTGTAACTTTTAACATGAGTAATCGAAATAAAATGAGATAAAAATTATTTTCAATGGTTTTTTACTTTGGTTCTTTAGGGGAGAAATATTCTATAAAAGTTTGGTACCAAAACCAATAACAGATTGGTATTAAAACCAATACCAGTTCGGTATTAAGGGTAGCACCAACGGGGGTACTAATTGTTTTATATTTTATCCATACCATGCGGTATTGCTTTGTTACCATACGGTGTCGCTTTACTATCAATACCGTATGGTACTGAAATAAACACGTTAGGTATCAACTTTTCTCTGGGTGTAATTTCAACTCAATAAAAAAAATTTAAAAATTATTTATAAACAAAAATATTTCCTTCCTATTTTTTTTTTCAGTGTATGAAATATCCTATCTCATTGTTGTTATTCTTCTTATTCGCCGCCTTCGTATTTTCTACTTAGAAAGCACTCGAATGGGGAAAACCAAGGAAAGCCCAGAAAAGTTTATACGCACATACATACTCGTATTATGGAAGCAAATACGTGTGCCATGTCACATACACTTGTCAAGAATGTAAACCCCACCGTTGGTTAAATTGTATTAAAATTAAATTGAAAAAAGCGTCCTCCCCCCCAACCAACATTTTATCATTTTAATAGCCATTAAGCTTTTAAGGCAAAAACCAAACAAAAAAACAAAACTAAAGCGCAAAAGGCGCAGAGTGTGTGAATATAGGTTTTTTTTACTACTTTTTAGAGGCCAACATACCATCTTCCGCTTTTTGAGGTGCCAAACACATATTTCCAAATGTACCGCTGCCAATACCCTGCGGTGATTTTAGGCTACGTGGAGCAGGTGAATTGTTTTGATGCAAATCCCTATTGTTGTGAAATTGCTGCTGACGTTGTTGTTGTTGCTGCTGTTGTTGTTGCAAATACTGCTGCTGTGCTTGTTGTAAATGTTGTTGCTGTTCAGCATATAAAGAATTTACATGATTGTATTTATCACCATCCGAATTACCATCGTATTGATTTTCACAGATATTTACTTGACTTGCAGTGCGCTGTTGTTGCTGTGGTCGACGGCGACTGGCACTGAAGACACCACCTTCGTCCGTAACGGTTATGTGGAAATTTTGCTGATAACCCAGTCTCGCATCGTACGATGTGCTCGAATACGAAAGACTCTTGCCGCTCCCACTGGCACCCGAAAAGCCGGGACCGGCAGTTATATCAATGGCCGACGGCTGTAAGGCCGAGTTTGGGACGGTGGTGGGCGGTCTCAGCGTGAGATTGACCGAGGTGTAACTTTTTTGCGAACACCCACTGTAGCCGGAATTTGTGGGCGAAGAGACCACGGAAGAGTTGGCGGTGGTTGGTGTTAGTGTAACCGATGCTGCTGCTGTCGTTGGCGAGCCAAATGCTGTCGATGATGGTGTGGTTGCTTGGAAAAAATCACGCGTGTACGGTGGCTCGGGTTGTAATGTTATGACTGAACGATGCCTGATGGGCGATTTGTTTTGCAAATTGTGTGTGTGGTGAGTTTTGGACGTGGTCGATGTGGAAGTGGTTGATGAAGTGGGAGAGGGTGGTGTCGATAATGAAACACTAAGGGAAATCTCCGATTCCGATAAGGGGCTGTTGGTGTGACTGGAGAGAGAATCGTTATGGTTATAATTATTGGTGTTGTTAAATGGCGTAGAATTTGATGATTGCTGCTGCTGAGGCAGAACAGGTTTGGGAGCAATGGGGGGTAATGGGGCTTTGCGCAAAGGTTTAATAATGACGCCGGCACTTGTTGTTATTGATGGCGACGACGTTGATGAGGATGGCGGCGGCGTTGCCGCTGTTGCCTTTGTTTGTGTTTGAGATAAAGCTATTTGCTGGTGCTGCTGTTGTTGTTGCTGCTGCTGAGGTTTATTACGTTGTTGCAAAAAATGCTCTTGCAATTGAACATTTAAACGTTGTCTCTGTTGTTGTTGTGTATTTAAATTGAGCGTAGTTGGTCTTGCTCTGGGTATATTATTCTCATTCGACGTCGTCGTCGTCGTCGTTGTCTCACCAACACTATTGCCATTCTCAACACTGGTGGTGGTGGTGGTGGCGTTTTTGTTATTCACCTCTTGTAGATGGTGTGAATTTGTTAGTTGGCTCTGCTGCTGTGGCTTCTCAATAGTTGTATTTGTTTTTGTTGCTGGCATAGCATGAAATTTTTCATTAATATCTACGCTGCCTTCCTGCCCCACTTCCCCTTCTGCACCACCTACACTATCAGCACTAGATAACAAGGTTTCAACTGTTTGCCGACGCACTGGAGTGTTGTTATTGTTGCTATTATTATTGCTATTATTTACTAAACTTGACGTATGGGCGCTTCTTTTTAAAAGTACTGAATTTGGCTTATTTTTCAAAATCGCCGTTGAAGCTAATGGCGGTGGTGGGGGTGGTGGGGTTGGAGCGTGCGGTGGTTGCTGTGGTGCTGGTCTTACTGGTTTCAACGGAGGCTTCAGCTGTGGCCTCTGATGCAACCCCAAAGGTTTCTGTTGTAATGGAGGCTTAGGTGATGTTGCCGGATGATGATGATTACTATTGTTGTTGTTGCTGCAGTGATGGTTATGATGATTGTTGTTGTTGTTTGGCGGATGCAGAACTTTGGCAGGATAACTTTGAACCGGTATTGGATTCAATTCCAATTCATTTCGTAACATTTGTATGCAATTTTCACGTTGATGACAGTTCTCATTGACACATTGGGTCACTATGGTATCTGGTATGGTGGGAAATTCTTGTTTCATCTCATGGAACAAGTGCATTATAGTTATATTCGTACAACTACAAGTGGCCTTTTTGAGAGGGATGTTATTGCTGTTGCAATTCTCGTTTGCAACGTTGGTGCTTGTGGAAGACACGGTTGTCGTTGATGCACGTCTATCACTGTTTATGTTTTCGGTGTTATTAAGGGAGGTAATGGAATTATTGTTGTTGTTGTTGCTGATGCAATTATCTGAGCTTTTTAGAAAATTTCCTGGCGGCCTTGGTGGTTTAGCCGCCATTTTTGGCCATCATTTAACAAAATCCCAAACCTGTCATATAGAAAAAAACAAAAAATTCATTATTAGAAAGGCTTGGAATAACGGGATATTTAGGTGACTCTTAAAATATTAACATTGGTATTCACAAAACTTAATGTACATTTGAAATATGTTAACTTTACAGATTTCCTTTAAAGAACTGTCAAATAAACCTATTTTAAGGCTTCATTAAGCTTTGCGAATACGGCCGTAAAAATACAAAAATTCAAGACTGTTGAAATTTCAAATTCAGTAAAGTAAATCTCTTTATCTCACGCTGTCTATATAGTGCCGTCGCCATCGGCTCTCTTTTAAAGCCGTTAATCCATTAACCGATTAATCGTTTAAGAAGACTTATTAAATAAAACAGGATTTTATCCTTTAACTACTTCTCATATATGTATGTTGATTTGAATTGTAAATATGGCAAATGGATCCGGGTTATTTGATCGTCCTCTAAAGCAAAAATTATCATACCAATCGAATAAAATTTTGCCCAAGCAGGGCAAATTGATCGAAAAATAGAGATAAATGACACAATTCATTTGTTTTTAAGCTGTTTTAACATCAAAACGATTTATTGATTAACCATTCTAAATTATTCGATTATTTATTATTATTTCAATATCAATTGTTCGATTATTTGCAAGTCCACAAAGAATCGATTAGTCAAATAACGATTAATCGAGTGTACACCATATACACCACATATGTATATAGTCCCATAGTCGGCAAATAACATTAGTAGTAGTTACATAGTTGTTCTTTGCCGAACATGCACACTTTATAGGCCTTTTATACGGCACATCATGATCGTAATCATTGTGTGTACGTGTTGATTAGAGCTTTTGCCAAAAACGATACATCGATTTTTTCTCTTCCTTGATTTTATTTAATTTGTCATACTTTTCTTCTCTTTTTATAACTTTATTTTGGACAGAACGTGTTTTTCAATATCTGTGTAAACAGTAATCGGTAGACGCCAATCAACGAAAAAATAAAATGATTTTGATTTTACATGTGGCGCATACACATTTATCTTCACCAGTACTACAATATACCAATGATCATGCATCATGATGTGTCATGTAAAGTCCCCACTAACACTCATTCTACCGAACACATATGCCTCGTATATACTCATGACTTCTTTCTCCCGACACACACATTCCATCTATATTTGTATACCCATAACAACTTCTTTATGTGCGGTGTAATCTTCAATAACATGGTCGTTTATAGTGAGCGGTGTAAATTTTGTTGTTCCTATTCTCATCAACTTGATCTTAGCTATCTTTATTTTCAGGCCTTTTCCAAGATGAGCTTAATGATGGGAAATTTTATACAACGGAAAAATGAAAAACACAGCGATACAACACACCAACCATGATTTGACGCGTTTAGAACCCTTGGTAAGGGGGGTTACCATCAGATATCTTTAGGCGTGAAAACTTCAAAGATCTTACATTGGTAGGTTGTATATGCTGGCAACATTTGTGAGGTACTGTACTATCTGGTATGGCAGCCATATAAAATTTCTCCACAAAGAGGTGTCGCACTGCCGCACGCCTCGGCAGTTTAGCCGCACGGACTCGGCTTTAGAAAAGAGGTTCCCTACCATGGAGCTTAAACTTGTATCGGACAGCACTCATTGATATGTGAGAAGTTTGCAGCTGTTCCTTAATAGAATGTTCATGGGCAAATTTGCAATTCGTTCAATGATTATACGCAAAGAGTTAATTTTGCACATAGTTTCCTGTTATGGCTTTAAACAACTGTGCCAAGTACGGTGCAAATCGGTGAAGAACCTGTTGTAGCTCCCATATATAAATTGAACTCCCGATTTGACTTCTTGAGCCCCTGGAAGCCTCAATTTTTGTCCAATTTGGCTGAAATTTTGCATGTATTGTTCTTGTTGTGCCTTTTAGCAACTGTGCCAAGTACGGTGCAAATCGGTTAAGAACCTGATATAGCTCCCACATAAACCGATCTCCCGATTTGACTTCTTGAGCCATTGAAAGCCTCAATTTTTGTCCGACTTGGCTGGAATTTTGCATTAAGTGTTCTGTAATGACTTCCAACAGCTGTTCCTAGTGCGGTTCAAATTGGTCTATAATCTGAAATAGCTCCCATATAAACCGATCTCCTGATTTGACTTCTTGAGCCCTTCTATCGGTCCCTAGAAGCTTTTATTTATTTTGTATTAATTTTTAGCAGAATCCATGGTGGTGGGTTCCCAAGATTCGACCCAGCCGAACTTAGCACGCTTTTACTTGTTGTTGTTTCTATAATCATGTTTTTAGATGGATGGCGAAATAGGACATCGCATCGGAACGTAGTGCCTGGGCTGTCAGAAACCGTTTAGGCCGGGCTTTTTTTAATGATAAATCTTCTGAAGATCTGCATTCCTTTAGCTAATCCAATGCCGACCCTATTATACGGTCCCATCGTATACGTGCTCGTACCCGTGCAAGCGGGACACCCACCCCCCTGCTTGAGCTATATATTTGGTTCGTCCAGGATATATTATTTCTGCGGTACGCCTCTCATATGATGAGCTTTTCCCTATCTAGCATCCGTGGAGGCTTCCGATGGTAGAAGTAGTATGGCAACTTCACACGTAGACCTTGTAGTTACGATAAAATTCTACGTCAACCAAAGAACTAATTAGGGGGCCTTGAAATTGCGAGATTACACCACTGGAACTCCGCATCGATATTTGACGCCTTACACCAAAGCTCAACGAAAGTTCGCATATCAACTACAAATTGGCAGTCGTCGATACCAACGCATCGATCAATGAGGGTCATTGTCCATAAAACACCAACAATACAACAATCCACTTATAAGCAAGAAAGAGTCGAAGACGATAACCGATTCATCCCTCATCACATTCTTATATACACATAAACACAAATAGATTGTAACATAGAATTCCAATGATGGAATCAATAAAATCAGCCTATTGTCAACCCTCGATTTTAATTGACTTGTCTTATCACAAAAGTTTTTTTTATTTTGTTTTTTTTTTATAAATTTTACAACTTTTTTTTAAAGACGTAAAACAATTCCTTAAATAATTCTTATTTTCTTTGTTGTATAATATTTTGGTTAAATTAAAAATTTGACATGAGCGAAAATATACAATCTCGTAAATGCACAAAAAATTCTTTATAATTGTTCTTTTTTTTTTTGTACCGTGTTGTGTTAAATGCTCTTCAATGATTGATTAATGATTGATTAATTATTATTTAATGCCTTTCGATCCCGTTTTCAATACAATTTAATAGGAAAAATACAACTTCCGGTTGAAATTCCCAGCGCTTAACGAAAAATAGGAAGTGTGTTACCAGAGAATTCCCAAACGACACAAATGTTTACAACACATTGAACGAAACAAAAGACAACACGTTTCTTTGTGTGTTGGTTATTTTTTTCTTGCGCAGAAATTCCCTTTTTTAAATATTTATTTTTAATTGAATTAAGCGCAGTGGTGAAATACTAACAGAAGTAAAAAAAGAAAAAAAAAACAAAACTACATTTGTATCCGAAGCCATATTCCACAAACATTAAATAACAAAAAAAAAAAGAGAAAAGTAGGAAAAGACGGGAAAACATAACACTAGGCAAGAACCACCAATTGTTTAGCCAAAAAATAAATGCAAGAAAAAAACACAAACACACACATACAGCAACAACATTTTGCAAAACAACAACAGAAATTATTTCATATTCCAGAATTAGAGCAAACACTAATCTGTTTTAAAGAATTTTTCGCCAGTGTCAAAATGAAAAAAAATTAAAAACAAAAAAAAAAAATTATAACAAAAGAAAATGAAATGAAACAAAATATTATTCCCGTACAACGCACCTATGAGGCTACCCACCCATTCATTCGTCCACATCCACGTCCATACATCCGTGCGTCTGTCCGCCCATTCTCGTTTCGAGAGCAGCAACCATCTATCCCAACGCAAACGTATGTAGGTGATAAGATGAAGAATGAAATAGAAATTCACATAAACAAATGACAAGCGAATTTAAAAATATTTATGACACCACTAAACACAAGAAAGCCCTCAACAAATAGAAATGGTAATAATAATACGTTTAGCAAAGTAATCGCAACATTTTAGAGGATTGGCAAAAGAAAAACAAATAGTGTTTTATGACAATAACAGAACTCCTCTATAATAGCTGGTACTATGTTCGTTTTTCACAATTGAAGAAAACACATGTTCTTCGCGATTACTTCTTTGAAACACTACAAAAATCTCTATGATAACATGCAACTTTTATTAAACTTGTTTCATAAGTTATGTGTAGAGATGGGTTTCTACCAGGTAAATACCCAACGCTTAGATAAATACCCACTAAATACCTTTTTTGGGTATTTATTTAGGTATTTATAATTTCGCAGATATCTTGGGTATAAAACATTTTCCAAACAATTTTTGGTGATTTCGTATTCTTTGTACATAAACCAGATCTTCAGGACTCATAAAATCGGATTTTAGTTATATATAGCCGCTACATAGACCGATTTCCATCATCCGATTTCGATGATGAAAATCGGATGAAAAATTATCCTTTTATGGGCTTAATACTGCATATATCGGTCTATATGGTAGCAATATCCAAATATGATCCGATCTGGACGATATTCAAGAAAAAGGCTTAGAGGGGTACCAAAACGCACTGTTTCAAATTGCATCCAAATCGGATGAAAAATGTTTCTTTTATGTGTTCAATACTTTTTATCAAGAGATCGGTCTATATGGCAGCAATATCCAAATATGATCCGATCTGGACGATATTCAAGAAAAAGGCTTAGAGGGGTACCAAAACGCACTGTTTCAAATTGCATCCAAATCGGATGAAAAATGTTTTTTTTTGGGTACAATACTCTATATCAAGAGATCGGTCTATATGGCAGCTATATCCAAATATGGTCCGATATGGACGATGTTCGACACAAAGGTGTAGAGGTCTATCAAAACTCACTGTTTCAAATTTCATCAAAATCGAATGAAAAAATCGGATGAAAAATTATCCTTTTATGGGCTCAATACTCTATATCGGGAGATCGGTCTGTATGGCAGCTATATCCAAATATGGTCCGATCTGGACGATATTCAACAATAAGGTTAAGAGGTGTACCAGAACTAGCTGTGCCAAATTTCATCCAAATCGGATGAAAAATGCTCCTTTTATGGGTTCAATACTCTATATCAAGAGATCAGTCTATATGGCAGCTATATCCAAATATGGTCCGATCAAAACGGTTTTCGACACAATAGTGTAGAGGTCTATCAAAACTCACTGTTTCAAATTTCATTAAAATCGGATGAAAAATGCTCCTTTTATGGGCTAAATACTCTATATCGGGAGGTTGGCCTATATGGCAGCTATATCCAAGTATGGTCCGATCTGAACGATATTCAACAAAAAGGTTTAGAGGCGTAACAGAACTAACTGTGCCAAATTTCATCCAAATCGGATGAAAAATGCTACTTTTATAGACTCATTACACTATATTGGGAGATGGGTACATATGACAGCTATATCCAAATATAATCCGATCTGTACCACATTTGACAGGAATGAGTAGGGGTCAACCAGAACACACTGTGCCAAATTTCATCGAATTCGGGTAATAAATGGATCTTGTATGGCCTCAATACCCTATATCGGGAGATCGGGAGATATCCAAATATAATCCGATCTGAACCACGCTTCACAGAAATGGAAAGGGGTCTACCACAACTCACTGTGCCAAATTTCATCGAAATCGGACAACAAATTACCTATAAATAATTATATAGCCGATTTTATGAGATCAGAAGGTCAGGTTTATATGCAAAGAATACGAAAACATCAAAAAATGTTACCCAAGATATCTGCAAAATTATAAATACCCAAAAAAGGTATTTCTTGGGTATTTACCAAACAAATACCCAAGCGTTGGGTGTTTACCCGGTAGAAACCCATCTCTGAGCACTCGTTATGGGCGCGAATGCGAAAAAAAGCCAACAACAATTTGGTGTGTTTATGCTTTTTTTCGTTTATTAAAAATTAATTTCTCGTTTTCGTTGCTTTTCTTTAAGGAACATTAATTTTCATATACATTCGTCGCTTCTCTGGAAAAATATCTTTCGATTGATGCCAATTGCATTAAAATTTATTAAGTCGTTTGTACCACAAAATCTAGTTTTTAAATCCCTTGGCCGTATAATAATATATATTGTTTCATAAGGTTAAAAAACTTGCCATCAGTAAGTTTTTTGTTTTAAAATATATTATCTAAAATCGTAATCCGGAAAACATTTCGCAAAAATCAAGCATAGTACCAGACTTAAAAGTTTTTATACCATGGGAATGGGGATATACTAACTCAGGTTTAGAATGCCATACATTTTAAGTCGATCTGATAATATCCGATGTTCTTCCTGTCTGTGTATCCTGCGGTCTGTATGTCCGTCTATCTGTCTGTCCGCTTGTCTGTATTTCGGTCCGTCTTTCTGTCTGCCCGTCCTTCCGTCTGTCTCTCTGGTTGTCTATGTGCACGTCTGTCTTTCTTTTTGTCCGTCCGTCCATCTGTAGGCAAAATTTTTCGACTAGGTCGAAACAGCTTAACTGCAATACACTTATGAAAATCCCGCTTAAGTGGAAATTGATGGAAAGAACCATTTATTTCTGGTGTTATTAAATGCAATTAAATTCGCTTAAGTGAAAAATCGCTTAACTGAAAATACTGCTAAACCGAAAAGGTTTTCTTCACACCCCAAATTCTGTTTTTATATGAAACAGAAATCGCATAAGTGAAAAAATTATTTCTATAGTAAATTATCTGAAACTGGAAAAATTCGTGCCATCAATAATATTTTCAAAACCATAGCTTGTTATTTTCGCTTACGACTGTCTCTGACTTTTAAAGAGTTATACTGAGTAGTGATCTTTTCAGCTCAAGTAATTTCATATACCATTAGTATGTTCACATAAAAGTTGGCTTTCACTTATGCTAATATCGCTTAACGGGAAATTTATTTCACTAATCGGAACTACGGCTAACTGAAAATAACGGATAAGTGAAACCGATTTAGCGTTTCACTTTTCGGGTTCGACTGTAGTTTCCAAAAATCAATTAAAATAACATCTCACAATATTTAATTCATTTTTTTTAATTTAAAGTTTTTTAAATTTATTGACTATGGTTTTTTCTAGGTTGATTTTCAAATTTGTTACGCATTTGCGAATGAAAAATAGCTCGATGAATCCCCGTAGCTAATATATTAATCCCCTTAAATTGTCGTTATAAAATCATTAATCAACGCTAAATATCTACGATGGCGGCGGGCGATGGTTTGCTAATTAGAAAACTTTTGCAGCCGGCCGTCTTAACACCAACCAGCCACCCACCCACCTATCCACCAAGCAGAGCATCTCCTGAGTATATTGCAATACAATCAATTCGTTTTATTGTTTTTCTTTGCAATATCTCATACATATACATTATACCTGATAAACATACATATATCATGTTCATCTTAATATATGCATGCATATGTGTATATATGTATTGTATATGCTAACAGACATTTTTCAAATACTTTTTCATCTTCTTCTTCGTTTTCGATGGCATTCTTTTGATGTTATAAAATAAACGAATGATCTTTAGGTTAATTCTTTTAAAAATGTTTTTAAAGCAATAAACAATTTTTCACTCTTCTCCTCTGATTTGGATTTAGTTTGGATTTGCATGATTTTTCATTTCGCTAGGGGGCAGTATGTGTTTGCATTTTTTATTACGCAAAGAGCATCAACTTATGAGGCAGGCATTTGATATATGTGTGTATATATGTATATATACGAGTGTGTGCGTGCTACAAATAATTTATTTCATAAAAATGCGAAAATAATCAAAATAATGAAATAAGAAAATAATATATGTATATAAAAGAGATTAGGAAAATACTTTGAAAGCAAAACAAAAATGCAACCATTCACCAAATAATACAACAAGGTAATAAATTAAAAACAATATACCGCCCAATTTTCACTCCTAGAGCCACTGCAAGTGCCAATAAACAAATCTTCCCAAAACTTTGTACAACGCTTTCCTCAACGACTTACACAATATCTAAAAAAATTAGTCGAAATCGGTTCAGATTTACATATAGCTTCCATATAAATGTTCGTCCGATTTGCAGTAATAATGCAATAAAATGGTCATTTGTTAACCGATTCTCTTGAAATTTGACAGGAAGGATTTTCTAATGTCTCTCGACATTACTATTAGGAATCGGTTCAGATTTAGATATTTTCCTACGATTATTTTTTACAACTTTCGATGTGGATTAACTCAACAACAGTGCATCGATGAATTTAATTCAATTTTTGGCTATGAAGCTTCATCAAGGACCAATGTTTATCGATGGTATGGTGAATTCAACCGAGGTCGTAGTTCACTCCAAGGCGAATTTCGTGAAGGTCGTCCAAAATCCGTTGTTGTTTCAAAAACCATCGATGTTGTGCGCCAACTGATAGTGCAAGATCGTCATGTGACCTATAGTGAGACATTCAATACATTCAATATTGCATGAACATTTGACCGTCAAAAAAATTGTTTCGCCTTGGATCCCACACAATTTGACAATCGCACAAAAAAGGCTTGTGTCGATTGGTCGAAAGAAATGCTCCGAAAATACGAAACAATTGCATTTTTGAGAACTCAAAACATCGATTTGATGAGTCATCCGTCGTATAGTCCTGACTTGGGACCAAATGCAAAGCAATTTTTTTTGCCCATGAACATTCTATTACGGAACTGGAGCAAACTTCTCACAAATCAATAAGTGCTGTCCGATTCTATTTGAAGCTCAATGATAAGGGACCTCCGTTTTATAGCCGACAGCGACAAGTCCTTTGGGGAGAAGTTATTACATGGCAAAGTACCTCACAAATGTCGTCAGCATTAGGAGGGGATAACCACCGCTGAAAAATTTTCAGATGTTACTGCCAGGATTCGAACTCAGGCGTTCAGCGTCATAGGTGGACACTCTAACCTCTGCGCTATGGTGACCTCCTTGGGACCGCAAGAGTTCTTTTTATTCCCGTACGTAAAAAATAGAATAAGAGGTCAACGTTTTTCGACACCTGAAGAAGCGGTTGATGTGTTCAGAATGCATGTTTTGGAGAAACTTCAATCAGAGTGGCAAAAGTGCTTCGACAATTGGATCAAACGCATGCAAAAGTGAATAGGTCTTAAGGGGGAATATTTTGAAAAACAATAAAGCGATTTTCGATTGTTAGTAATTGTTTTTGTGCTCTCTAATCCCGAAATGTAAAAGGCAACCCTCGTATAGTTAGACTTAGAGATATAACTCCCATATAAACCGTTTTAACTTCTCGAGCCTCTAGAAGTCGCAATTATTACTCGATTTGTCTGAAATTATGCATGATGACATCTTTTAAGAGTCTCAACAACTACTACAGGCAAGGTTCAAATTGATTTATATGCTGATATAGCTCCCATATAAACCGATCTCCCGATTTAACATCTTAAGCCTCCGGAGGTTGCAATTATTATTACAAATTACGACTGCCGACCGTTCTTTAACAAGCACGATCGTTGCCCACTCTCTAAAATCGGACTGCGTCGTCGGAAAGGTTTCGCATTCACCAAATATACCAATGGATGTCTTCTGACCCAACAATGCGTGTAAAAACATTTCTTTTTAACTTATTCTTACAGTTATTCTTCTTATTCTTCATGGTATAATTATTGTAGTTCTATGGCAAGGCACATTAAAAAACTCGGTGTTTCTCGAAATCCTGGAAGGAACATTCATTAAAATTAGATTTACTAGATAGGGACTATCTATAATTCCACGAATAATTTTGTATACAAATAAAATGCTTTGAAAAATTCTTCGTTTATATACAAAAGTGGCAAATGGATTAACATGCAACGAGATTTATAGGAAGGAATTGGTTTAGTAAAGTTTAACGAATTAAAGCAAAAATTTTTATAAATTTTCTTTGACGACGTTCTACGCGATTAATCTTTGTATAATTTGAGGGATTCCAAATAATTTGTACATATTCTACTTTAGATCTAACCAGAGATGTATATGGGCCTTTTCGCATATATGGATCATAAAGTTCAGAACTGTGCCATTTTTTAGAAGTGCATAAGTCTTCCGCATTATGTAATCAACATGAACATTAAAAAGTAATTTTGAATCAAAAAGGACACCAACGTCGAGTACTTCCGTGACTTGTTTAAGGCTATATTACACGGCAAGCAGGTGTCTCATGACATGTCGAATTTAGCACATGTTGAGTTGTACATGTCGTGTGATACAAACGAAACTAACATATGAAAATCACACTTCAGAATTTGAAAAAAAAGAAAAAAAATTCTCGTTTTTTGTTTTGTTTTTTTTTTTTCTTGTTTTTTTTTATACCCTCCACCATAGGATGTGGGTATGCTGATTTCGTCATTCTGTTTGTAACACTTCGAAATATGCGTCTAAGACCCCATAAGGTATATATATTCTTGATCGTCGTGACATTTTAAGTCGAACTAGCCATGTCCGTCCGTCTGTCTGTCGAAAGCATGCTAACTTTCGAAGGAGTAAAGCTACCCGCTTCAAATTTTGCACAAATACCTCTTATTAGTGTAGGTCGGTTGGGATTGTAAATGGACCAAGTCGGTCCATGTTTTGATATAGCTGCCATATATACCGATCTTGGGTCTTGACTTCTTGAGCCTCTAGAGGGTGCAATTCTCTTCCGATTTGACTGAAATATTGCACGTAGTGTTTTGATATCACTTCCAACAACTAAGTGCTAAATATGGTTCAAATCGGTTCATAACCTGATATAGCTGCCATATAAACCGATCTGGGGTCTTGACTTTTTGAGCTTTTAGAAGGCGCAATTCTTATCCGATTTGGCTGTCATTTTGCACGTGGTGTTTTGGTATCACTTCCAATAGTTGTGCGATGTATGGTTCAAATTGGTTCATAACCTGGTATGGTGCAATCTTGAATCTTGACATCTTGAGCCGCTAGAGGGCACAATTTTCATCCGATTTAGCTAAAATTTTGTATTAGGTGTATGTAGGTGTATGACGCAAATCGATACATAACCTGATAGAACTGCCACATAAACCGATCTGGGATCTTGACTTCTTGAGCCTCTAAAGAGTGCAATTCTCATCCGATTTAGCACATATTTTGTACAACGGCTTCTCCCATACGGCTTTTAACATACGTGTCCAATATGGTCTGAATCGATCTATAGCTTGATACTGCTTCCATATAAACCGATCTCCCGATTTTGCTTCTTGAGCCACTACAATTTGCAATTCTTATCCGAATGGACTGAAATATTACACATTGTCTTCTACAATGTTCAGCATTGAATTCATTTATGGTCCGAATCGGACTATAACTTGATATAGCTCCAATAGCATAACAGTTCTTATTCATTATTCTTTGTTTGCCTAAAAATAGATACTGCGCAAAGAACTCGACAAATTCGATCCATGGGGGAGGGTATATAAAATTCGGCTCGGCCGAACTTAGCACGCTCTTACTTGTTTGTTATTTAAATGTTGCGTTTTTTTTTTAACTCTTCATTTTTACCATTTTTTCCATATTAACTTACATTTACCTTTTGGCGGCAGTGGGCTTTGAACATGAGTCCTCTCGTTCACTAGTTTACAATGTGCGCGGCTAAAGGCAATCAAAAACAATTGTCTACATTTATAACATCCATTGACACTGCTTATTTTGTACCTACTCTTGGAAAGTAGTTATGAATTTAAGTTTACTCTTTGTGTTTGGGTTGTACTCACACCCAACATGTGCTTGAATCACGCTACAGCCTTGAAAAATTGAGATATTGAGCTGAAATAGGCATACTAAGTTCGAACATGGGCCAAATCGAATCATATTTGGATATAGCTTCCTTAAAGACCGATCTTCTGATTTAGGGGGTTGAGCCCATAAAACCCGCATTTATTTTTCGATTTTGATGAAATGTGATACAGTCAGCATTTTGAGCCTACCGTGATCCCATCCGAATATGGTCTAGATAGTATCATATGTTGATGTAGCTGACATACAGACCGATCTACCGATTTAGGGTCTTGTGGTCATAAAAGCTGCATTTATTATCCGATTTCGCTGAAATTTTAAACTGTGAGTTTTTTAAACCTTCCAAAAATTGTTCGCACGTATTAAAACCTCAAAAGGAGCACTTTATGTCAAATTTTGTAAAGATCGGATTAAAATTGTGGCTTCTACAACTTTGAAAGTGTATATCGGATTAAATATATATATATATGGGAACTATATCTACATCTAAACCTATTTCGTTCAAAATCAATAGCGAATGTCCTTACACCAGAAAAATTACTTGTGCAAAATTTTCTGAAAATCAGGCACCAAAGGTGACCTGTATCTATATTACAAAAATACATGGACAAAAATACATAGACAGACAGCCGGACAGACGGAGAATAGAATATGGAAGTGATTCTAAGCCGATCGGTATACTTATCAATGGGTCTAGGCCTTCTCCTTCTTAGCATTGCAAACAAATGCACAAAGCTATAATACCCTGTGCCACCATGGTGGTGTAGGGTATAAAATGCAAACTAAATAGACAAATGTACTACAGCTCCAAATTAATGAGTTGGTGTCCATTAGTCTATACAGCCATATAATACCCTGTTCCACCATGGTGGTGTAGGGTGTAAAATGCAAACTAAATAGACAAATGTACTACAGCTCAAAATTAATGAGTTGGTGTACATTAGTCTATTTAGCCATATTGAGTGAGAAATTGTCTTGGTAGCACTTTCATTGCCTGACAAAATGCTGTCTTTTAGGCCTTCTATGATGCAAGATGCTAGAAATTGAGTGTGTATGTGTATCGGCTCTCTTGTCAGGTTAACTTTCAGTAGTTTTTATGAGAAGGGCAACTGTTTTACGCTGCTGGGACTGTTCCACCTATGAATTAATATTCCAGGCCTCAACGATTTATTAAAAATTAGCTTCAAAGGAAAACTAAAAGAATAAGCAAGATTCTGCAAAAGAATAACAGATAATCCATCCATATCAAGTTTACCAGAACCTTCTAGAGAAGCAATTGCATCTAATATATCATCCTTTTCAAATTGAAGAAAACCAAAATCAATACACTACTTAACCAGACCTCAATTAGAATAAATCATGACTAAACGTTGATTCGAAAAAAATATTGCAGTATAACACATAAGGGATTTTGAATTGACATTTGTATGCTTTTAGAAACAAATTCTTGCTGGCTCGTAACTTTAATACGAAAAGTCATGCACTTTGTCTAAGTTCATCACTTTTTACCTCGCTGCCATTTTGGAGGCAGATCACGATAATGAGAGGACAAACAATATAATGGAATTATTTTTTTTTAAATATCCGAAATTTTGACACAAATAAAAAGTACTATTTCTTTTATTTCCTAGATTTCTAGCAATAAAAAGCAAGTGCAAAACACATTGGACAGGAGAAATATGACGATTTTTAAACTATCCAAAGTTTCATGATCAATGTTTTATGCCACTAATACCTAAACCGTAAATATAAAATATTTTGTTCCGCTCACGTTAATAGCGTTGTTCACAATTCAACAAATCTGTCCAGCAAGAATACCAAAAACCCTTTCGTTTCACTTCAACTTGAATTTATTATGTTTCTTGACAATGCCTTCAAATATGGCCCTTAGTCAAAAACCCGTTAAGGCCATATATTTTCTGGCGACTAATGTATAATAGATTTATTTCATCGTAATATTTATAAGATTTCACTTGTAAAACATATTCCAACGAACATTTAAAAACTTGTTAAACTGGATTTTTTTAATATATATTGCGCCTGAATATTTATAATAGTAACAAGGGGACTAATTAGTTTATTGATTTATGATAGAGAGTGTTATTGCATATTTAACTTACATTTTCTAGTAAAAAAAATTGAGATATTGTACAACTTTTAAGTACACCATAGAGAAAATTATTTACAGAGACAAAAATTTCAACGGCACTTGTCTTGGTTAATATTTTTAATACATTGACACGAGTTTTGTTTTGTATTTTGATTTTTACTTTGCTGCAGTTGGTGCTGAATATGGTTGATAATGATTTTTAAATGCTTCTTAATATATTCTTTTGTACAATATAATAATAAAGAAACTTTTTTGGTTCCAACTCTTATTGTGTTAATGCTTTTTTATTGTTTTCTTTGTAGTGAATTGTAGAATAAATTATATTTTTTAAAATGCAAAAAAATTGATTTATAAAATCTTCACAGGGTTTTATTTGTTTCTATCTTTTTTTGTATTTTTTTCTATAAATTTTTTAGATCGATTTTTTTTATTTATTGTATATATACATATATATATTTGTGTTTTAATTATTTTCTTCACTTTTTTTCAAATCCACATATTTTCTTATTCTCTTAACATAATTTCCATTATTAGTTTCCTACTCATGAATTTATATTTATTTTTATTTCACTATTGAAATTTGTTTGACATAAAATGCACCACATTAACAAATTTTTGATATTCAAAGTAATTTGTCAGCACAAAACCACAACCTAGAACTTGGGTGGGGGTGAGTATGTGGTATTTGGTATTTGTTTGATTCACTTGATCACATTGAGTATTACACACTTGGACCACGTACCATTTACAATAAATAATAAGAATAGCATTTTTTTATCATATGGATCTGTGTGTTAGTTTGTTCACAGGCAAGTCAATATTTCACTAGCAACAATGTAGCTCCACCAAAGTATTTGCTTCAATTGGTATTTTTTGGTTGTTGTTGTTTTTCTTATTACATTAAAATAAGAAAATTCACGAAAAATTTCGAATTAATTTTCCCGTTTGACGGTTTACTTTTTTCTTCGGTATTTTGTATGTTGTCAACGGTTTAAATGCTTGAGGAAAACTGAGGGAAAATTCTCAGCGCAAAAAAGCCCAAAGAAGAAAGAAAGTAGTAGATGACGACTACGTCGACGACCACATCAACAACAACGACAACAACAATAACAATAAAGTTCAACAAAAGTATTTCATATTTGATTTTGTTGTATTCTTTATTGATTGTTATTATGAGAGGGGGGGCAGGCAGTGGTGTATTAAGGGAAGGCAATGGCAAACGTTGAGAAGACGCAAAATGCGAGTGAAACACAAAAACCATCAATTGAGGTAAGATAGGTATGTGAGAGTGGGAGAGCGTAAGAGCGTGAGAGACGTAGAGAGCAAGAGAAATGCTGTAAAGCCCCATATGAATGAATATAATCAGAGTTACCGTAGACAAATATTATAATTATAATAAAATTAAATTAACAAAAAAAAAATAATCAAAAACATCCAAAATAATATGAAATAAAATAAATAAACCAAACCCAAAAAAAATAAATTTATAATAATAATATATATAATATAATAATAAAAAATAATAACTCAAAATAAATCAAAGTCTATTATATAAAAATGAAATTTGTCTGTTTGCGGTTTTTTATTTTGATCTTCAAAATCTTTTCATGATTTTTCGAATATTTTCTAACTCGAGTTCATACTCAATGCTTTCTATTCAAAGAATAGCAAAGCGAAGAACTTATAAAACTTAGGCAAGTGTGTGCTGTTATTCAAAACATTTTGAATGACATGGTGGATCGTGATTTCTGATACGCCATGTATTTTCATCAACACCTTTGTCAAATTGATTAAGGTGCTCTACATACCCAACGACTATTGAGTACGGTGTAGAGCACGCTTTTGTTTTAAAATAGGGCTCAATAAATCTTCAAAACAAAAAAGCGTGCTCTACACCATACTCATATCATCATACAATAGTTGTTGGGTACATAGAGCACCTTAACCAATTTGATACATGATACATACCACCATACCAGTCAAAGTGTTTTGAATAACAAAACACACTTGCCTTACTTACGATATAATATAAAACTTCAAGAACGGCAACAAGGGACTCAAATAAAAGGTCTTTGACAGTGGAGTAAACATTTGCTATTATTATTTGGGTCAATAAAAAAAATCCAAACAGTCATGTTGGCTGACCGAGACGATATTGTACTCAAATGAAAGGACGCTTTTGACGCTCTTTAATTTGAGCCTAATAACATAATTTTAGCTCTTTCTGTTCGCGCTGGGCAAATATGAACCATTTCGTACTTTTTGGTACTCTTAGTACCTAAACGTAGGAATATCACCAAATCTAGCCTTATCCCGTGCTTATAATAAGACCATGTTTTCACTTGGAGCAAATCTAGATTTGCGACGAGATTTCGTGTTTTGCAACGAAGTTTCCCATACATTTTCAATGTGAGCAAATCTACTTATTTGAGGAGATTTGCAGCAAATCTCCTTCCAAATTCAAATGCAACACTGCGTTGGCATTGAATACCGGTTATTATTGCGATTTTTGGGCAGCACTTTTTCTTAACATTTGACAATTTCTTATTGAAATTATAAAATTTAGTAGTAATTTAATAAAATCGTTTCACAAACTTAATTGCTGGCCACAGTACATGCTGAACACAATAAAAACCCCATAAGTCGTAGAGGAAACGGGTTTTGGAGATTATCTTAAATCAAGTGGATTTGAGCTCTAGTGGAAACATGGTTTTAGGCCAACGTGTGTGCAAAATGTCATGATTTTGGACTGGGCGATGATTAGTCAGTCAATCAGCCAATCACGCGTCTCTTTTATATAGAGATAAGAAGTAAAAGATGTATAATCTTGTATAGATATATACCGACCGCGACACTGTGGGACTCATAAAAAATGTCTTTAAAATAAGAATACGAGTTTTATATTGACATTGGTACCAAGTACCGTATTGTCTTTGTCCTTAACATAATAAGCTCAAATGAGTTTTGCCCAAAAATATATAATTTTGTTGGCAACACTGCATGTGTACGAGAACGACATATGCAAATGTTGGTTGTTTTGATTGATTTGGGGAATACCCTACAAATGTGAGGGGAATGTTATAGAAACCAACCCCACTCCTCGCCCCTTAGCTACTATTAATGAATGAAGATCAACAACAGCCATTGGCATCATAAATTTTATGTTGGTCTAAAAAAAAACAAGTTGTCCAACAAAAACATGTCAACAAATTCATGTTTCATATATCACTGGCAACACTTCCACAATCGCATGGATGACAAAAAATAACAAAACAAAAACCCATTTGCATTGAGTACTTTATGGCGAACAACTGTCAGGTAACACAAGAGATCACATTTAGTTATTTGCAAAGCAAGAAAACGTAAAACATACCATTCAAATTAAATAAGTAAAGACAAAGAAAATGCATACTTAAAAAATATCCTACGCAATGGACAAATGGCAGTATATAGAATGAAAACTTTTCATTGAGTTACTGCAGGGGGTGAATTCGTAGCAGTTAATGTCGTTAAATCTAAGTTTTTCTCAATGATAATTTGACTGCATTTTATCGACGAGGCCAAATGAGATTTCAATATCCATTGTTAAAAAAATCTTTCAAAATTTGTATTCTGTTAAGAGGTTAAGCGTTTTTTAAATGCGTAAATTATGTTTCTTCGTCAGTGTAGCAAGGCATAAAGATTTAAAGAAATGCTTCATGATTAAAATTTTGCTTTTTTAGCAAAAAAAAAAAAAAATCTCATCGAATATTCGATTATGAAACATTGAAGATACTTCTCTCATATCAATGAATGCTACCTGATTTAAGTATAAAATCAATGGTAGGGCCCCTACCATTTTATTTCCCAATCGGAAGGGCGTTCCGAAGGGCGACATTACTTACTAGGGAAGTTTTACGCGTCAAAATTTCCCGGCATTAAAATAAAGAGTTTAACTACCAATGAAAAAAGTTGTCCGTTTTTCTCGCCAAAATTCGAATCCATGTGTTCAGCGTAATATACGGACTTGTTGACCTCTGCGACAAAGGTTGCCAACACCTTGTCTGCCCAGTATCACGGTTAATCAGCAATTCTTACGTTAATGCAAAATTAGTGTGGTTGGTTTATATCGCGGCTATACCAAAAGGAACACCCATATGTACCGTATTCCGTAAAACTCAATATCTCTCAAGCTCATCGAAATCAGTTGAAAATTGGGACTAATAAACTGTATGAAAAGAAGATTATTTTTTTTTTGAAATGATAAAAAATAAAGGGTAATTTTTTAGCTATAGTTTAAACAGTTCACACACGTTTTGTGTTTTGTTTCACTGTCAAACATCTTTAGTTTGGTCTATAATTAAAACATGAATCGTCTTTCAAATGACTATTCGGAATTTGGTAATATTCGTGCGTTAAAGTAATGAAAGGTTCCAAATAGTACGAAAATGGTACGCAGCTTGAACGTATAGGATTAAAAAATTGAGCTCAAATGAAAGAGTGCCTCCAAAAATAATCTTAGAAAACAAATTTTACTAAATCGTACTGAAAATGGAAGAAATAGTTCGACTACTGCCGCAGTTGATACGATTTGGTACTTTGTTTGTAAATTGAGTTAGAGCTCTGAACTTTGGTAGATAGGTATACTATAGCAACCTAAATTGGAATACTTTTTTTTTTGGATATTTACACTTTTAGGTACTAGAAAGTACCAAAAAGGTTCGAAAAAGGTGAACTTCGCACAAGGCGATGGGCAAGAGTTATAACTCCTAAATTGAAAATAAAAATACATCTATTGCAAAATATGAGTTTGGGAAGAAGAAAATTTGAAAAATAGTACTGGGAACGGGAAAACACTTAGATTGAGTATCGCAATTGGTACCATTTGGTACTTTCCTTACGGATTAAGCTTGAGCACTTAAATTGTCACAAACTATTTATTTATTTTTATTTTTTTTAATCTTACATTTCTGTACTAAAAATTATACAAAATTGTACGAAAAAGCATATTTTCTTTTACAACTCTTGCAGATGATTGAAATTTATTATCAGAATGGGTGCTCTGTTAAAAAAGTTCATTCATTAATGAACATGATTCACGACGAAGCTCATTTTTGGCTCAATGGGTACCTAAATAAGCAAAATTGTCGATTTTGGAGTGAAGATCAGAAGATCAAATCAGAAAAAGGCACCGTTTGGTGCGGTTTATGGGCTGGTGGCATCATTGTACCGTACTTCTTTAAATATGATGTGAATCGTACCGTAACTATGAATGGTGGGCGCTATCGTGAGATAATATCCAACGTATTTTTGCCCAAAATGCAAAAGCTAAACTTGCATGACACATGGTTTCAACAAGACGGTGTCACATGGCACACTGCACGCGTAACAATAGACTTATTGAGAGGCGAGTTCGGTGAACATTTTATTTCACGTTTTGGGCCGTTTTTGGCCACCTAGAGCATGCGATTTAACGCCTTTAGTCTATTTTTTGTGGAGCTATGTTAAAACTCATGTCTATACAGACAAGCCCAATTCAATTGACGCTTTGGAAGACAACATTAAACCATTTATTCGTGAGGATGGACCATTTGAGGTCCAGTCACGGTTAAGATTTGCATGAAATAATTTACAAACATTGAAGGCCACCGTAGCGCAGAGGTTAGCATGTCCGCCTATGACGCTGAACGCCTGGATTCGAAACCTGGCGAGACCATCAGAAAATGTTCAGCGGTGGTTTTCCCCTGCTGCCAACATTTGTGAAGTACTATGCCATGTAAAACTTCTCTCCAAAGAGGTTTCGCACTGCGGCACGCCGTTCGGACTCGGCTATAAAAAGGAGGCCCCTTATCATTCAGCTTAAACTTGAATCGGACTGCACTCCTTGATATGTGAGAAGTTTGCCCCCGTTCCTAAGTTCATGTTCATGGGCAAAATTTGCATTTTATTTGCAATCTACAAACATTCAATTATATGGACCATACTATTGATTCAAATAAAGATTTCATGAATTTTTCTGAAATTCAAGCTTTTTTTTTTTGTGAAAAACTTTCCTTTATTACTCTTAAAAAGTTACCCTTTATATATTTTTTTCAATTCTGTTTTAAACATTTTAATTTTTTATAATTATTTTTTTGATTACTTTTATGGAAGCTACAGCCGAATAGTGTCTGGTATAGTCCATTTTTGAAATTATATTCCATATTGGCATACTCAAATTGTTATCTCTTTTATATCAAAAACACTATCCCTTATCACTTACCATAACACTGACCAAGTTTACTCGGTACATACCCTATAAAGACAAAACAAAAAATAGAAAATGAAAAGTCTGGAACAATAAAATAAAATCTATAAGGTAATTTTCATGGTAAAAGTTTAAGTAAAATGCATCAAAAAGAAGATAAATGTTTCTGTGATCTATACCAGTTAGCGTATACGTACTGAAGTTTCAAATTCGTGTAACGTATACGACACCATGTAAAAGCCTGCTTATTTTAAACCAGTAAGGAAAGGCAAAAGTAGGGCGGTCCCGACTGTATAAAACCATACACCTACCCTAAAGGTATAAAGTGGGAGCTATATCTAATTCTGAACCAATTTTGATCGACCTCGGTGGAAGTTTTTATATGGGTTATTAAAAAAACCATATGAAACTACGAGCATATATGCATTCCATTGACAAATGACAATATATTGGGTTGCCCAAAAAGTAATTGCGGATTTTTCATATAGTCGGCGTTGACAAATTTTTCACAGCTTGTGACTCTGTAATTGCATTCTTTCTTCTGTCAGTTATCAGCTGTTACTTTTAGCTTGCTTTAAAAAAAAGTGTAAAAAAAGTATATTTGATTAAAGTTCATTCTAAGTTTTATTAAAAATGCATTTACTTTCTTTTAAAAAATTCGCAATTACTTTTTGGGCAACCCAATAATTGCAAATTACCCATAATCTGACGAAAATATATATGGGAGCTATATCTTAATCTGCCGTCGAGGAAAGCGTTGTGCACAATTTTGGCAAGATTGGTCAATTAATGTGCTTGCAGTGGCTCTAGAAGTGAAAATCGGGCGATATACATATATGGCAGATATATCTCAATCTGATCCGTTTTCTATGAAATTCACCAGTAATATTAAGAGTCATAGGAAAGTCCCTCCTGTCAAATTTCGAGAGAATCGGTTAACAAATGAGCTTTTTATTGACCGATTTCGAGTAAACTTCTCAGGTATTGTAGGAGTCGTCGAGGAATGCGTTGTATAAAATTTTGCCAAGATTGGACTGTTAATGCGCTTTTTGTGACTCTATAAGTGAAAATAGAGTCACAACAAGCGCATTAACTGTCCAATCTTGGCAAAATTTTATACAACGCATTCCTCGACGACTCCCACAATACCTGAGAAGTTTGCTCGAAATCGAATTTTCTTTAAGAGAATAACATTTTCTCCAAAGACAAAATTTTATCTGAAGACAAAATTCTATCCGAATCCAAAATTAAGTTTTTTTCCGATTTTGTAAAAAAAGACAAATTTTTAAAAGTTTAAAACTTTGCGAAATCTTCTCTATTTTTTTTATGCATACAAAATAAAAAAATTACAAAAAGATAATCCATTTTATTGTTTTCTTTAGTGATCACAATCAAAAATGCTCGAAAAAGCAAAACAAATACATATTCACCATTAGCAATCTCACAACAAAATGTTTGTTTGCTCTGTACTAGCTGGCGTATACGTAATGGGATAAAAAAAAGAAAATCTTGTAACGTATACGTCACCACTTAAATGCATTTCTATGATTTAATTAATGTTGCTGCTTGCATTTTTGTTTGTTTCTGGCCCCCGCAAACTATGGACTTTGCCAAGAAGCCAAATAAAAAAAAAAAGACTAATAAATAAAAAGGGCAAAAACGAAGAGGAAGAACAATAACAACAACAACGCCATCACCATCACCAACATCAGCAATACTAGGGGCAACACTGTTATGTGGTTTGGGAATTATTTATTCATGAAATTAAAATAAGTGCATGTTATTTTTATTTATTATTACAAATTGAAAATTCCTGTGAAAAATCACATGCCGTGAATATTTTGTGAATATGTCTGATCGCCTCTATCACTTTGCCTTTACACCGGTACATAGGCAAATAGCCCAGCCCTCTACCACCAATGTGGCCGGCCTCATCTTATCGTTCAAATACGCATGGATTTTCAATACGTTCTTTTTTTTGTTTTTTGTTAATGCCAATGGGGGACCACGACATACGGACAAACAAAAAATAAAAATAAAAGCGATACTTACGTGGGCGTTTCGAACGTTTTAATATGTTTGAACAAATTTTTAATAATAAATATTAAACAAAAGCAGCGAAAGCAACACCAGCACAGAAAAAAATATACACCGAGATAATGTACATCAGTTTTGTGCGCTTTCCACGAAAATGCCAACTTTTTAAAGGGAATTGAAACAATAAAAATCACCAACATGTTAAATGGTAGGCGGGAATGAGGCGCCAGTCAGGACAGAGCAACATATCTAATGGCGACATTTTTTTTTCCCACCCATCCTTGTCTCTCTAGCAGTGAAAAATCGTCCCAAATCACTAATAAAGATGCCATTTTGGTATTCTACAAAGTTTGTAAGAATTTTTAATAGTAGTTCTAACCTTGACATTAAAATAAATTTTGTCTAGTTGGAAAAAACACACAAATATGTAAATTGCACTTGAATGCCACTCCAAAATTTTAATAGGAAATTTCATGATTTATTTTTTCAATTTTTATTCTGAAATTTGATTGTTATGGAAGATGTTGTTATTTTAAATTTTATTGTTTGGAAATAAAATTGTTATAGACAATTTTGTTAAAATTTAAGTTTTTTAGGCATTTATGAAAATTGCCTTATCATTGAAAATGTTCTCGAAGTTGGATTTGTACACTGAGCAAAATGTTTATCGCAACTATGAAATGTTGAATATTAGTTCATGATCTGTACTTATAATTAGTTAAAAAATTTTAAAGGCTGAGCAATTTTACTGTATTCAAGTAAAACTTACTTATCATGAGTATAAATGAAGTAGTGACAAATCTGGTGAAGTGTACACTTTAGTTATTTAATTTTGTTCTTGTAAAAATTACCTATCATGAGTATAACTGAAATAGTTAATAACTTGGGTGGAGTTAAAAATTTTACTTCAGCAAATAGGTAAATCAACTAAAGATTAGTAAAAGTATATCATCGTTGACAACATCTGTTCTGAAATTTATAACTGAATTGGAATTTACAGTTCACTATAACTAAAATTGTAAAAATTCCATTTATTGATTGGTTTTTGCATTCTCGAAATTAGGAAAAATTTACTAGGTAGGTTAGGTTGAAAAAAGGAGACTATGGACATACACTAAAGCCAGTAATCGGAACGTTGTGCGCTCTAAATACTAAAAATATAAGCCAGTAACTTCATGCTACTTACAAAATCCCTTTTTTCCATACCAAGCCCCTAAAATGGTTCATGTGAAGTATTGTCTTCCCACCTAAGTGCCGGTGTCTTTAAGCTGAGAAAGCCGGGCAATAACATAGCAAATGCTCGAAGGTCTCATCATCTTCCCCACATGATCGCCCTACACATGCTATCATTTGCCGCATTTTGCACAAGTGTGCTCGTTGTCGTATGTGTCCTGTTAAGACACCGAAAGCTATACCAGCCTCCTTCTTACTTCCTTTCAGTAAAAGCCTCGTCTTCTCACGATCCGGATCTCCCCACAGGATATTCGTCGTCCCACCGTTCGTCGGCCACGCGTCAACCCTTAAGGCTGCGGGTTATCCAAGTTAAAAGAAGGCAGTCCCCTGGCCTTCACTGCCAAATCATCTACAATACTTTCTCATTCCCAGTTACTCCGCTATCACCCAAACGATGCCGATCATGCCCTTCTCAGAGAGGGCGTTAATCTCCTTCTTACACTCCAATACTGTTCGTGATCTTACCGTCCTGGTTATTATTGCCCTGATGACATGTTTACTGTCTGTTAACATGTCCACACTCGACGTCCTCGAGTTAACACCACACCACCTCTCTCATTGTTATCACCCGTATCACCGCCTGCAGGACCGTATTATGGACAGGCGGTAGAAAACAGATCTAAGTCCATGGATTCTCAATGTAGATCTGACCCACTATGTCCTCCAGCCTTGATCCATCTGTGTAACATGATTTTCCAGATGGCAATACCAGAGTTCCGATGCCTCCCACTCGACCTCAAGTGTCGTCTCATGTATCCGATCGGAAACCTCTTCCATTCTTTTCAGGATTCTTATCGTCGCCACAATTATACAGCGATGGCATGACCTGCTCCTATCCTCTATCCATTCTCCCATCGCCTTAAGTCTCAAAGCCGCAGTGGCTGCTTCACACATAATCTGAATGTCTATAGGTAGGATATCTAGAATAGTCTCCAGTGCCCTAGTGGGCGTGGTCCTCATCGTCTCGCCTATGCCAAGACAACACGATCTCTTAGGTCTTCACCGGAATAATATGTAGAATTATCACACTGAAACTTATTTAAATGTTCACCTATACTTCTTTCGTTAGGGTATTACAATGGGCTAAACTGGCCTCCGATGATTTCAGGATCAGGCCATGATTTCACTCGGAGGCCAGTTTAGCCCATTGTAATACACATAACGAAAGAAGTGTAGTTAAAAATTTAAATAAGTTTCAGTGTGATAATTTTACATATTATTCCGGGGAGTTTTGAGGAGGTGAGGGTCACCGTGATGCATAGGTTAGCATGCACGCTATCGTGCCCAAACGCCCGGGTTCAAATAGTGCCGGCGAGGACACCTTAAAACATTTTTCAGCGGTGGTTATACCCTCACCAAATGGTGGCAATATTTGTTAGTATTTCAGCCATGTTCAACTTCTCAACAAAGAGGTTGTTGTAGCTGTGTGTTGTACACTGAGGCGGCAGACCTTGCCGATGAAGAATCTAAACGGGTCAATCGGGTACGTACAACCGGCTGACATGGGATTGGTTATTGTTAAACAAAGAGGTGTCACTTTTCAGTTGACAGTTAGTTTCCCTCTTATTTCTTCCATAATGGGATGTTTGTTCCATAATGGGAAACAAAAAACCACATCCAAACTTAAGATGTGCATGTGAGTTGTAGTGTCACGTGCAAATCATATGATTCGTGATTGAGATCCCAATCCAATCACGTCAACCTCAGTGAATGTGATTGGATTAAAATAATTTTTGGGTGAGCGTGAGAGAGTGAAATCATGCTCACGACACTAAACACGACTTACGAGAAATTCACGACTCACGAGACTATCACAACTTACGAAACACTCACGGCCCACGAAATGATAACTGTTGAAACTCAGGTTTTTATAATTTTCAAGAGCTTTCATGCAGTGCCTCTTTTTTCAGCTGGGTAAAAATGTCATATGAGATTTCTTTTTTTTTGGCAAAAGATACCTTCAAATTTATCTGCTTAGATACAGAAGCTATGCCTATTACGTACAGTATTTAATTATTTATTTTTTATTTTTGTAAATTTTAATTAAAAAACAAAACCATTTAAATGCCAAAACATTTCATATGCCAAAAAAGGTCAATGTTCTAAAAACAGCATTAAAAAAGTTGAAAGTAGTTTGCAATGAGAAATATGAGAATACATCAGAGAAAATGCTTAGTGCGGGCAACTGCCAACAATCCATTTGGTATTGTTTACATCTTTTCTCAATCATATATAGCCAAAGATAAATGATATATGCTCACGAGTAGTGCATTAAGGCTTTCACACTCAAAAAAAGGAAGCGGCGAATAGCGTTACGCCAAGTTGTAGCGAACATACAATAACAACAATATTAAGCTGAAATGCAGAATAAAATATAAAACAAATTTTCAAATGACGGAAATTGATGAAATAGACGATAGAATTACTTTAGGAATATATGGGAAAGAGTAATGTTTGTATGAATAAATTATAACAGATAGAAGGTAAACTGCTTTAAGTGGCATATATTTAGGTGATTCTATTTTTTTTTATTCCACCCTGTATTCCATCCATTACATTTGATGTCAAAATCACTGCTTTTGATTTTTTTTTGGGCTAGAAAGGGAAAATGCTTTTCGCATGTGACGAGTGCGTCTCTCACCTTATGCCGGACTCCGTTATCAACGGTTCCGGTAAATACCGACCCTGACCGACCCCAAAGCGGATTAATTCCACTTCGGAATAGCTTTTGCATTACACCGAGGTGGACCCCATATCTGTTGATTTTCCATATCATCTTGGATGTGTCTGCGTCCAGACCTCTGCATGCACTCATACTCTACGCCGCTGCGTCCAAGCCTATCTTCTTCCTGCGCAGTACTTGTTCGGCGTATCTCATCACCGCCTCCCAGTTCTTCTTGTCTTCCAGCACCGTCTGATCTTTTGTCTCCAAATCCGTACATCGGGTTTAAGTTGTGGCGTCCACCTGACCCGATTATCATTCATCCATCTTTGTTGCCTTCGCTCGATAGTCCCCTCTCGTAGGACCCGTGTATTATCAGTTCAGTCCCACTTTGTCCTCTCTGAATATTTAACTTCGCGGTATAGGTCTATGGGTACCATTCCGGCTATTACAAGAGCTGCAGGTTTCTCCGCTGTCCGGTAGGATGATATGACTCTAAAACCGCCGTCCTCTATACCGAATGCGGGGATTTCTCTCGACATGATGTCAGCAGTGTCTAACCCCATATTTCGCTTTCATAGAGGAGGATGCTATTGCACAGGGATAATAAATGTGGTTTTGGAAATGGTAAAAAATAAGAGGAAAAATTATACTTTTTACTGGCAAAAAGTACAATTTTTGCTGATTTATAGGAATTCACCCTAGAGCCCGTTGTTGCAGATAAGTTAGGATAAAAATGAGCTTTATAGAGCCTACCTCCCTTTATTGAATTTTTTGACACCGCCCCTTTTTTGATCCCAGGAACATAAATCTAAAGTTTGTTTTTGGGGCAAAGGCCCGAGGACCCCTAGTTGTCAGGAGGAGGTAGTCCAACCTAGGCAATATGGGTATCAAATAAAGCTATTAGCGGGTAGAATATGAAGATGCATATCTAAAAAATGGAAATGGGATGTACCTACGGGGTCAGAGAAATTTGAACCCCCCTTAACCCTAGGCATTATGGGTATCAAATTATTAGTATGAAGAAGTTGATTATGAATACACAATAAATTAGTTTAAATTCTAGGAGGATTCTAAAGTAACAAAAATTATCGCTCAATTTTTTTGGCTGCTAGGGGGATCCTAGAAATCCTAAGAAACTTCGATTGCTCGCGAAGGTACCGTTCCACTTTAGAGATTAAAAAAGTATCAAAAAAAGTACCAACGTATCAAGATTATCATCCCTGCTATTGCATGCCTCAATTAGGAGTCTGCGCCTGCTCGGGAGAGGCCCACCTATGTTGGCATTAGTCGTCGGATCTGCTCTGCAAAGATATTCAACCAATCTCTTGGTCTTCACCAGTATGTCGTCTATGCGCATATTCACTTCCACTGGGATATTTTATAAGTCACTCCATAAGCTTGCCGGCCGTATCCAGCATGCAGAGCGGCCTGTATAAAGATGGGGATGTTGGATCACATTTTCCTTGCTTCCGGAACAACACCTTCAAATAGGCAACGGCAATAGGCAACATTCCTAGAAGAAATTCCGGTTGTTTTCAGCTTTTCGGCTCTGTAAACGGGCTTATGTTTTCAGCGGGCTCTTCATAAACTTCATCTTCTTTACGCTCGTGTCGAGGAAAGAGTTTGTGGACTATATTTTTCATTCTTATACCGTCCATCACCGCTGTTGGACCCTGTACGCCGATTTTTCGCATCACAATTTTGTTTCCGAGGCCCAAGAGTTTCGGTTTATGTCTTCTCTTAACTCCTCCCAATTTTCTTTCTTGCTCCTTTCTATTACGGCAACGAGTAATCATTTCTTTAGTATGTGCCTAAAAATGTTAATGATGATAAGTTTGGGAAACACTGATAATACAGAGCCCAGCTGACATTAAGTAAAATGGAAGTTTGAAGTGTTCGTAACTAAAATAAACCTTCGAAAATGTTGTCATTATAATAAAAGGGAATCGAGTTATAATCATTTGAGTACATTCAGCAACCCTTTGTAAAGTGTTATACTGTTATACCACAGTTTAAAAGTATCTTAGAGTATAACAGTATCTTAAGTCTCACAGATTCCATAGCAAGATCCACGGCAATCAGCGATCCATTCCTGGCCAGCTCGTCTGCCGCTTCGTTCCCTGACTCTTCTCGATGACCTGGATCCCATCAGAACCTGACGGGCTCTACCATGATTCGAAGAACCCTTTACATTTTCCAACCAGTTTTGACCCCACGCGGCCCGGTGCCAGAGCCTTCAGAGCCGCCTGACTGTCTACATATATGGTGATCTACATATATATGATCGGGCCGCCGCTTCCGCATCAACATCGTCTCCAAAGCCTTCAGGATCGGGAAGACCTCCGCCTGAAAGATTCCAAGGAATTCAATGTAAAAACTTGCTCCAGTGCCCCCATCCATGTAAACCCCAAAAGAGGTGTGGCACTGCGGCACGCCGTTCGGACTTAGCTATAAAAAAGAAGCCCCTTACAATTGAGCTTAAGCTTGAATCGGACAGCACTCATTGATATATGGGGCGTTTGCTCCTGTTTCTTAAGGGAAAGGATGAGGTGCCCACAACACAGAGATCGCTTTTCCGGAAAATGACTTCCAACCCATCAACAAGGAAGGACTCTCCTGATATATAATCAGTCGCACCGCATATAGCATGGTGCAACGCGGCTACACCATCCCCCCGTAGAACAGAAGAATGGTCCAAGTTAGAGAAGCAACATGTATCTGACTTCCTCAACATATAGGTGCAAAGGTAAAAGATAAAAAATGGCATTCACCACCTTTCTCGGGAAACTACTCCTTGCCTCTGAAATAAGCACTGCCACGGTTTTCTGTACCTTCTCGATCATCACGCGAAGGGCAAAGTTGCTTAAAGCTTTGTGCCACACCTGACAACCATAGGAGAGAATTGGCCAAAGGACCGCCGTAAACAACCAGTGCACTGTTCCCGGCTTCCTATCAAGTTGCTACAAAATTAGAGCGCATTCAGTCCCCTTTTGACCCTTTCTTTAACGACAAAACTTTCCCCCCGCAGAACAGAAGAATGACCCAAGCTAGTAGAGCAGCCGTACCTGACTCCCTCGACATATAGAAGCCAAGACATAAGATTGAGAATGGCATTCAGCGCCTCTCTCGGGGCACTGCTCCTTGCCCCACAGATTAGCACTGCCGCGGTACACTGTAGCTGCACGATCATCCTATGAAGAGCACAGTTGTCCAGACCTTTGTGCTACACCAGGAAACCATAGGTGAGAATTGGTCGAACGATCCCCGTAAGCATCCAGTGCACCATGCCCGACCCAGTCATGTGTCTTATTTAAACGCTTCTTGCGAAGAGCCTGCGACCACTTTTTAAAAAGTTAAATGCGTGTTGAAATAGCGAAATTTATTTCGGAAAAAAAAACCTTCCTCATTATAAAAAGGGCGTGTATACCACATTGTCATAAGACAATATTCCGCCGCAACTGCAATTATACACAGGACTTTGTCAGGCGTCTATGACCACATTTTAGAAAGCCAAATACGTAATTAAACGGAGAAAAGTATAGAGTTAGTCAAAGTTTACCAAAATCTAGAAAGCATCATATTACAATATAACAGTATAACACTTTGTAAAAGGATTGTTGGACAAGTCGTTTAAAGGACTGCATCTTCATTACCTATATATCTAAATATTCTATGGAAAATCCACATTACCTTAATGGCCCATTGTTTTCGAGTAAAATAGCAATTAAGTTATTTTGCATTTGAACATTCGCCGCCTTTAACATCCATATGTACGTACTGCCATTGCATACGTAAACGACCTTCACAATTAGCAAGATACTATGTTATTTCGTTCAGTTCATTCTTAATTTTTTTTTTGTGTGTTCTTTCATTCGCTGTTTATTATTATTTTGTTGTTTTTGTATTTTATTATTTCGGTAAGGCAAAAGATTTACGTCAAAGAAATCGAAAAATGCGCGTTAATGGCACACAAAACCATCCATACAGGAGAAGGAATCTGAACAAAAACAGAAGAAAATTCAACAACAACAAGAGAAACAAACAAAAAAAATTAAAACACACACACAATGGTGTGTTCTTTAAGCAATAGCAAAGACCTAAAGACTATCATCGAATGGATCTTGCTTTTGTATTGGGCCCATTATAACATGCCATACAGGTTGCCAGATATTGAGAATATTATCTTGAAATTTGCAAAGTTTTCAAAATTATTTACATGAAATGCAAAAGCAAACGAAAAACAAAATCGTAAAAGCATTACAAACACAAAAGACTGATGAAAATATTTACATTGTAATGTAAACTATCTAATACGGCACGGCTGGTTGTATGCCTATAAGTCTATCTGTCTATCTGCCTGCATTGCTCTCTGTAGCAGGTGAGGGTGGTGATTTTTTGTATTGTATTAAACATTCTAATGGCTTCATTCATGCGAAAGCAAGATGCATCTCACATATATGATCATAAAATTTCACCGTCGACTGCATGCTCGAGTTGAAACAGAACGATAAAAGTATGCGAATGTTTGTTGTTTCTATTAATTATTAAAAATTTGGGATCTTTGGGATTTGTTTTGACTTTTTTCTAATTTTATAATTAATGTTGCTATTCTTTGTGAGAAAACAAACAGTAACGTTCAAAAGTGGCCCAAAAAAATGGAGAATGGTCCATCATATCAAGCATAATACCATCTTTGCAAAGTGTTATACTGTTATACGGTAAAATGGTTGAATGTATTCTGGATTCAAAATGTGAGCAGATGCAATAAACAAATTATTTATGATGAAAAATACACTTCTAAGATCTTGGACAACCTGTTAAAAAGTTCAATGCGTGTAAAAATAGGGAAAATTATAGATTTAGCAAAGGTTGACGCAGTTTTTGAGAAAAATTTAATTCAATACAAAAGTGCATGTATAACACATAGTAATAGGGCCATATAATTGGTTTCAGAAAATTTTCAGGACTTTTCCAAAAGTCCATGATTACATTTTAAAAAACTCAAAATCATGTAAAAACAAAAAAAAATTAGACCTAAAAAATTCCGCTAGAGTTTTTCAGAAAAATGTCCTGCAATATATGGACTTTTATAATAAATAATTATAATGCAATATTTCAACGCATCTAGAAAATTTCTGAGGGCATTTCCAACAGTCTATGACCATTTTTACGAAAGCTCGATGCGTATAGAAGAAGGTATGACTATGAACTTATAAAAGTTTAGCACAGTTTTTGAGAGAAATTTTCTTCAATATAAAAGAACAAGTATAACACTTAGTCATTGTGGCATATTTCATTCCATAAAATCACACAGGGCCTTTCCAAGAGTCTATGGCCACTTTTTAGAAAATTCAATGTGTGTAGAAACTGGGAAAAATATATACTTTGCAAATATTGCCAAAGTTCGGCAAAGTTATTCAGAAAAATGTTCCTTAATATGCGTTAGATGTACGATCGATCCGTGGAGCGAATATAGATTCGGACCATTACCTTGTTGCAGCAAAGGTTCGCACCCTTTTGAACATGGCGGGGAAAGTACGATCTGACACTGCACGGATGCTGGAAATTGAAAAGCTGCAAACACAACAGATGGCAGCGACATACTCCACTCGACTGATCCAACGGCTTGTTGAAAGCACTCCTTGCCGATGATATAATGGCGCAGTGGGAAACTATTTTCCACTCCATGGAAAATGGAAATCCGTACTTGGGTACCGGAAGCTTCCTCCAAGAAACCCATGGTACGACCAAGAGTGTCGAGATGCTACTGAAGCCGAGAATGCGGCATATAGAGCAACCCTGCAATCAGTAGCAACGCGAAAGAGAGGTATCGGGATAAGGAGAGGTATCGGGATAAGGAGAGGTATCGGGATAATGAGAGGTATCGGGATAAAAGGAGAGAGGAGAAACGTCTATTCCGCAGAAAGAGAAAGGAAATGTCAAGCGTATTGAGATGTACAGGGGTCAGAATGAAATCCGGAAATTCTACCAAAGAATAAAACATCAAATCGATGGCGTTGGTGCAGGCACATCCTCTTGCAGAAACAAAGAAGGAAAACTGCTAACTGACCCAGATAGCTTACTCAGGGTATGGAAAGAACATTTTACCCAACTGCTAGTGTCCGACGTTGGCGGCGAAGAGGATACCGCAGAACCAATCAATGATGATGGTATAGAATGTTTAGTCAGAATGAGGTCCAGGTAACAGTGACCCGACTAAAGAACAACAAGGCAGAAGGAGCCGATGGGTTACCCGCTGAACTATTTAAGGCGTATGCATCAGCTTATCTGCGCAATCTGGTTAGAAGAACGCATACCCGATGATTGGAACCTCAGCATACTATGTCCCGTACACAAGAAAGGAGACAAGACGTAATGTGCCAACTACAGAGGAATGAGTCTCCTCCCCATCGCAGACAAGATACTTTCGAGCGTACTGTGTGAATGATAAAAACCAAAAGTCAATGAGATAACAGGGCCCTATCAATGCGGCTTTAGACCTGGTAAATCCACTCTGGACCAGATATTCACAATGCGCCAAAACCTGAAAAATACCCTAGAAGGACAAATTAACACCTACCATCTCTTTGTTGACTACAAAGTCGCTTCCGATACTCCTTTACGTAAAAAGTTATTGCAAGCCATGTCTGAGTTTGGTATCCCTGCAAAAGTAATAAAACTCTGGAGGATGACACTTGCTGATAGGCGTTCCTCAGTAAGAATCGGAAAGAATCTCTCCGAGCCATTCAATACCAAACGAGGTTTCAAACAAGAAGACAGCCTATCGTGTGATCTCTTTAATATCGTGCTGGAGAAGATTATACGAGATACAGATGTGAATAGATATGGCACACAAGACGGTGAATGAACACATTTCGAACCGAACACTGATTTTGGTAATAAAATTCAATGATTTGCAAGCGTTGCTCGTTAGTAAGTCTATTCATGATGAAATGTCAAAGCATACTGAGCATCTTTCTCTTTGACACCATGTCTGAAATCCCACGTGATCTGTCAAATACTAATGCATGAAAATCCTAACCTCAAAAAAATCACCCTTTACAAGACACTGATACTACCCGTGTTGTTATATGGTTCTAAGGCATGGGTACTTGTGAAAACAGACCAAGCACTGCCTCGCTTGGAGTGTTTGTGAGAATGATTCTTCGTAAAATATATGGACCAGTTTGCGTTAATGGCGAATATAGGCGTCGTTGTAATACAACGGTGAGCGCAGAAGATGGAGGCGCTTGGACCGCTATTCTACGTTCGACTAATGTGACAAATGTTCTGTCATAGTCAATTGAAGTAAAGTTAAGTATAAAGCAATATTTCATTGTAAACAGAAAAAATCTCCGGACCTTTCTAATAGTCTATGACATTTATTTGGAAAGCTCGACGCATGTAGAAACAAGTATAATTATAAAGCAGGTTTAGAGTGTTCTTCAATATAAAAGTGCATGTATAACACAATGTCATAATGTTTTATTCCATCGATTCTATAAAAATAACCTGGAGTCCAGGAGTCTATGACCACTTGTTAGAAAGCTCAAGGCGTTTAGAAAATGGGAAAAAAGTTTTTCAGAAAAAATTTCCTCAATATTAAAGTGCATGTATAGCACATGATCATAGAGCCATATTGTAAAGCTACCGCAAAAATTCTCAGAACTTTCCAACAGCTTTTGACCACTTTTTTGAAAGATCAATAAGAGCACGAGTAGAAACAAGAAAAATTATAGAAAGCTTGCCAAAGTTCGGCGGAAAATGTTCCTTAATATAAAAATACATATTTCCAGTCTATGACCCAGCTTGTTTATGAATGCGTGTACAAAACAGAGGAAATTATAGACTTGGAAATTTTTAACAAAGTTCGGCAAAGTTTTTCAGAAAAATTTTACTCAATATAAAAATGTATGTGTAACACCTGGTCATATTGTATAGCTACCAGAAAAGTACTTGGGACTTTTTCGAGATTGCGTGACCACTTTTTTGAAAGATCAATGCGTGTGAAACAGGGAATGTTATAGAGTTAGCAAACTCTTCAGTCGACATTGCCGTGATTCAGAAACCTTATGTTGTTAGAAATAAGATCTCTGATTTAGGCAATAGGAACTACACAGTCTTTACTCCACCCTCCTCTGTTGATAAGATAAGAACATGTATTGTGGGAAGGAAAAGTGTATACTTGATCCTTCGATTAAATTATAGCAAAGATGATCTGACGACTGTGAGATTGGATACCAAAACTCTGAGACAGACCCGCCTAATGAGGCAGTGCGACGGCTAATGAGCGAGAACAACCGGATGATGCGACTAATCATGAGATGCCTTGCTAATGCGCACCACTTACAATGGGGAAGTACGGACATCAGCAAGAGGGGGGAGCCAATTTATGAATTTATTCTGTATTCCGGAGTGCTGACCGATTCAATTTTAAGATCTCTGATAAGGGACCTCCTTTTTATAGCCGAGTCTCCCCTTTGGGGAGAGGTTTTTACATGGCAAAGTACTTCACAAATGTCCCCAGCATTAGGAGGGATAACCACCGCTGAAAAATTTCCTGATGTTCCTGCCAGGGTACGAACCCAGGCGTTCAGCGTCATAGGCGGACATGATTTCCTCAGCGCTACGGTAGCCTTCTTAGGTGGGGACACAATATCGGACATGCCCTAACTACGGGGCGTGGTATGGAAAACAATAAGCGATTTTGTAAGCAGCACGGAATTCCTGATTTAGATTTTCTTTTTCGAGGTAACTTTTTAGTATTTAGAGCGCACAACAAACCGATTACTAGCTTAGGTGTATGTCCATAGTAACATGTAGCGGATTAATGTCCGCACCCTCTTTTCAACCTACCCTAACCTAGAATATATCTTAAAGATGTGCTCCTCATTTCATGTCTCAGTGTATTTTGTTTTAGTACATGCCATAATATAATCCACCGACACAAGCCCCTGGCATCACCACCGCACTCAATTAGTGCCACAAAAGCCACCCACACCTCAAGCAAGACAGCGTTAAAAACGTCAAAATGGCACAACCGATACCAAAGAGAGGAAGGTAGAGGTGGCAAAAAACACAACGGACACTGCAGCCACCACTGCCACTAACTCAACAACAATTGATAGACGGACAGGTGATATTTTTTGATTCGATTCGAGGTGGGCTAGCTGACGATAGCTCAGTCGTCTCCCCTTCCCAAAAATGTTTGCCAAAAACTACAAATTTGCACCTGGTGGTCCCTCCGAAACCCCCACTTTGGAATAGAAGGTGAGGTATGGTGGCTATGCTTGATGTTAACCGTGCTAATGCAGTTAGCCCCCACTTCCATCTCCCTCTTCAGGCCCGTGCTTATATTATTAGAGAAAAGGATTTGTGCAAAAATCATATATTGATGATATGAAAAATATTGAGATATTTTTAAAAGTGTAACGAATCGATATTGCAAAATCGCCGAAAAACTAACTTGGCGTAGTTGTGTGAATGTGAATTGGGTGATAGACCGGAAACAACACTTTTCTTATTCTTTGAACATAATTATTTTTATTGTTGTTGCTGTTGTTGTTGTTGCTATTTTTGTTTCTTCTAAATTTTCCCACAAACAACCACAACAGTAGATAGAACAGAAAACATGGCATTCTATTCCCATAAGCAAAAATATTCAATAAATAAATATTATTTTTATATAGATTTGTCGAGGTGAATTTTGAAAGTTTAAAAAATACAACATAGGGTAATTATAAAAATCTTAGATAATTAAAGGACGCCCTTACTAACTATTCCGTCTGTTTGTAATCACAACCTCAAATATTAAACTATATAAATGAAAATTACTACAGGTAACTTCACCAGGAGGCCACCGTAGCGTAGAGGTTAGCATGTCCGCCTATGACGCCGAACGCCTGGGTCGAATCCCAGCGAGACCATCAAAAAAATTTTTCAGCGGTGGTTTCCCCTCCTAATGCTGGCAACATTTGTGAGGTACTACGCCATGTAAAACTTCTCTCCAAAGAGGTATCGCACTGCGGCACGCCGTTCGGACTAGCCTATAAAAAGGAGGTCCCTCATCATTGAGGTTAAACGTGAATCGGACTGTACTCATTGACATGTGAGAAGTTTGCCCCTGTTCCTTAGTGGAATGTTCATGGACAAAATTTGCGATTCTACCATATGCAGTTTGTGTGTCTACATTGATGAGTCAGAAACCGATTTCTGTTACTAACTGTCTGATTAGAACAAGATTCTGGAGACAGAAAAAGGGCGTTGACAGAGTGTGTAAAGTGCTATGCTGTGAATCGAAACTAGTGGAGAAAACAGGATTGGGTGTTAACATTGAAGATTCCGAAAACGGTATCTGTTTTACGCTGCCTGACCATAACACGGCCCTGCAAGCGGAGAGGCTGGCGATTACAGAGGGCGCAAGGGGGTAGACCACTAACGAAAGATTGACAAGTTTGAATACCTTTGCAAACAAACATTTAACCATTACGATAATAACAATCGGCTGCTCTCCCATAATTCGCATCATTTGTTAGCCGGCCACAACGAAGTAAGAGGGGACAAAAGGACCGACTACTTAGTTGTCTGAGCCAAATTATTGCCGTCAAGGCTCTTTCTCATTTTCCAACCCCTTAATTTTGCCGATACTGGGCTTGAATTACAAGGGCATAGAAGGAACAACAAAAGTGTTTACGTAAGGAGTTCAGAATCTCTGGCTCTGCCGGCCCGGCCGTGATTCGAGCCTGGGCACTCGGAGCAACAGCAAGAAGTGTTCGAAGCCATCAATACAACATCAAAAAGACACCAATGACATGTGTATGCCATGGAAACTAGGTAGTCATATAGAAAGTAAGTCTACCACTACAAAAACACATGCGGTAGAAGAGAACAACTAGTGTGAAAGGCATCAAACTTGTGCTAGTTTCCTGCTTTCATGGTAGACACGTTTTCGCGTTGTAATCGATATAAGTACGACCTACCGCAATGTATGGCCCTTGAAGCCTCCACACCTAATATGGTTAAAAAGTCCTCTAACCAAAGACGAAACGCGTCCCATAGTGGTTGGTGTGTTTTAATCGCTGTCTTTCTTTTTCCATCATAAAAAATCTCCGATTATTGAGCTTGTCTCAAAGGAGAAACAAACGAAAAATATTTTGTAATGACTTCCAACAACCACGACAAGTTTGGTTCATTTCGGTTTATAATCTGATATGGGTACCACATAAACCAATTTCTGGATTTAACGTCTTAAGCTCTTTTAAGTCGCAAGTGTAATATAAATTGACTGAGATTCTGTACGATGAGTTTTGTTATGAGTTCCAATATCCATTGTAGGACGCACAGGTAGTAGTCGCTGGCAAAATATCGATGGCACTAGCGATACTATCGATATTTTATTTTTCTATCTGACTAAGGATTGATATTTTCTATCGATACTATCGGCAAAGTTTGGAATTTTTTTGCTAAAACAAAAATATGCCATCCAACACTGAATGCACCCTATAAGATACATTGCCAAGTCAGGACTATACGGCGGATGACTCATCAAATCGATGTTTTGAGTGCTCAAAAAAGAAGTTGTTTCGTATTTTTGGAGTATTTCTTTCGACCAATCGATATGAGCCTTTTTTTGAGCGATTGCCGAATTGTGTGGTATCCAACACGAACAAATTTTTTGACGGTCAAATGCTCATGCAATATTGAATGTATGCTGGCCCCACTAATGTCTAAGATTGTCTCTATCTCACGATAGGTCACATGACGATCTTGCAATATCAGTTGGCGCACACCATCAATGGTTTTTGGGACAACAACTGATTTTGGGCGATCTTCACGAAATTCGTCTTGGAATGAACTACAACCTCGCATGAATTCACCATACCATCGATAAACACTGGTCATCGCCAACAATTGGAAAGTCAAAACGTTCTGAGTACGTGTAACCTCAGAAAGCTTTACGATAGAGTTGTCAGTTGGCAGATTGCACCACAAGGGTTGTCCAATCCCGAAATATAAAAGGCTACCCTCGTAGCCTTAAAATGTGAGCAAATCCGATTTTTTATGTGCAAAAATTGATAAATTTGTGAGCAATCTGGTTAAATCATAAATTCGTGAAAACAAATTAATTTGCGGTATATATAGTAGCTGCATTATATACGGATGTCCCCCGCAATTCAGGTCCCAGTGCATCTTGAGTTAGTACTTGTCACAATCAACACAACACAACATAGAATATAATCCACCTGTCTAAGATTCAGTAACAAGACACAGCATACCGATCTCCAGATAAGTTTCTCACGGTTCCTGGAATCTTTAATTTTCGCATCATTTGCAGAAATTCGGAACGTAAAGTAAACTTATTCGCTTCAGCATTTGGTTCATTAATAGATATAACCCCCCTATATAAACCCATCGCCCGATTTGTCCCGTCTCGGACGAACTTTGCACGTTTTTACATGTTATTTATTTAACATTGTTCTACAAATTTCTCCTAACCCGTATTTTGACAGACGTTGTTGTCGCCGTAGAGCAGTGCAGAGAGGGTTCGTTCAGCAACCCTTTAGAAAATGTTCAGGACAAAAAAACCAAGTTTTTCATGACAATCCTACCTCGTATTCTCATCAACACACATACAAAAACAAAACAATAAGTACATAAATAACAACTTTCACTTAATGGATGATCTTTCAAAAAAAGGAAAAAAACATTTTTTGCAATATTTTCAAAACAAAAAGAGACAGACAGAGACAGATAATAAGAGAGAGACAGAGAGAGAGAGAGTTAGAATGTGAGAAACTAAACGAAGGCAACAAAACCCAAGTTTCCCACACTCACATACATGTACTCCCTCACATTCAAGACATTGTAGACACCAGCCGACACAACAATAAAATATCCCCAAGGAACTTGCTGCTTCTTTTTTATAAATATTGTTATTCTATTCTATAAATTATAACAAATCAATTTTCTGTATCGTGTTGAGCAGCGACCGCAAGCCGCCAAGACATCGCAAAATAAACACAATGAACGAAAAGCGCGACTACGGCTGCTATAGAAGATTTGATAAAACAAAAAAAAACCGAACAAAAACAATGAATGGCAGGCGAGAGGAAAAGCAAGCGATCGAGAAAAACGGAACAAGCTAACAGAAAAAATCAAACAGATAGAATGGAAAAGAAAACAGTAGCGGCTAGAGGAGAGGGCACAGCTATTATAGGTTTCGTGTATTTTCTTGTTTTTCTCGCGCGCCACTCCGACTTGAAGAGGCGTTTTATGGAATTTCGGACGTCAGTCAAATACCGAACTGACGTCATTATCATATTTTTATAGAAAATTTTTCTTCTTGGCAGAAATATAAACCAAATTCTCCGCCTCATCCGCCGCCCAGTACAGACCGCAGTAGCCGTAGCAGTAGCAGCAGCAGCAAAACAAAAATATACTGCCAGAGTAAGGGAAAGTAAGAAAGAAAAACATTTTTAATCTTTGCGCATAGATAAATAAAAATGATTCTATTAATAAAGTAATTAAAATGTTATATATTAAACAACAACTGCAACAAAATAAAATTACTGCAGCAGCAGCAACAACACTACAAAAACCAATGAAAAAATTCTGAAGTAGAAAATCCCTATGGACAACTCCACCACCTACCTTGTTATCGCCTGGCATTATCGCACAACACACAATTTCACCGGAAACATCAACGCTATCAGCTCTTCATAAGCCAATGCTCAAATTTATTTTTGCCTCAACAATAATAGACTGCCATAATTTTTTTATCGAACTACAACTTCGCAGTCTATCGCTACACCTTTCAAAGTGTTGTTAACTGAATATTTCCAATTGACAAGTGCGCCAGCCAAGCTCTATTATCTTATCTATCCCCAGTCTATCAAAAGAGTTGTGATGAAATACTGAAAGCAAATACCCATCACGTAGAAACATGAAACGCCATGTATCGTAGTGTGGTAAAGGTCAGAAACAATAGATATTTTGGACGAATAAACAATACGAGTATCGATGATGGAAAATACTCAATAACTGTAACTTATATTCGAAAAACTATAATGTCTGTGTAAGATTATGTTAAGGTCAAAACAGAATGAGCGTTGAGCTTGAGATAAATGCAACTCTGCAAATAAATCCCGCAAAAATAAAGTTCAAAAGTTAAACAATTTTTAATTTTGACACCTAAAAACACTACTTGACGTATGACAACGCAAAATGACGCTCGATTTCAGCTGTCAAAGTTAAAAATTCTTGAACTTTTGGGCGTTGCTTCTATGGGGTTTGTTTGCACAGTTGCATTTTTCGTCGCATTACTTAAAAACAAAGCCCAAAGCCTTTAGATTGGCAATTTTTGCTAAACAGACTCACTTAGACTATTTAATTCCATTGTGACATCATAGTATATACCGACCAGACCCCTGATGGGAATCGAACCATCGCCCCAAGCACTGGTAATCCCATCACGCCAACAACTCGGCTATCCGAGCGACCATATTTTTGTGTAACTTTAAAGCAAACTTTTATAACCGCTTATTTTTTGGCATAGCTCTTTGTTCATTATGTTTCATGTGCGTTTTTACAGTTTGTTTAACCGCACGCTTACCCAGAAGTTAATTTGTAAACTTTGGCAGAACATGCACAAATATTGTTTTTAAAGCTATCCTCGCGATCCTCGTCAAGCTTCTGTAGGTGAACAAACTCGTTCCGGTCTATACGACCGATCGCCGCGGAAACATGGGGGCCATTGGTTATCTAAAATCGCCAAAAACTCGTCTTGTCATATCAAGCAACATAGACACTCAGTATTTGTGAGAGAGCCGTTGCCGCCCGGCCTCTCACTGAGACTCTCCGCTCGATACCCCTGATTGTTCGCGACTACCGTTGCAACTACTACGTACGGAGCATTCCACTATCCGCAACCTGTGGACACGCCCATTAGCGCACAGCTAAGCTTCTCGTGACAGCAATAAACATCACACAGATTAGACTTCAACGTTCCAGACTGTGTGGTGCTCACAGCTATCCCATGCGTGGGACAACCGTCATTAATCCACCTTGGGGTAATTAAAAGTGTCGCCCCATTTAAGTCGCCAGGCGCTTCGTTAAACAGAAAAGGTCAGAGAAATATAAGCATCTTGTTTACGGGTCACTTTCATTCCAAAGTTTAAAAAAAGCGTGCCACATGAAGTCTAGAGTTTATGGTTCCAACGGTCTTCCAATCTAGAAATGACAGATACGCGATATTTACATTGTTTACAAGCCACCTCATTACATTGTTTACAAGCCACCAAAAGCATTTACTTCTGAATTTGTTTAAAAAGAAAGTTTTCAGAGTCATTCACCATCCCAAACAGCCAACATAGAGGGGGTTCACCATCGGCAGTTCAATCAATTCCACAGCAGCCGGTTGTACGTGCCGGATTGACCCAATGATCTGAAGGGGAAGCGGACCCTCCCCCTTACCCTAATTTTCAGAAACGCCAGATCTCGGAGATGGGTGGTGCGATTTAAGCGATATTTTGTGTGATCTCTTATAGTGACCTAAAAACAAAAAATTGGTATCCAAATTTAGGATGGGATGCCTGGGGGCCGCCCCACCCCAAACCAATATATAGACCAATCACGACAATGTGGGACTCAAATGAAAGGTATCTAAGATTAGAAAACGTATCTGATATTCACTTGTCGGACCAAGTGTATAGGGGACGACCTCAACCCCCAAAACAAAAACAAAAGGTATTTGCGAGTAGAATACGAATTTGATATTCAAATGTGGGACCCCCCAAACATGACTTATTTACTGACCATGCTGACCATTGCAATATGGGGCTCAAAAAAGAGGTATTTGCGAGTAGGACACGAATATGATATATATTTTCAAGGCCGCGTCACTGAGTGGCCACCCATCCCCCAAACCGGTCAAGTTGGCAACATGGGGCCCCACAATGAAAAATTTTTTTAGAAATTTTTAATAGAAAATTTTATTTTTATACAAAACTTTGTTCAAACTTATATATTATTGGAATTTTATATTCATTAAAAATGTCTGTATTTTCTACAATTTGGTAGCAAATATGTTACTGGATTTTTTGCTATAGAACGTTTCATTAGAAGACAACATGCTGTGTGAAAAAAGAATTACCTTCATTGTTGCCTTCAACTTCGCCATGGCTTGTGAGAAAGCTAAAATAATACCCACTAATGAGTTGTTTAAACAAAATAATCGAAAAAAATAAGAAAATAAAAGAAAACAGCGAAACATGTCACAAGAAGCCTGCGTTTCTTGTCTGTTTGCCAAACAAGACAATTTAACAAGCGGACAATTTCCAAACACAATGCGATTAAACTGTGTTCTTTATATTTACTTTGCATTTCCAAATTAAGGTAAGTCAACGTTGTGTCTGATAAGAAAATTCTTAGAAATTTGCGACGTAGCTCTTTATTTAGCAACGTTATCATCGAAAGTAAATTATAATTTATTATGGCACCATAATTACATATTCATGTAGAATTGGACAGAATGATGGAAGGAACTACCTACAGCCCACACCAACCCCCATAGACACACAATGCACGCACACTGCCAAGTGATTGATAAGGAACATATAATGTGTTGTGAAATGGGATCTGATAAAATAGCATATGGCAGTTTTGGTCACATATGTACCTGAGGGTGCTCCAGCCAGATTAGCCTAGAAGGAAATACCACAATTATCTCTGCAGCATGTGATTAAAAACGGGAATACAATATTTCCACTAGTTAAGAATTTTATAATTTTTCGCAGGTGCTCCCCATTCTCAAAGTTCAAATAAATTGTTTCAATGTGATTAGAAATCGATATAGATTTGCATTTGCACGAGCATTCTCAAATTATAGAAAAAAAATTGATAACACGAGCTTATCGACGACAAACATTAAAAATAATTGCAATTTCAGACATAGTCAATAAAATAAATCTAGAGTGTGGTATTGTTATTCTTTATTTAACCAACACACAGGGGAAGTACCCTTATGATATGGCTTGGCGATAAGAAAATCTTCCTGTATTAGTTATTCTAGCATTGAACAACTTCTGTGTAAATTTCCTACAAAATTGAATTGAAAAAAACCTGCCATCCTAAGGCGTTACACTTCTTCTTACAGCTTTTCATGACCTTTCCGTACTGATTGTTATAGTCTTTTCCTTAAAGAAACGGAAGATTTCTGTTCGAACAGGAAGCAACTACGGCGGACAATAATTTTTGCTTCATACAATACCTGACATACCAATCAATCTGTATTAACCATCTTTTGATCCGCTATTTCCATTGAGCCATGTAAAAATTTTTCTCCAAAGAGGTATCGCACTGCGGCACGCCGTTCGAACTCGGCTTTAAAAAGGAGGCCCCTTATCATTGAGATTAAACTTGAATCTGACTGCACTCTTGGATATGTGAGAAGTATGCATTCGTTCATGGGCAAAATTTGCAAAAAAAAATTTTGCATAGAGCCGATTGGAGCTACTATACCGCTAGTTATATTAGGTTTTTTGATCACTATTGAAAAAATGCCTAATCACCGTAAGATCAAGCGGAGATGCCTAAAATTAGCAAACTAAGATATGAAGTCGTAATGCCAGGACGACAAATAAGAGTACAATATCTTTTCAGACTGGAGATTATTTATCTTATTTTAAAACCGGCCCTTGTTTATCGCAGATCTCCCAAGGCGATGGCTGGAAAATTCAAAATTTACCTTCCTTAGTAATGGCAACAGATGTATCGCAGGGATTTGAAAAACAGACTAGGGGCAACTTTTTCATTCCATCGGAAAGTCGCTAGAGGCCTCTGGCGACGCTAGACACAACGAATGACAGGTCACAACAAATTGGAGGCTATGATACTCCCAATTGCAAATTGGCAGTGCCGACCGATTCAAGTTTTCAGCTCAATGTTAAGAGGCTTCCTTTTTATAGCCGTATTGCGATACGCGACACCTCTTTGGGGAGAAGTTTTTACATGGCATAATACCTCACAAATGTTGGAGGGGAAAGCCTCCACTAAAAAATTTTTTTTTATGTTCTCGCCAGGATTCGAACCCAGGCGTTTTGCGTCATAGGCAGACACGCTAACCTCCGCGCTACGGTGGCCTCTCTAATTAAAGTGTTCTAAATTTGAAAAAGTATATAGCCTTTCATTGTGGGCTAAGAAAGAAAACTCACTTAAAATTCAGAAAATGGTCAATAACTGCTTCTAACTGCTAGCGCGGGACACACACACAGAATGTGTTCTATAGTCTGTTCTCCCTCGATGTCCTCACAGCTTCTGCAAAAGTCGTTGCTAACAACCTTCAGTCTGTCAGCATATTTTCCGATTAAACAGTGACCTGTCATTACAGACTCAATGACTGAGACGTCTGTTCTAGCCATTGACAGCAAAGCAGTAGACATCTTCAAGTCTAGATGAGGCCACATAATTTTTGAACGCTCACAGCCCCCTCTTTGTGACCATCTATCGTTCGTTGCCCTTCGGGCCTGGTCCTGAAAACTTAGTTTACATGTCGCTAGAGGCATACCCACAGATTCCAATGTCTCTGGAGTGTGTAAGGTAGTTCCTAGTACCGCAAGCTCATTTGCTTTAGAATTCCCTGGAATATCTCGGTGGACCGGCACCCAGAACAGGTGAATTTTGAACTGTTCAGCCATCTCGTTGCGAGATCTGTGACAGTCGAGGGCAGTTTTTGTGTTCAAAAATAGGTTCTCCAGGGACTTAATGGCTGCCTGGCTGTCTGAGAAGATAATTATCCCAATCGTCGTAATGACATTATATCTTAGCCATTCCACCACTTCCTTAATTGCAAGGATCTCTGCATGATACACACTGCAGTGGTCGGGTAACCTTTTCGATATGATCAGTTCTAGATCTTTAGAGTACACCCTAAAGCCCACCTGGTCGTTTAGTTTGTAACCATCCGTATAGAAATCTATGTAACTTCTGTTACCAGGAATATAGTAGTTTCAATCGGTTCTATCAGGAATAGTGGTACAGTAATTTTTATCAAAAAGCGGCTCAGGAAGGTTGTAATTCACACTCCCTGGAACATCGGATATTGGAGCAAGGATAACACAGTGTCCGTAGCCACCACATGACCAATGAGAAAGCTCCCCTAACCTCACGGCAGTGGTCGCTGCAATTTGGGTAGCCACAATATCCAGAGGCATAAGATGTAGCATTAAATTCAGTGCATCAGATGGTGTCGTCCTCAGTGCGGCTGTGACGCTCTAACAAGCCATCATTTGCATCCGGTTAAGTATTAAGCAGTAGGTGCATTTTTGAAGCACCGTCCACCAGACCACAACTCCATATAGCATAATAGGTCTGACAACATGACACGCGGTCTAAATACCCAACTTTTGCCAATGGCTTTCTTGCAGGTGTACAGGGCAAGAGTGGCCTTTCTTGCCCTTTCCAAAATGTTGGATTTGAAGTTCAATTTCCTGTCCAGCAAAACACCCAGCTATTTTTCGCTTTCTGTAAATGGAACATTATCTCCTCTCTCTCTTCTGTAAATGGAACAGTTTAGGTTAGAGTGGCAGCCTATTGTCTAAATAGACTCCGTTAGACTATTTTAGTCAATTGTGATACTACAGTAGTCGTGCTACGAATTCTCTCATACTATTCAGGTTTAATCTCAATCATATGGGACAACCGTTTACTCGTTTTGAAGTTATAGCATCTTGTTTATAAAAAAAAGGTCCAGAATTATTAGTAATATTTTTAAGTATTTTTTCCTTTTTGTTATAATGAGGATAAAAAAAACCCGATAGGTTGGGCTTCATTGGAAAATAACTCTGCTGTAACAAAGACAAAGCAAGTCGTTGACATAGCGTTCCAATGCCACATTAACAGAAAACGGAAGCAACAAAGACCATATCATACGAGAGAGACACTTTAATGTAAATAAAATAAAAAAAATATTGCAACACGAAAGGGGAAAACCCAAACAAAATAGAACAACAATAAACGAAACAAATGTAAAGGGTGATTTTTTTGAGGTTAGGATTTTCATGCATTAGTATTTGACAGATCACGTGGGATTTCAGACATGGTGTCAAAGAGAAAGATGCTCAGTATGCTTTGGCATTTCATCATGAATAGACTTACTAACGAGCAACGCTTGCAAATCATTGAATTTTATTACCAAAATCAGTGTTCGGTTCGAAATGTGTTCATTCACCGTAACGTTGCGTCCAACAGCATCTTTGAAAAAATACGGTCCAATGATTCCACCAGGGTACAAACCACACCAAACAGTGCATTTTTCGGGATGCATGGGCAGTTCTTGAACGGCTTCTGGTTGCTCTTCACTCCAAATGCGGCAATTTTGCTTATTTACGTAGCCATTCAACCAGAAATGAGCCTCATCGCTGAACAAAATTTGTCAAAATTTGAACACATTTCGAACCGAACACTGATTTTGGTAATAAAATTCAATGATTTGCAAGCGTTGCTCGTTAGTAAGTCTATTCATGATGAAATGTCAAAGCATACTGAGCATCTTTCTCTTTGACACCATGTCTGAAATCCCACGTGATCTGTCAAATACTAATGCATGAAAATCCTAACCTCAAAAAAATCACCCTTTATAACAACAGAAAACAATTTTATGAGGTTTGTTTGGTGGAATATTAAAAAATAATCTCTCTGCCTATAATATAAACTTGTTTTGATAACAAAATTGAACTTCTAGTAAATACTAGATTTTTGGTGAAGCTAAAGAGCCCTAATCAATGGTTTTCCAACAGAGGTTCATCTCTCATATTGGCCATTTGTTTGAGTACCATCTAGCTTATAAATCCTTACTCGGTACTTTGTTCCGTCATATACCTAAATACGTAATCTACTCTTCAATATCTTTTGTGCTATCACTTGTGCTCATGTTAATTTTTAGATAATTGTCCCATGGTGTTCTTTACTCTTCTGTTAACAACAGATTTCGATAAGATTGTCGCCCATGTAGTACCACTGTGCACACGCAACGATAATCGGGCGTATTGGTTGAGGGGTTAATTGTTTTAACAAACCAAACAACGAATGAGAAAAACGAATGGCCAAAACGAATTGAGATAAAAAAGCAGGTGACTTTGATAAAACAAAAACAACTTAATAAAATATTCGACGAGATATAAATAAAGAATGAGAAAGAGGGAGAGAGAGAGAGAAAAACAACTCAAAGTGAAAAGATCGCAACATACATGGAAGAAAACATAGTCAGAAGAAATCTATGACGGCGTCATACACAGATGAGCCGCGAATCAAAATATGGTTTCAGAAACAATACAAACTAAAATAAAAATAGCAAAAAGGCATTAAGTTCGGCCGGGCCGAACTTTGGATACCCACCACCTCGGGTCGTCGCAATCCGGTGAAAATTGGATAACTTAAGCAACCAAATTCGGCACGGACTGCTTCAAATTTCAGCGAAATCGGGTAATAAATAAAGCTTTTATTTGCTTCAGACCCTTTATCGGGAGATCGGTCTAAATATAATCCATACTTAGGTCAGATGTCGGGGGGCTTAAAATAACCTACTGTTTCAAATTTCAAATTTCAGCGAAATCGGATAAAAATAAAGCATTTATGCGCATTAGACCCTTAATCGTTAGATCGGTCTATATGGCAGCTATATTCAAATATGGTCCGTTTTGGCCCGTTCAAGAATTTAACCAGCGTGCATCAAAAAGACGTATCTGTGCCAAATTTCAGATCAATATCTCAATTTTTGAAGGCTGTAGAGTGATTATAACAGACGGACGGACAGAGACACGGACATCGTTAAATCGTCTTAGAATTTTACGACGATCCGAAATATATATACTTTGTGGGGTCGGAAAGTGATATTTCGATGTGTTACAATTGGAATGACTAAATGAATATACCCCTATCCTACGGTGGTGGGTATAATAAAATTAATAAATAATAACATAAACAAAAGCCCAGCTTCTGGATAGAAAAATAAAAAGACCCAAAATGCAGTTTGCAGGAAAAATTGCTAAAAGTTTTAATGTTTGGTAGCGTTCAGATAATCTCCAAACAAAAAGTATCTGTTGCGACGTCATCATGGATTTTGTCAGATGCAAAGCACGACGTGTCTTGTGCACTCACTGCAAATGTTAATAGTGGACTTCGTCAAGACACTTCGTTTCAAAGAACGATCTGTCTGGATCTGGACAAAAAACTTCGATATGATCAGTCATGCCTCAATTTTTTGGGGCCTAAAATGTTGGATCGGCGGTCACCGAAGACAATTGTATGTGGAATATAAAGCCCAAGGTTGGATGATTTCTCGGGCACTTTAACCCTAATCTATTCTCTATTCTACACGCTCTAAGCGACATAGAGATCGTATGCCAACGATTGCATAATATATTGCGTAGCAACTGCAATAGTTTTAGCGTCTATATAATTATTGTTGTTGTTGTAACCACATTTGTATGTGGAGTTGGCGAACCTCATCAAGCTCCGTATGTGAGCTAGCTCGTTCCGGACCATAGCACCGACGCCGCGGAAATGTTATGCCCATTGGTTATTTATAGGCGCCAATAATGCACATTGTCATATCCAGTATCATAGGCACTCACTGAAACTCTCCACTCGATACCGCTAATTCTTCGCGACTGCAGTTGTAGCTACTTCGTATATGAAGCATCCCACTATCCGCAACCTGTGGACGCGCCCGATATCTCTTAACTGAGCTTATCGTAATGACAATGAACGCCACATGAATCGGAACTGAGAGTTCCAATTCGTGTGGTGCTCATAATCATCCCGTGTTTTTGTAGCCGCAGATTTGCGGAGGGCAGCACTCCTTAGTAAGGAATGATCCTAGATATTGTTATAGTAGCCACATATTTGCATGTGGATCCTTGTCAAGCGTCAACAGGTGAGCAAGCTCTTTCTAGTACATAGGACCGATTGTCGTGATATTTTAAAATGTTAATAATTCGCCTTGCCGTATCGAGTATTACAGGCGCTCAGTATTGAAGCAAGCCCCGGTGCCGTCCGGCCTCTCACTGAGACTCTCCACTCGATGCTGCGACTTTTGTTGCAGCTACTCCGTATGAAGTTTTCCACTATCCGCAACCTCTGGGCGCTCGGTAATTCTCAGCTGAGCTTATGATTATAACGATGAACACAGATCAAAGTTCTAGCATGTGTGATGCTTATAGTTATCTTGATCCTGGATCGATTCCTGTACGTTAACAAGACTGCAGAGGGGATTGTCTACCTTGTCGATGTTGCGGCTCTAAGCAAATTTAAGATATCTGCCATCAAATCTTTAGCTGCATTTTAAATTTAGGAGCCGATGACGATACGGTTCTTAAAAGCAATTATAACATTTGGTGTATCCTTTGGCAGCCTTTACAGGCCCCGCACATTCTACCAAAATTTGTGACAGAGTCAAACGTAAAAATAGGCACTTGGGGTGTTGACAACCTTGTTGACTACATACAAAACGGTAAAACTGTATTTTATGGGGTTAAATTGCAAATTTTGCCCATGAACATTCCACTAAGGAACAGGGGCAAACTTCTCACATATCAATGAGTGCAGTCCGATTCAAGTTTGAGCTCAATGATAAGGGACCTAGTTTTTATAGCCGAGTCCGAACGGCGTGCCACAGTGCGACACCTCTTTGAAGAGAAGTTTTACATGGCATAGTACCTCACAAATGTTGCCAGCATTAGGAGGGGAACACCACCGCTGAAAAATTTTTTTTCTGATGGTCTCGCCAGGATTTGAATCCAGGCGTTCAGCGTCATAGGCGGACATGCTAACCTCTGCGCTACGGTGGCATCCTTTTTATGGAGTAGTTTTCAAATAGGGGTCAAAATTCTCAGGACCCATAGGTCCTTCCCGGGACATTTAATTGCATATTCGTAATCTACTAATCAATACCTTTCATTTCATACCAATATTGCCTTGGTACCCATATAGCCCCTAGGGCGGTCCACATGCCCGAGCCCATGATACGGACAATATCCTCAGTTCTCATTTAGAACCTCCATCCATAAACAAAGATCATTTCTGTGCGATCATAATTATTGACGCAGAGTTTTAGCCATATCACCTATTATCGCAGCCATATCACCTGTTATCGTACTTTTACACACACCCGATTTTGTGCAATTATTATTTTGAACTAGGAACAAAAATCTGTATATCCAATCTTTTTCAGTTTGGAAATTTATTCGTCACTAAAATCAAGTTTTAACATGTAAAACCATATCCCGTAGTGGATATTTGCATAGCGCCGTCAACAAGCGGCTCCGACCTTCGGCAACAAGAAAAACCAGCCGATAAATCATCTCATTAAAAGAGATTGTAAATAAAAAAAATAAAAAAAGATAAAAAGGGGTTGGAAAGTCTAGTGGGTTAACTTTAAGAAACTTACTTTGAAAATGAATTTGTTGGTACGCTGATAAATAATCCTATTTACGGATGATGGTGCAATTGGAAGATTTTTCTTTGTCTTAAAAACACTCAATAACAACACGTTGCATATATTTTCCCAGTTGAAATGCAATTGACAATAATTGTGGGAGAATTTCCAATGCGAATAAATATAGGTATAATTTTTTTCTTTGATCACTTTCCTATTTCTGTTTTACACACTCTTTCGTCACTTGATCTTAATTTTGTATTTTTTCTAAATTTATTCGTAATTGTTTCTCTCGTAATTATTTAATTATTCTCGCAATAACAATAATCCACCGTGACCGAATTTCACATCGAAAATTTCAAAACACTTCAAAATCTGAAAATGAAATGAATTCTGGCTGAATCTGCTGCTGACTTGACTTGCTGAAACCCCGTTGACAGTTGACAGTTTGTGTGTTACGAAGGTGGAAATAAAAAAAGAAAAAATTAAAATCGAATAATCGGGATCTAAAATTTGCCTAATCGATTAAAACAGTACGTGTTATTGTTATCGAAGATAAATAATGTGCCGCAGTACGACACTTCTTTGGGAATTTTTACATGGCATAGTAGCTCACAAATGTTGCCAACATCCTCTAAATGTTAACTTCTGCTAAGGTGGCTTCAGACATTAAAACGGAAGAAAAACACAAGTTAATTAGAAATACAGGATTCACTAATAGAAGGTTAGGTCACATGCAAAAACACAAAGTGGATAGGCCCCATAAACATCATTAAGGATGTCAAATCTGACGATTGAAAATGTCATCATATAGGAGAAAACGTAAACAAAGAATGAATGTAAAAAGAGAACAAGTTGACATCCTCAATGCCAAGTACTGCCAAATATTAAAAAAAAGTATATCGGCTGATCGCTTGGCTTAACCTTATTCAGTGAATCCTGTTAGAAATAAAAAAAACCAACTTTCTTGTTACTTTATTTTTTTGTTATTTTAAAAGTGTTTTGCAAAAATTATTTTAAGGTTAGAAGGAAAAAAGTGTCTACAATCGATTGAAAACTAACTAAATCAGATTCATTGTTCACACACACAGACACTTAGCGTCAGTTCTAACCTCTAAACTACGGTGGCCATCGGCAACATAAGTCATGTCAGATTAATAAGTAATTAGTTCATATGATCTTATTACTGCTCTTAACGCAAATAGTAAAACAAACTATTAAATGGGTATATTACATTTGCCAAGATATATTCATTTGCAGATAGTGGCAGTTGCCCAACAACAAAATATTGAGTGCACTATCTGTCAAAATCAGTGATTAGTGCAACTCTGATTTTGTGTATGTTACCATTTTTCGTCGTTTGTGTGTTATAGTTCTTAACTATAATACACACACACAACCAAAACTCGTTGACAAATAGTGCACGTCGTAAGAAAAAAAAACTGTACTCAGCTGTTTACTATACACTACCTGTGTCAATATGTCTTGACATTTAACGTGTTTTATTTATTGCAATCCCAAGGCAGCCGGTTGTACGTACCGGATTGACCCGATGAAGTACTTCAAGGCAAGGGCTGTCGCCTAAAGCTGGCAAACAATCATTAATCGCAACATTCGATATTTTTAATGATAAATATCGATTGCATCAATACTACCGTCTATTTCCCATCACCCATATTTCAAACAAAAATGAGAACTATAAATCAGGAAACGATTTATATAGAAGCAATATTAATACACAGACCAAGTAAAACCAATGTTAATAAAGTCAGTTAGAAGTCATAATCATTGTACAAAATGTTAGCCTAATCGGATGGATATTGAGCCCTCTATGGCGTAATGTATCTTATATTCGGTGTCGGATTGCTTATTTTTGTTTAGTTTTGCAAAAAATTTACCTTTTGCGATAGTATCCATCCATGACGAAATTAAAGGTGGTCTCATTTGTACAGCAACCATGAATCATATGGTGCAATCTGCCATCTTGTCATCAAGCTTATCGTACTTTTGCCAACACACGCAAAGAAATTTGTGTGCGTGTATACGTGTGCGTACATGAGCAGAGAATACGTGAGAAAGAAGATAACAACAAAGAGAATGCAAACAAAAATCTGTCATCTTAATACCGTCAAACCTGGGCGGCTGTTAACAGCTGTGAGACCACCTTTATAAATCCGCGTTGGGGTCGATTGTGGATTGCAACCCACCTTCGGGAGGAACGTCAAAAATCCCAGATATTGAATGAAACTGATAATAATTTCGACATTTGTACCACCACTGAAATTTTATTCTGATGTTCACGCCGCGATTGAAACACAGGCGTTCAACGTCAACATTTTAATCAATTGTTCTAGCCATTAATTCCACTTACGTTATTTGGCTCTTCCTATTGATTTTAAGATTCAGTTCCTTAGGTGTGAAGAGATGCTTTCCATCACACCCGTCATAATTCTGTTGGAAACATACTTATTCACCGCGCTTTGCCAAAGCCATACCAATCTTTTACGGTATGTGTGGTGTTCATTGCTGTCATGAAAAGCTTAGCTGCAAGCTACCGGGCGCCTCCACAGGTTGCGGATAGTAAAAAGCTCCATACGGAGAAGCTACAACAGCAGTCGCGCACAATTAGTGGTATCGAGTGGAGAGTCTCAGTGTGGCCGAGCGGCACCGGCTCTTGCAAAATACTGAGTGCCTAAGATGCACGATATGACAAGGTGAGTTATTGGCGCCTTTAAATAACCAATGGCCACCTTGTTTTTGCGGCGATCGGTCCTTTGGACCAGAACGAGCTTGCTCACACAGGAGCTTGACGAGGATCGCCACCTCCACATGAAAAATGTGGCTACAACAGTAATTCTTATACGATTTGTCAAACTTTTTTCAAACCGATCTTAATTGATTCTCATAAATTGAAATTCCGATTATACTTCTGTGAAAGGGTAAATAAGTTATTTCCTTAGTTTCGAACTCCGCAGTTGAGTCTTTAAGCCTGTTATGACCTCAATTTATAGTTGTTTTTATTTCTATTCATGAAAAACTTTGTGCATAAAACTTTACAAATGCCTTCGATTGCAAATGACAATGGGCTTTCAATTATGAAATATTCGTTTTGAAATGTCTTAAATGAAAAAACCAATTGATTGTACAAAATATTTCAATTATTAAAAAAAATCATCAACAAATTTTTTCAATACCACAACTGTCGAGTGCATACATGTGAATGTATCTATGTTTTTATTAATTCCAAGCTTTAATATAAATAACAAATTACCAAAAATACATTATCCACTTTTTTAAAAAATGTTAAGTAAACATATGAAATATTTATATGCATTAAAAAAATGCAAATAATTTTAATGATAAATGCATTAAAGAGCATTAAAGCCCATGTAGACGAGAGGCATAACTAGTGCAGCTTTTGGAGAAGAGATGCCAAAGCAAACCAGCAATTTGAAAATGCCATAGTAAACAAGCAATTGCATGGCAACATGAAGACCCAGCAAACTGTAAGGAAAAAGTAAAGAAATTAAAAGATAAAAAACACAAAGTTTAAGATTGGATCTTTAAAAAACCTTTAGCAAATTTTTAAAAATTTAAAAAATATTCCAAAATTATGTGTGTACTTACATTTTATCCTTTTTCCTGGCAGCCTCTAAATTCTTTGGTGATTCTTTGTTCAGATATTCACGTACACCCATATGCATATTCTTGAAATATTCCTCCCAACATAAAGTTTCAATGTCAATGCCAAAGAGCTTCTTATCCACCGGATCCATTGACTTTGCCAGTTTGATGGCTAATTTATTGTCATAATGCCATTCGGTGAAAATGAATCTCTCCAAAGTATTTAATGAATTCCAAACGTTACGGTGCAGTCTCAACAAGCTGGGAATGGAGAAATAAAATAATAACCAATATTGGGTAACTAAACGACTTAAAACTTACATAGGTCTGCCCCCAGTGACAACAGTCAGTAGATCAAGGAATATAGCTGGTATAAAGTGGAAGAAAATGGCGCCCAAACGGAATGCTGTTAAATTTTTCACAAATTGTAGACGAGGATACCTAAAAACATAAGAAAACAATTGATAAAGTTATGTGTTGAAGGGGTAGTTCGTAACGGAAATATTATGAATTTAATTCTAATGAAGGGAAACATTTGCCCATTTTCGTTCTTCAAAATGTGTTACGTTTGTTCTCTTTTCGTGTTTACTTACCATACTGCTGATGCAAGGGGATATTCATGCATTCCTGCATTAATTTGAGCCACAAGTTTTTCGAAACGGAATGGTTTGTATGTACTTGAGGTAAGGTGGAAAATTTGCAATTGGTCCGGTTTGTTACCATTTTTTACTCTGAAAATATATAAAAGAATGAAAGAATTTAAAATACGTTAGTTTGTAATTTGCTAAAAATAATAGATTTTATAGAGAATACAATCTGGGGGGCTCTACAGTGAAGTGAACTGGATCAAAACACTGCACGGATAAGAACTTTTATAAAGAATAGTATTTAAACAAATACAAAACTCTAAAAAATATTGTACAGGCTTTAAGTGCTTTTTTCTTTTAGTTATTATTGAATTCTTAAATAATTCTCAGAATATAAAAAAAAATGTAAGGCGAAACAAGGATGATAGTATTCCCACGGATTTATTACCGTTATGGGCACCGAAGGCAAATTCGCTTTATCATGTGATCTGCCTTCTCAAGCATAAACGGGATATTTCATAAGTATTCGAAAAACCCGGCCAAATTGAGAGGCTTGTTGTGAAACAAACTCGCGTCCATTAAATTATTAAAGTTTATTATTTTTCTTCTATTTGCTCAGACCAGGTTTCGAACCCGAAAACACAGAAAAATCTAAATATCTAATGTTGTGCTTGCGCTTAGCCACCTCAGCCAAACGCTCACCCCATGTAACAGGGGCAAAGTATACACAAGACCATTGAGCTCACTGAATACACACACAAACTTCTATAAAATAGTTTCAATTTAGCAGCACTTTCATTTAACATTTGGGCAGCACTGACATTTTAGCCAAGACACCCCCAGTTAAGTTTATCGTGAACAACGACCACATATTATTTGATTGTAAGACTTATCGTACAACAAATGTATGTTCCTTTTTCCATTAAAGAGCGTTGTTAATAAAGGGTGATTTTTTTGAGGTTAGGATTTTCATGCATTAGTATTTGACAGATCACGTGGGATTTCAGACATGGTGTCAAAGAGAAAGATGCTCAGTATGCTTTGACATTTCATCATGAATAGACTTACTAACGAGCAACGCTTGCAAATCATTGAATTTTATTACCAAAATCAGTGTTCGGTTCGAAATGTGTTCATTCACCGTAACGTTGCGTCCAACAGCATCTTTGAAAAAATACGGTCCAATGATTCCACCAGCGTACAAACCACACCAAACAGTGCATTTTTCGGGATGCATGGGCAGTTCTTGAACGGCTTCTGGTTGCTCTTCACTCCAAATGCGGCAATTTTGCTTATTTACGTAGCCATTCAACCAGAAATGAGCCTCATCGCTGAACAAAATTTGTCAAAATTTGAACACATTTCGAACCGAACACTGATTTTGGTAATAAAATTCAATGATTTGCAAGCGTTGCTCGTTAGTAAGTCTATTCATGATGAAATGTCAAAGCATACTGAGCATCTTTCTCTTTGACACCATGTCTGAAATCCCACGTGATCTGTCAAATACTAATGCATGAAAATCCTAACCTCAAAAAATCACCCTTTACGATCTGAATATAAAAATAGTTAAAATTGAGGTTCAAAGTTAAATGTCAAATTTACCCTTTCTTGTACTGGTAAAGTAACGGTAAAAGTTGTGGACAGTATAAGGCGCTAATTTCGATCTTCGCATCATCAGATGTTCAATTATACCATTGCAAAGTGCAAAGTTTGAAAATAAATGAAAAATATTTAAGAGAAGAGAGAATTTTTGGCATTGTTGTGAATGAACAGTTTTTGCTTTTAAACCTCAATTTTTGTTTAAAAATATTTTTGACGCTTGTTATTAGCGTCAGCTTGCTAGACATTGCATGTTTGGGCTATTTTATGCTGAGAGGTAAATTGCTTATGTGAATCACAAATAAATTATATAAAAATAAAGAAATTGAACTTCGCACATAGACTGGTTGGTGGCGCTTGCGAATATAGAAAAATTAGAATTATCTAAGAACATGTCGCAAGCAGAATTTTGCTCTCAATGGCATGCAGTTTGCGTCATTTGCATTTTCTAAATATGCATAATTTCCTTTCCCGTGAGGGAAACTATGGCGTAATGAACGTATATAGGGTTTCTGCAGTCGTAGCTTCCAGTATGTGTATCTTTCTATAGAATAATTTTTTTATTTTTTTTTATTAATTTTTTCGGCAGAACTGCTTGCTTCGAAGAAAAATAAAATAATTACCGAAACTTTAGTTATGCTCTCGTAAACATACCGTAAATGTAGGAAAACGTGTCAGCTATTTTATTTAGCTCTATGAAAACACATGCAAACGATAAACGAACGTCTGTCGACAGTAAGGTAAGTAGAATTCAGTAAAAAACAAAATTTTATATTCCGTTTTCTCGTCAGCTGATAAAATTTGAAGTTTCAAGAAATTTCAAAACTAAAAATTTATGTTCAGAAAACTGTCTTTCTTCTATTCTACGATTTCTCTGTGGAATTTATTGTTAATAATTAAAGTTGAATGGGTAGTCCACTATGAAAAGGCGGCCAGTCTGATCTGTGGTGAAAGGTAAATGAAAAAGTGAGACATATGTGATAAGAAGAAATTACAAGAAGAGAGTAGGAGGTAAGCGCCAATATGGCCTGTTGTATCCGCTTATCCATGTTAGGACTGTCATGAAACTGGGGTCTATTCAGGGATTCCACACACTCCGCCCCGGCACGAAATGATTTTAAGCACCACCACATCAGTTGAAACTCTGAGCTCCAATTTGTTTGGTGTTCATCGTCATTACAAGAAGCTCAGGTTGCGGTTAGTGGAATGCTTCGTATACGAAGTAGCTGCAATTGGAGTCGCGGATAATCAACGGTATCGAAGGGACAGTCTCAGTTAAAGGCCGGGCGGCAACGGCTCTTGCTAAAATACTGAGTGCCTGTAATACTCGATGTCACAAGGCGATGTATTGGCTTCTTTTAATAACCAATGACGATAACGTTCCCGCGGCGATTGTCCTATGGACCGGAACGAGCTTGTCGAGAATCGCTACCTCCTCATACTAATGTGGCTAAACTTCAGCAACAACTGAATTCGAAAAGTGTAAATACCTTCCCAGATTTTTTTTTTGTGTCTAACGTATAGCCCCAATACAGTCCCTGTCTCATGAAACCCTCCTCAGTCTGCCGCAGCATCCGTAGTGTCCAGAAGGGAATCTTCGCCGGATTCTGTCTTCCCGTGCGGATAAGGGTGGTAACTGTCTACCCATCTCCTCGTTGTTTAATGTCCTCTCACTATTCTAGAAGGCCCCCATCGCGTACTCCTTCAAATGGAGAGACGTCTCAACTTCTCGCATCACTACGTGGAGGGCAGTCTTCTTCGACCTGCTCTTGAGTTATGCCTGAAGTTTTTCGACGTCAGAGGAGGCGAATAATTGAGATAAACACGAATTAAACTTCAAATTATTGCAAAATGGAGTGTATTGAAGTTAGAATGTATTAGAGGATTGTTCAAAAGGATGTCGATAAATTTTTAAATGAATTGCCTCTCACGATTAAGCTGAGTATGCACCTCTAGCGAAATTTACTGTTGCAGCCATGACATTTATGCCGCCACTGAAAAATAGTTGTGTAGAATACAAGATGGCGACAAACATCTATTTATAATTTTCGCTGAATTTTAATCATTTACGCTAATAAAGTACATATCTGCTGAAATTAATCATTTCTATTTGCAAATAACTTTATTCCATTTAGCATGGAGCTATTAAAACATAAATTTTCTTTCTTTTCTTCGTAGTTGCAAGAAAAATTTCATCAATGCCTATTATGTCACCCTGTTACGCAAAGAAAATTTTTTTGAGCTGCGTACCTGCCAGCGAAATTATCGGTAACGGTACTGGTAACAAAAATTTTGTTTAGGATATGTCAATGCATTTCTAATAGTAACGGAAATTTCGCCAGAGGTGCAGATTGCGCTTAACAACCAAACTTATTAATTTGTATAAATAAAAATTAAAAAAAGGAACAACCAATTAATGTGTATGTTTTTGGCATCGGACCCCTTTAAAAGATTGTAGTTTTGTTATAAAATAAACGACCTCATGATTACCGTATTTTATATGAAATAATTTTTCACTTACTTTAAGGCATCCACATAATAACCCGTTGTAATGATAGCATTAGTCACCACATCCACTGGTATATAATCCATAATAACTGAAGCATCCAAAGGTAAACGTCTAATCACACCTTTGGCAGCACCCATAACAAAGCCTTGTGGACCATTTTTTGAAATTGTCCAACCAGGGACCGGTTCATGCCAGGCAGCGGTAACTAAAAAACAAAAAGATAGAAAATTATATTAAAAACTCATCATACTTTCTTTAAGCTATTCCAAGAGCTATAAAACATTAAATGCCAAAACCACTAACTATTTGTCGCTCGATTCGTTCGCCAATTCTTCAAAATATGTTTTTTTTTCTTTTGCTGAATTCAATGAAACGGCGAGAGAATCGCCGTTTCATTGAAACGGAAATAGTTCCAATAGTTTGCACATCGGAAATAAACGGAAAAGCCTGACAAATGTTGAGTATATACTGCGTATAGGCTCATAATTTGGCTCAAATTGGAGAAAGATCCTCTGGCCCTGAACGAGCGTCGTTAGACCTACACAAACAAACAATGCACTACTAAACTACTTTTAAATTTCTCATGAACATTCCCTTAAGGAACAGGGGATACTTCTCTCATACCAATGAGTGCAGTTCGACTAAAGTTTAAGCTCAATGACAAGAGACTTATTTTTTATGCCGAATCAGAACGGCGTTCGAGAATAGCGACAACAGAGACACCAGAGAAGTTTTAACATGGCAGGATACCTCACAAATGTAGCCAGCATTAGTAAGGGATAACCATCGCTGAAAATTTTGTCTGGTGTTTACGCCGGGATTTGAACCCAGGTATTTGGCGTCATAGGCGAACATGCTAACCTCTGCCCCACGGTGGCCTCCAAGTGCACTACAATGGTCTAAAGCGTCATAAGAGTCTCAATGACAACTCGAGTGCCCAATGCTGGATGTCTGAACGATAGACATACAGATTAAATGTGAGGAAACTCATATAATGAGCCGGTAAGGAAAGACAAAAGTCGGGTGGTGCCGACTATATAATATCCTACACCTACCCTATAAGTAGTTTTTTTAGCTATATCAGTATCTCTAAAATAATTGTTAGAGAATTGGTTAACAAATGACTACATTATTGCGATATTCCTCAAAATCGGACTAACATATATATGGGAGCTTAATAAAAATTGTAACCGATTTTTTTCCAATTTAAATTGTCTCTTGGCTAAAAAAAATGCGACCTTAACTTTGTTCACAAATTATCGCCTTGGGAACAGGGTGGCCATTGGTTATTTAAAGGCACCAATATCTCGCCTTGCCATATTGAGCATCATAGGCACTCAGTATTTGTGCAAGAGCCGATGCCGCCCGGCCTATTCCTGAAACTCTCCGCTCGGTACCGCTGATTGTCTGCGACTGCCATTGCAGCAACTCCGTATGGAGCATTCCACTATTCAGCCTGTGTGGTGCTTACAGCTATCCCGGAGGGAAGTCATAGGGAATGCGGGCAACACCTGAAGTTGCAATATATGGTGGATTCGGCTATAATTTAGCATGTGAAGTACACTTATGTCCTTCAATAACTACATCAAGTTACGTAAATATAGGTCCAAATATAAACAAAGCCTTACTTTAATTGGCTATGACAGAACATTTGATCCACTAGCCGAACGTAGAATAGCGATCCAAGCGCCTCGATCTTATGCGCTCATTTTATAATCTTTGACACGTTTTGAGGTGTTTCCCACCATTTAAACAAAGCCACTGCATAGAAAACTTTTGCGGTTTAAACCCTTAGAAGCTTCAATTTTTCCAATCACTCTCACAAAATACCACCCAAAAAGATTTATAAGTACTCAGAGCATATAAACACACATTAAACGTCTCATATTTTGATTCAGCAGAACCATTCAGAATTACGGTGGTTGTCCAAGGTTCAGTCATCCGGATATCCATGCCTTACAACTCCAAAGAATAATTTAAATTTTTTCTCATTTTTCAAGTTTTTTTCCTGTTAGGGCGAAGATTACTAAATTTTAAAATTTGTTGTTATGGCTTTTTTGTTTGATTCTCTTTCGAGATGAGCTGAATGATCGGAGACTGCAATTGGAAAAGGAAAGCCAAAGATAGCAAATCTACAAACAGATTTTCAGTAGTACACAAAAAATTATCAATCTTTAGCTTAATGTTGCATATGTTTTAAAAAAAAACTATATTATATTAATAATCTGTAGCATACGTACTCATACTGGGTCTGACAATACCACATGCAAAGCGAGTGGCAGCCTTTGCCACTTCATGTTCAGCCAAATGTTTTGTGAATGTATAGGTATTGGGATGGTCCTTTAGAAGTCTAAAATAACTAGAATTTACAACAGATTCAAATGTTTCTGCATGGTTTACTTACTTAGGCTCCATTTCTTTTAGAGCACTATCACTCGATTTATTGACCAGGTCAATGACTTTCTCTGGGTCATCAGGAGCAGGATATAATTTCTCTTCCACATCCGTCAGGTAGGAATTAACATATGCACTGGAGACATGTACCAAAGAGTTCAATTGCTTGATTTGTGAGCACAATTCGACCACACGTCGTGTACCCAGCAAGTTAATGCATGTTGTTTCTCGTAAACCTTGGAAGAAATCTAAGGTGGCAGCCGAATGTATGACTACATTAACATTATCGATCAACAATTGACGATCTGCTGCGGATAAACCCAAATTTTCTTGACCCACATCACCTTCGACGGGTTTAATTTTGGCAAAACGATCTTCTAGTTTCATTTCTTTGAAACGATTGAAAACAGAGTTCTTCTTTACATCCTCCACACGCTGTTCCACTGATTTGCCTTTCTTGGCGCGCATCAGTATGTAGAGGGTACCAATTTCTGGTATATCACGTAAGAGTTTTTCAATAATTGTCACTCCCACGAAACCGGTAGCTCCCGTGATGAAAACATTTTTACCGGCATAAAATCTTCTAATGGGTGATTGAAGATTGCTGTAAATTAGAAAAACCAATGAAAAAAAAAATAGATTATTATTGGTGGAAGCATGAGAAAAAGGATTATTTATGAATTATGACAAAAAAAAACGATTTCAAAAGCTTATATTACAAATTTGTTGGAGTATTTACAAATAAACACTTGTTTTTCACGAATCCTTTTTTGAAACACAACAACAATTTCAGTGATAGCATGTTGTTGTTGTTATAGCCATATTTGAATGTGGAGTCGGCGATCCTCGTCAAGCTCCTATAGCGAGCAAGCAAGTTCCGGTCTATACGACCGTTCGCCGCGGGAACATGATGGCAATTGGTTATTTGAAGACGCCAATAACTCGCCCTGTCGTATCGACGTCATGGGCACTCATGACATAATTTACAGGTTGTGTAGCGTTAACAGCTGAGTACAATCCTTTCACGAGAAGTGCACTATCAACGAGTTTTGGTTGTGTGTGCGTACTATAGTTAAGAACCATGACACACACAAACAAAGAAAAATGGCGCGAATTAGTAACATACACAATATCCCTCCAAACATTTTCTATCGTGCGAGTCACTAAATCTGCACTCAAGGAAGTGGAAAACAATCTCAGGCGATATCATTTTTTACTATAATTAGTGTCTCGGTACGGGAGAAAACGTGCCACTTGGCGAAATATACCAATGAGTGACTAAATAGGGACTAAAAAAAGTGTAAAATTCGATTATCAACGTCATTTATAAAAATAAATTTTTATTTGCCAAATGTTTTTTTTTACCTTTTAGAGTGAGGCTAATTTTTATATCTTTCTAATTTATTTCTTTTCCAAATCAAGATTAATAATCGAAGATTTTATTTGCAATGATTTTCCCTGACTGTGCACTCAAAATTTTGTTGGGCAACTGCCACTACTAGTAAATGAATATATCTTGAGTTTAGCTGCGAGCAACCGGGTCCACAGGTTGCAGATAGTGGAATGCTCCATACGGGGTAGCTACAACGGCAGTCGCGGACAATCAGCGGTATCGAGTGGAGAGTGTCAGTGAGAGGCCGGGCGGCAAATACTGAATGCCTATGATATTCGATATGACAAGGTGACTTATTGGCGATCCGTCCTTTGGACCGGAACGAGCTTGCTCACACAGGAGCTTGGCAAGGATCGCCACCTCCACATGAAAAATGTGGCTACAGCAACGTTATCGCTGCGATCGGTTCCATAAGCCGAACGATCTTGCACGCTTATAAAGCTTGAGAGGATCGCTATCTCCACATGCAATTATATTGGCTACATCAACAACAACAATCTTCTTAGAATTTAAACTCAATGTTTCGATGTGTTGCACATGAAATGAAAAAATGAATATACCCCCAAATCTGTTGTGGTGGGTATAAAAATGTAATCACCTGGTTGCATGACCACATCCTCTACAAATCGTTTATGAAGATGTATCAGCATTAGAAAATGAGAATGCCATTTTTATACTCACACATCATATAAAAAGTAATATTTCAGTGCCGTCAGTACTTTTATGTCATTATATTAAGATAAAAAAAACTTGAGAGGGATTCATTAAACCCATATTAACTTTTCCAACACCCTTTTCTATTAAAACGGATGTTGGTATTCTTATAATACACTTAATAGCTTATTTCTTAACAAATATTTCCCACAAAATTTTAATAATCTTTCTTTCGTACCTTTTTTGTTGAAAATAATATTTCCGTTATTTTGCACACACGTACACACATACCATATCTGCCTAATACCATATGGCAGACTATGACTATAGCTTTTGACGATGATACTTTGGATATGAATTAAAATTATGAAAGAAAAAAAAAGATGACCATGTGTTCGTTGGTGGTTTGCGGAAGAAAAACGCTATGACGTTGACAATGGCCAAAGACGAAAACTGAAACTTTCACTTTCTTTTTCGTCGTTTTTTTTTTTGTATGGGGGGGTTATAATTTTAATATGTACAAATATTTTCGTATTAGTTTTCTTCACCCAGATTATTTTACACTTTCCATTCTTCTCATTGGCATTGTTGTAGAAGATACGTAAAAATGTGTAGTTATTGAATATTTGCTTCTTACAATTTTTCTTCTGAATAGGTATTAAGCGATTTTTTGCCGTGGTGGTAACATATGAATGGAGTTCATTCAAGGTTTTTGAACTTTGTGACCCTTAAACGAAAGAAAGTCTGCATGAATGTTTAGAGTGGCTTTGAAATGTGTCGATATAAGCGTTATTTAATATCAATAACTTTCCCTCTCAATGAACTACCACCTATTAATTGATTGTAATTAAGGGGTTCACCTTCCAAATCACGGCTGCAGGCAAATCATAGTTAAAAACAAAAAATTTAAGAGAATTTAAGAGTGAAGAGAATATCCTAAGAATAGGTCCCTCTTAGAGAATAGAGCCTTGGCCTGCATAACAAAATAAACATGTCTAAACTTGAATGGAAAATCACTAGTATTTACTTATACATATATTGTTTTATTTAATAATCATTGTTGTAGTTAATTGCAACTTTATTTACTGTAATTATTGTTTACATCAGTGAACACTTAAATAATGTCTAACAGGCATTAACTCTATGGGTGTGAAATAGTCTTAAACTATTGTAACAATAATTTCTAAGAGGTACTCTTATGCGGTGTTTACAAAGAAATGTGTAATCATAAATTGCAGATATTGAAAGATTTTGGCAATAGCCGTAATCAACACGTACACACGATGATCATGGTCATGATGTGCCATCTAAAAGGGCCATTAGCCTATTGATTAGCAAATATGCAGAGAGGGAGGGAGAGCTGCATATAAATCTCCAATCAAAGTTGGTCGAATCACTGCTCCAAAAGCCAGTAAAACTTGATAAGAGTAATTTAAACAAAAGTTGACAGATTTATGAGCCTTTCAAGCACTTATCAATTACGAAAAAACAAACACAGGTTGCTTAATGAAGACTACAAACAATACAAGTAAATTTAGTCCATGCGCATAAAGCATTATAAGGTGAGAAACAGCAAGTCATAGTATTTTCATAATTAGACAATGGGCACTGTTATGTTACCATTGTATCAAAGTATAGCAATAGATGAATGTGTGACTGGGTAGTATTTGAACCACAAACTTTTCTCAGCTAACGTGATCTTGAGCCTTAAGCCTTATACTAAATTCATTCACGTTGAAAGTGACTATTATTTGAGTGCCTTATTAGACTTCATAACATAAACAAAATTCATCGAATTAGAAAGGTAACAAAATACAGTTGAATGTAGGTCAGTGTATTCGAAAAAAAAAAAAATTATGGGAAAACTTAACACATGGCCTGACCGATTCGGCTTTGTCTTGAGGCAAACAGCAACAGACCTAGAATCAAAAACCGGTAAACAAGCCGATAGTAATTGCATACTCGAAGGGCTCAGCAGTCAAATCGGGAGATGTGTTTATATGGGAGCAATATCAGACAATCCGATGTCTCAAGCCACACTCGGCTTGGATATGGAGGTCATAGGAAAAGTCACTCTTCAAAATTTCAGCCAAATCGGGCAATATTTGTATCCTCTAAGAGATCAAGAAATCAAATTGGGAGATTTTATATAGGGACAATATCTAGACATAGATCAACAACAAAAATCGAACCCCAACGAAACTACCTTAAGTGGCAATTGGGGTAAATAGAAAAGTCAAAGAGGTTTAAGAAATAAACTTTGTTTTACAACTTATCTTCCTCAAATGTGTTTTGTTAATGTATTTTCATCATTATAGCACTGTTTTGTAGCTTATGTGTGGAATATCGGATCAAATAGAACATCTTTTTAAGATTTTAGAAAAATATTACAGCTGTGACATCAAGCCTTTGACATTTAGATTTACTGCAAAAACCAAATTAAAAATAACAAAATTGTACTCAGTGCTGCCACTCAAGAAAATTATTTCCAACCAAAATTTAAGAAAAATCCTACCAAACCAGTCCAAAACCTACCAAATGTTCTACAAGCAAAATATGCGGCATATGTTTTTATGCGCACCACCAAAGAGTTGGCCATTTTGCAGTTCCATTTGGAACACATCAAATATAGGTTTACCGAAAATGTTGCTTGTAAATACGCAACTAAAATGATTTTTTTTTTGCGTAACAGGGTGACATAATCGACATTGGAGAATTTTTTCTTGCAATTACGAATGAAAATTTGTTTTGATAGGCCCATACAACGTGACAAAATTATAAATTGTTGCTTGTCGCCATCTTGTATTCTAGGCAACTATTTTTTAGTGGTGACATAAATGTCTTCGTTGCAACCGAACACTTCGCTAGAGGTGCATACACAGCTTTACAGTGCATGGAACCCTCAACGTCTGAGTATGAACCAGATCTGAAGAAAATTTGAAAAGATCCTTTAACACTTGTACCAGTTATAGTCAATATCAAAACATGCGTCCTTTTTGCTCAAATTTTAAGCAGTGAGATCTTATGTAACAGTATTTGGACCTTCTAAACGACAAAAAGTGAGTTAATTTTGAGTCATCCCTGGCGATTTTTTTAGTAATTAACTAGTTGTTTATATGTTGAAAAAAATTGAGGTCTGCCTACCAACCTAGCAAGGGAATACCAATACCATACCATTTTTGGTAGGAACCTACCAAAAATGGCAACACTTATCCTGACATAGACCTATTTTGCTCATTTACAACCCCAATATTTCGATGTGTTACAAACGTAATGACTATATTTGAATATTCTCATCTTTTGGAGAGCGTATAAAAAACACTACAACTACTCTTGGATATTTGGTTGGAAGAAAATGCTTTCTGTGATAACATCAGTGGACGGGTCGAAAGGGTCAAAAAGTATTGTGGCTTTCAGCGTTGAAGAGTGCAGTGTAATGTTAAATGTGGCTTTGGTAAAAATTTAAGAACGAAAATAAATTTGAGAAGGGTAGTCAGGTTATTGACCCTATGTGTTCAGCTAAGAACTGATAGATTTTCTTTTACGCCTAACGTCGCTTTTATCGAAAACTCAAATTTTGAAAGTTACGTGGCATTCAGTATGAGCAAATTGAGAAAAATTAACACTCATTTGCTTTCCTAAAAAAACTTGTTATGTACGCTAATTATCCAATTTAAAACAACACAAACTAATGTACTGCAAACAAATTCATATCAACCGGTCCCAGAATTTTGACTGAATGACGACTTATGTACGTAGGTAGTACATCTTGTATTTGTTTATACCTTAATGGGTTAAAACAGCGTAACCCTGACATAGAATACTGGAGTTCAACACATCAGAACTTGTTGTTGTTAATTGCAATCAGGCTCATGCATTTTCGGAATAGTCACCAAGTTTCTTATTTGTATTTTTATTTACGATTCTAAGTGTATTCAAGAGAATTGTTTGTTTTATCCATTAGCTCTTACAAAGAGAGAGAGCGCGCAAAAAGTTGAGAGCACAAACTTAGAACAATGAAATACCCTGCAAACATTTGGGAGTGACTTTCTCACTCCCTACCAAAAATCGGACTTATTTGGCGCTTCATTTTATATGTTTAAGAGATAACAACTCCCTAACAAAAATTTCACTATATTGCTGCTACCGGTAGATGTTACAAACATTTAGAAAAATAAATTCTTTGGGACAAACTTGTTTTTGAAAATATAGTTACAGCGGTCAAAAAAAGTATTCATCATTAGCAAAATTGATAATAAATTCACTTATTTTGGGTAATTGAAGAAAATTTAAAGTAAACAAATAATGCAGTTTTATGCAATAGTTTATTTTTCGTAATATGTTTTAAAATAAATTCAAAAAATAAATTTAATTAGCGCAAAAAATGCAATTTTATATAATAACACCAAAAACAGAACAAAAAAAGTATTCATCATTGATGTGCTATCATCAAAGTCAAATTCAAATATTATTTGGGAATCCCCCTTTTCTGTTTTATTTAGTAAAGGAGGCTTTGCCCTTGACAGCAAATATTTAATTTCATTGAAAATATAGTTTTTGTCAAAATGGGTCGTAAGCAAAACGAGGTTTCTGATGAGGTAAAAGTTTTGATAATAAAACACCACAGGAATGGTTTAACTCAAAAAACTATCAGTGAAATATTAAATAGACCACGATCTACTATACAATCCATCATCAGAAAGTGGACAGAAACGAAAAATGTTGACAATAAACCAAGATCTGGTCGACCAAAAGCACTTTCAGTTGGAGATGTGCGTTGGCTAGTGCGGCAAGTTCAGAAAACTCCGAAGACAAATGCGACCATTCTTCGTAAAAACACTATGGAATATTTAGGGAAGGAAGTTACTACACAAACAATTCGAAATACACTCAAAAGGCATAGTAACAGAGGAAGAACTGCACGTAAGAAGCCCTTTATAAATAAAATAAACCGAGTGAAAAGGCTAAACTTCGCAAAAATGTATGTAAAACAGCCCGAATCATTTTGGAAAAGAGTCATTTTTGCAGACGAGAGCAAGTTTAATCTTTTTGGGTGCGATGGAAAGGTCATAGTGTACAGAAAACCAAATACAGAGCTTGAAGAACGAAACACAGTTGCTACTGTAAAACATGGTGGAGGTGGTTTAATGGTTTGGGGGTGTATGGCGGCTTCAGGAGCGGGAAATCTTGAAATTATTAATGGAGTAATGGATCATAAGTATTACATTGACATTTTAAAGAGGAATTTAAAAGATAGTGCTGTAAAACTTGGGCTTGGTAATAACTTTCAATATTATCAAGATAATGACCCCAAACATTCTGCTTTAAATACCAAGATGTGGATGCTGTATAACTGCCCCAAAGTCATTAAAACTCCTCCTCAAAGTCCCGACTTGAACCCAATTGAACATCTTTGGGAACATCTCGAACGCAAATTGAGAACGCGCAATTTTTCGAGCAAGAGTCAAATGCAACAGGTGATAATGGAGGAATGGACTAATATAGACCAAAATATAACCGCTAAATTAGTCCAATCGATGTCAAACCGTTTAAAAGAAGTTATAAGACGCGGTGGTCGAATAACAAAGTATTAATTTTTTTAAATTATGTTATTTATTTTTTTGTTTTTTTGCAATGATGAATACTTTTTTTGTTTAATTTTTTTGTGTTCAGCTGTAAAATGGCCCTTTTTGTTCCAATAAATACTATTTTTTTCTTTAAAAACAATGAAATTGTGTACATATATATCACACAAGCACTACTGCATCATTAGTTTAATATGTTTTTATTCCAATTGTCTTTTGTAGACTTATTAAAAAAAAAACATTGAATGATGAATACTTTTTTTGACCGCTGTAGTTATTCTTAAGTTGAAAATGTTAACAAAAGATTATTATATTTTACTCCAATTCGAGAATGCTTAACTTCTCTAAAAAGTCACTTTTTGGGATAACTAAATGATAATATTTATATATCGCCAAGTGGCACGTTTTATCCCGCACTGAGACACTAGACTAATAAGGGATATCGCCTAAGATTGTTTTCAACTTTTTTTGTGCCAATTTAGTGACTCGAGTGATACAAAATGTTTGCAGGGTATATTTTGTGCACAAAAATGGATGTATATATGTATGTAAGCCCATTGGTATGTATGCATATAAATGTAAATGGAACGTAGCTTCCAGGCATAGTATGCCTCGCATACCAATTCAATCGTCGCACTTACTCTGTCATTTTGTTGGTTGCTTGCTTTTTTTTAACTTTCCAAGAATCTTCTTTTTATAAACTTTTCACAAAATTCGTTTGCTTAATATTGTTGTTGTGACGCAAAATGCTATGTTTTTTATCTAATCCAAAGACAGCAGTTTGTCAGATTGCGTTTTGTATGTCAGTAGGTATCTGTTTGTTGTTAAACTTTTCACTCTTTCGTGTGGTTCGATCACTCAACACTAACTGGCTGGTTGGTTGGAACATAAAAAAAACAAAAGGAGCGCGAAGACTTTTTAACGTCATTCACCTTCAACTGCGAGAAACTAACTGATGTTTTGCGTTATTGGCAGTAAAAATGTAGAGTCTAAAATTTTATAATTTACACGACTTCAAACTGTTATTCTGCTGTGTTGATGGCAGCGAATAATGATGACAAGAGAGAGAGTGTATTTTAATTTGAACATTGTGAGTTCACAATGAACTAGGGAACCAAGTTTAGAGAGTGAGAGAAAGTATGGTTTTCAGCTTTTACAAATCATGTTGGATAAAATATATGGATGCTAAAATTAACATGTGCTCCAGTGGCACATGTCAGCTGACAAAGTTGATCCCTTAAAATATTAGATAGAATCATCCTCTCTATTAGGGAATTGTTGCGGAAAGCTTTAACGAAATATCATAATTTTTTTTTTGAAACATAATCACATGAAATTTTTTATACCCTTCACCATAGGATGGGGGTAGACTAATTTCGTCATTCTGTTTGTAACACCTCGAAATATGCGTCTAAGACCCCATAAAGTATGCATATTCTTGATCGTCATGTCCTTTAAGCGAGCTAACTTTCGAAGAAGTAAAGCTATGCGCTTGAAATTTTGCACAAATACTTTTTATACTTTTTTAGTGTATGTGGGTTGGGATTGTAAATGGGCCAAATCGGTCCATGTTTTGATATAGCTGCTATATAAACGGATATTGGGTCTTGACTTCTTGAGCCTCTAGAAGGCGCAATTTTGCACGCGGTGTTTTGGTATCACTTCCAACAACTATGCTAAGTATAATTTAAATCGTTTCATAACCTGATATAGCTGCCATATAAACCGATCTTGGGTCTTGATTTCTTGAGCCTCTAGAGGGCACAAATCTCTTCCGATTTAAATGAAATTTTGCAAGTTGTGTTTTGGTTTCACTTCCAACATATGATTAAAATCGGTTCATAACCTGATATAGCTGCCATACAAACCGATCATGTATCTTGACTTCTTTAGCCGCTGGAGAGCGCAATTCTCATCCGATTTGGCTGAAAATTTTCATGAGGTGTTTTGTTATGACTTCCAATTGTGCTAAGTATGGCGCAAATCGGCACATAACATGATATATCTGGAAAAATTGTTTTTGTGTCTCGACTAAGCAGACGTCTTTTTTTTTTTTTACTGCAAAAATTTTATAATTTTTTACTAACGGACTGAGAATAAACTGAAACCCTCCAGGCATCCAATTGCGTATTTTGCAACCGTGATGCCGGGATCCTCACCACCCGACATGGATTATGATGTCGTGGAAGTAGTGGCCTCATCGTCTAATGCACAAAAGGCGGCGAATACATTACCAAGCTCCTACGAGCGCGAAACAACTGAGAACGAACGCAAGAGACTAAGGCATGATGACTCCATTTTACCGCAAAATGTCGACATTTCCCAGCTTAATAAAGCCATTTCAGCTAACAACATTAATGATCAAAACAGATTCTCCTTACTGGGTGTGCTAGGCGATTTGGAAATAAAATCCGTCAAGCAGGCAAGTACAAACGATACACAACGTACCTCTGAGTCCAAGATGGTTCCTGAACCGAAAAAGAAAAATTGGTGCCCACCAATTTTTCTTTATAATGTTAACATAAAAGAGTTGGTGGATGATCTGCGCTCGAAGATACCAGACAGCTCTTTTAAAGTTAAAAACGTCAATAGAAATAAAAGTAAGTTGTACTTTGCCGATGTCAATACGCATACTTCTATGATGACAATTCTTCGATCGAAAAACATAAAATCTCACTCCTTCACTCCTAAAGAGTTGAGACAAGATTCTGTTATCATCCGTGGCCTACATTCCAATACTGATGTGGAACAAATTAAAGCCGAACTAGATGTCCTGGCTCCAGAGACTATAGATACTATTTCCAAATTTAAAACTTCTACATCAATAAAGAACAATATTGACACTGGTCTGTTTATTATTTCCTTGAAGCCTAGCAAGACGATTGGTGACGTTTCCAGCATTCGGGGGATTCTTAATCAAATTGTTTCCTGGGAGAAACCGAAGAGAAGGAGCGATTTACAATGCCATCGATGCCAAAGATGGGGACATATTTCACGCAATTGTAATTCGGCGTATACTTGCGTTAAATGTGATAAGCAACACGAACCTGGAGCCTGCGACCGTGTAAAAACTGATACCTCCGATCCATTTTGCGCTAACTGCAAAGAATCTGGCCATCCAGCAAACTGGAAAGGTTGCCCCATCTACAAAAAATACGCTGCCGCGCGTAAGGAAAGAATAAATAAAGCCATCCAAAACAATGCTACCGCAAAAAACAATGTAAGTAAAGCCATTAATGTTACAACTAATTTCACCGAAAAATCTTTCGCAAACCTATTCCATCAAACTACCCCAAAAAAATCATCAATTATTGAACAATTTCTGAATCTTGCCAAATTATTCTTGGAGCCTGAGGAGCTCACAATTGAGCAAGAGATCAGTATATTCCTCATGGAATATCAGACTATGTCAAAGACAGAGGCAAAGGCAGAATTTTTGCGTCTTCTAAGAAAAGTAAAATCTAATGATCCATAGATCAATAAATGTACTTACCTTCAACGTTAGATCTCTTTTTGATCTAAGTCGCCAAATTGACCTGCGTAACACCCTGATAAACAACAAAATAGATATTGGACTTATCCAAGAATGTCATCTCCGTAGGAGACGAAACTTAAAAATTGATGGCTACAACTTTGTTTATGATGGTTCACCCTTAGGGGCAGGATTCACTGAATAAGGTTAAGCCAAGCGATCAGCCGATATACTTTTTTTTTAATATTTGACAGTACTTGGCATTGAGGATGTCAACTTGTTCTCTTTTTACATTCATTCTTTGTTTACGTTTTCTCCTATATGATGACATTTTCAATCGTCAGATTTGACATCCTTAATGATGTTTATGGGGCCTATCCACTTTATGTTTTTACATGTGACCTAACCTTCTATTAGTGAATCCTGCCTTAGGGGTAGCAATTTTGATAAAAAACAACATCGAATACAATAGAATTGTATTCACCGACATTGGTCTGAACTCAACTTTCGTTCAGATAAATACATCGTTCAACAACACCCAAAAAAGAATCTTAGTTGGCTCTATTTATATCCCTTGCAGTTATGCAGTGCAAAGACTTCAAAGTGATCTTGACAGGCTGTTAGACCTGCTTGCTAGATTCGATGGCTTTATTGTTGGTGGCGACTTGAATGCCAGAAGCCTCTCATGGGGTGACAGTTCCGAAAACTTAAACGGCAAAACACTGCAGGCCTGGCTGCTAGATCACGCGTTGGACGTTGTCCGACTCTGTGACTCTTCGCCTTCCTACCCAAATGGCCCATCTTTTCTTGATCATTTCCTCGTCAGCCCAAATCTTTTGAATACTATAGAAGCAAACTTTAGAATTTCAAGCCTATCTACCTTCTCGGATCATTATCCAATAAAATTGGAACTGAATCTTCACTCCTCTGAAGTTGTCACGAAAGCACCCCAATCTTATACATCTTACAAAGACACCAATTGGATAAATTTTCGAAATGATCTGGATTCTGCTTCCTTGAGCCTTATGCCTCCTTCAAATAGAAATTTGGAAGTCAATGAAATTGACATCTTCATAGACCGATTCAACAACATTGTCACCTCCGTACACGATGCCCATTCCCGCAAAATTATAGTCCATCAGGACAAGCTTCCACTTTCTGAGAAAGTGAAGCGATTTTTTAGAATAAAACACAGTTGGCAGAAAGACCTTAAAAAGATCTTTCACAGAACAGGCAACAGGCGAAGTCAGGAATATATTATTCTCTCGAAGCAGATCCAGCTGCTCAAAACGATAATTAAGGAAACTATAAATATTGAAAACACACAACATTTCAACAAAAAACTGCAAAACATCAGACCGGGGCCATCAGCATTCAGGCAGGTCTATAATATAGTGGGGAAAAGCAAGTCCTCTCTTTGTCACAGCATAATGCACAACGACTCCGAACTGTTCAACAAAGCGGAGATTGCCGAGCAATTCCAAGTGACGTATGAGAGAACATTCAGCCAAAGAACACCAATAAACCCAGTTAGTGACTATGATTCAAGAGTGGCAGATTTTCTAACGCCGCTGCCACACCAAATTTATAATTTTAGTGAAAACTTCCCGGCCATACAGAATCCCGATACTTTCCACTTTACCAGCACTGACACTATCCGAAACATCATCTGCAATATAAATAATAAGAAGTCTAGCGGTGCTGATAAAATTTCAAACTTCATACTGAAACACTTACCACAATCTTCACTACAAATTCTTGAATGTATCTTCAACAACTGCACAAACCTTGGGTACTTTCCGTTGGAGTGGAAAAAGGCCATCATAATACCAATCAAGAAAAAGCCAAGTAGCAAGACTGTAGCTGAATATCGTCCAATTTCTTTGCTCTCCAACGTTGGCAAAATCTATGAACAAATCCTAAAAGAAAAGATTGAGAATGAGTTCATTGTAAATCCTATCTCCGATTATCAGTTTGGGTTTAAAAAAAGCCACTCAACACAACATGCACTGTTGAAATTCCACACGGATATTATCCAGAATCTCAGAATCCAATCCTGTACCGTCGCCATTGCGCTTGACATTGAAAAAGCCTTTGACTCTGCGTGCCACAAGGGAATCCTGTATAAAATGGTAGAGATTGGAGTAGACCCTTACTTGATAAAGATATTGAATAGTTTTTTTACGAACCGTTTTTTCACTGTGAAGATTCAAGATACGATTTCATCTCCGGGCAGCGTCGGTAGTGGAGTTCCTCAGGGGAGTGTTTTAGCGCCTTTTCTATTTAACATTCTTTTGTACGATTTTCCTCACACCAGCCGAGACTCGCAGGCAGTCTTGTATGCCGACGACTGCTTGATATATGGACATCATCCTTCTCCTCAGCTGGCTCTCCGCAATGCATCCGCTCATCTCAAGTTGATAAATGATTTCTACAAGAAATGGGGGATTAGAATTAATGCTCTGAAATCTGAAGCCATCTGCATCAGAAATGCTTCAGGGAAATGCCCAAGAAATGTAGTCCCTGAGAGCAAACTTCTTCAACTTTCACTGGATGGTGTCGACATTCCATTCAGAAATACAATTAAATACTTAGGCATTAATTTCAACAACTTGATGAAATTTAATTCACATGCGAGAGCCACACTACAGAAAGCAAAGAAAATAGCAGCCTCATTTGCGTTTCTATTTAATAACAAATACTTACCGCAAAGCACTAAACTATTGCTGTATAAAGTTGCAATCAGGTCATTACTGCTGTATGGATTTCCTATCTGGTTCTCAATTTCTCCTGTAGTAGTCTCCGAACTTGAAATTTTTGAACGCAAAATCATTAGAAAATGCGTAAACAAACACTTTGAAACTCCAATCAAAAGATTTTCCAATAACATCATATATGACGCCGCAAATGTCCAGCCACTATGTAAATACGCCATGCACCATCAAAAGATATTTAGCGAGAGACTACAAAACCACGAAAATTCACTTTTGTATGATATTTTTAACGCTGAGAAGAACTTACGATGGTCGGATTCGGCCTATTTTTCTCCTATTGCCATACTCAGCGAAATTACTGACAACGACTCCGGCCTCCTACCTCAATTCTACACAAAGGCAACAACCGGCTCTCATAGGGGCTAAAATTCTAGAGATAAACATATATATCAACTTTATTCTTTTTTATTCATTTCTTTTATATTATAAACCCAACTCACCTTAAATGTGCAATCAAAACTTTATACATATGTACCTGGAAAAATTACAAAGAAAAAGACTTTAATAATCGTAAAAAGACTTTAATAATTATTATCCTCACCTTCTGTGATATCGTACTTCGCACGCGTTCATTCATTAAATCATATGTTAATGTTTCATATATACACCCAAACACACGCCGCTGCCACTGAGTGTGCAGAATCGTTTTGTTTTTATTTTGTAAGTGTTATGTAGTTGTAGTAGTGTATTTATTTTAGCAGACCACTTAGCTCTGTATACATCTGTAAAGGCCGAGAGCAAGCCTTGTCTCATTCATTCCCATTGAATGTTCCACATATCAACCCTATCACATAGCATGTAGCGTATTGTACTACACATATGTATTAGAACAAGACATGTATAGTTCTAAGGTTTAAATGTTAACCATTCGTTAAGCATGTACTGTAATGAAAAAAAAAATAATAATATATCTGCCATATAAACCAATCGGGGATCTTTACTTCTTGAGCCTCTAGAGGGCGCAATTCTCATCCGATTTGGCAGAAATTCGGTATAACGGCTTCCTCCATGATCTTCAACATACGTGCCCAATATAGTCTGGATCGATCTATAGTTTCATACAGCTCCCATATAAACCGATCTCCCGATCTTGCTTCATGAGCCCCTACAAGGCAAAATTCTTATCCAAATGGACTGAATTACACAATGACTTCTACAATAATCAGCATTCAATTCATTTATGGTCCGAATCGGAGTATAACTTGATATAGCTCCAATAGCATAAAGTTCTTATTCATTATTCTTTTTTTTTTGCCTAAAAAGAGATACCGCGCAAAGAATTCGAGAAATGCGATCCATGGTGGAGGCTATATAAGATTCGTCAAAGATACCTTGGACCAACCATCTAATGCTTTTGGATATTGTGGCTAGATAAATTGCTACGACCACTAATGTGAGGCTAAGGGAGCTTTCTATTTGGTCATATGGCGGCTACGGACACTTTGTTATCATTGAAGATATCTATCCGTTCACAATTGGTAGAGCAATTTAACTGGTGCGTCACTTGTCTAACTGCCTAGCTAGACCCACTCAAACCCATGGCAGCATCTTTCCTTCTTAACAAATTTAAAGGAACGGTGTTGGTTTCATCGTAGCTCTCCGATGAGGATGATTCCATCAAAACACTTAAGAAACCGATAATTGCTCTTTTCTTGATGTCTGGAAGGATACAATGTTTTAATTTATCAAAATTTTCCAAATAATTCCGCAAATTTTGCAATTACTTTCTATGTAGAACACTCGACTTGAGGTAAAATTACAACTTCATTTGTCGAGTTTTCTTTACCTGAACACTAGCTGCTGTCAGGAATCTTCATTAAAAGTAAATAAAAATTGAAAAAATTTAAGAGTTACCAATAAATAATATTTATATTTTTTATTTACCTGTGCCATTTTGATCCATTTTGGCGCTAGCTTTTGTATTTTTATGTAACGGCTGCTGTTCATAAAACAGTTGACCTTTACAAAACATCTGTTCAAAGTTGTAAATTTCTGGTGCCAAAAAATCAGGTTCTCTATTTTCTAACTGTCAAAATTTGCTCTCTCTCTCGCTCTCCTTTGCTGGCAAATAAAGTACGCGAACGACTTCAAGTAAAAATTTGTGCAGATTTGCAAATTTGAGTTCCCGAACACAGCTATTATTCCTTCCTTTTTCAGAGAATGCCGGTGACTTAAGCACATTGCAGGTCTGGTAAAAATTTTTACTTCTACCAATATATGAAGATGATGCTTGGTTAAATGTATTTTATTCATATGCAAAATATCAGTGATGTGAAGAGTCATGTTGATAGCATTTCTTTAATGGTTATAAATGTTTTTTTTGTCCATGGATTATTATCAAGCCTCTACGTTCTAACCTTTACGATGTCTTTATATACATACTCCCAAATAAAGAGGTTATCAAACTCGACTAGTGAGCATAACAGGCTATGATGATATGCATATGCAAATTGGCTGGGTATAAGATCTCAAATTCTTACGAAATAAAATATTTATTATGTTTCTGCTTAAACGAATAAAAAATTTATATAAACATACATATAAAAAGGTTTCACTCAAATCTATTTTTGTTGTTAGAAACAAAAACGAATCAAGCCCATAAAGTTGTGGCTTTAAAATACAAATATACACCACCATCATTATTAGGCATGTACCTATAGTGCTTTTATTTTTGAAACCGGGCCTGTTTATATTGCTCTCGCACATGTTAGACGCACATAATCACGTTTCGTAATGGCCGACTTTCTTTCAAACTTTGTGCTCAGCCGCTAGCATTACTCTTGAACTTTGAACATGCAGCTCAACCAACAACAACCTGTTGTGGTGTTTATTGTGTAGAAGCTGTTAAGAGATTGTGTGGCTTTATTTATCAGATTTAAGAGTGGTTAGTTTGTTACAAATGATGCAATGAGATGAAAATGGTTTGAAGCATAAGTAGGTCGACGCTAAAAAACAGGAAGTTTTATTACCTTACCTAACGAAGTCGGTCTGAAGATGAACTTGTTTCATGCAGACATGCTAATGAAGCGTATATGTGTGTAACTCACAAGACAGAATTGATGAAATGCAGCTTCAGATTATTGAGCCCTGCTTTAATGTTAAGTGTATGTGTGTAGAAACGATTGTAACTTTAGCAAAATTAAACAAAATGAAATATTAATATGGGGTCGAATTACCGCATACGTGATAGAGGTCGCTTTCGTGTCGAATGAAATTTCTCGCAATTAAAGGGTATTATGTCCAAATTTCTATAAATAATGTTCGATTTAATCATTCTTCTTAAATTTCATTAATTCCCTTTCAATAAAGAAATACATAATACACAATAGATATTTCTATGCTGCTGCCATATAGCCCTGTTTTCTGATTAACGCATTTCCTACCCAGAGTTAACGAAATTTTGAAGAGATCCTTCAATACTTGTACCAGTTATAGTCAATATCAAAACATACGGCCTTCTTGCTGAAGTTTTAAGCAGTAAAACCTTTTGCAACAGTATTTGGACCCTCGACACGACAAAAAGTGAATTCATTTTGAGTCATCCCTGGCGATTTTTTCAGTAATTAACTAGTTGTTGATATGTTGAAAAAATCTACCAACTTTGGTAGGAACCTACCAAAAACTATCAATATACTTTCATCCTTTATAGGCGTACAAAAACACTAAACCTACTCCTGGATATTTGGTTGGTAGAAAATGAAGAAATACATAATTCACAATAGAGAGATTTCGAACGATTTTACTCGTTCACGTAGGCGGTAATTCGGCCCCTTAAACTATCCAGCCCCACCTATACTGAATCCAATGACGCGCTCGTTGTACGCTTTAACATTTCTAAAGAAAACTCGTAAACCCTATGTCTGATCCCGATCGGCGGGATGTTTTTCTCGCATAAGTCGTGCAATGGCATAAAACTCGCTCCTCGTCATCGTACCCACATGCTCTGCACGCAGCTTTGATAGTCCCATCTACCGCCTCTTATACGTGTTGCTTGTTATGGTTGTTTAATTGTCATTAGACTATACGTTGGCACATTCACAAATGTTTACGTATCGGGATCAATACTGGGGCCGAGCAACCGCATTCTTGAACGAGTAAAATCATTCGAAATCTCTTTATTGTGATTTATGCATTTCTTTATTGAACCACAATTTTCCAGGCGAATTTAACAAGGTGGTCTCACGCGAATAGCTGTTAACAGTCGGTCAGGTTTGACGGTATTAAGATGTCAGCTTTTTTATGCATTCTCTTTGTTGTTATCTTCTTTCTCGCATATTCTCTGCCCATGTACGCACACGTATGCACACACGCACACAAATTTCCTTGTGTGTGTTGGCAAACCGTCGATCAGCTTGATGGCAAAATGGCGGATTGCATCAAATGATTTGGGGTTGTTGTACAAATGAGACAACTTTTAATTGTTTCGCCATGCACAATTTTGAAATTGAGGCGCGCGAAAACAGTTATAATTTATAACAAAATTTAAATAGCCATATCCAGTTCAAAACTTGCCACATTCCATTCAGTTCTTCTGTCGTCACTCGATTATCCGACCTACTCTTATCTTTTTTCCACTCTCACATAGTCCTAAGTCCGCGAATTTCGGCCCATATTTTATCCCTCGTCTCCAGTGCCATAGTCGACGTGGTTATCATAGAACTGTAAAATTTCTACGTGGTCCACTACTACCAAAACGAAGTTCAAATCGGTCTAAGATTGGGAAATTAATATCACGGTATAATATAATATATAATATAATAATAATATAATATATGCTGGTTGGAACTTTGAGATTTAAGGTGTGTGATGTTCATCGTTGTCATGAAAACATTAGCTCAGAGCTAAAGGGCGCGCCCTTGGGTTGTGGATAGAAGAGAGTAGTGCAATTAGAGGAATCGAGGTGAGATTCTCAGTAAGAGGCCGGGCGGCACCGGCTCTTTGTTAAATACTGGGATACTCTACACTCGATATGTCAAGGTGAGTTATTTGCTTTCTCTCTCACGCACTCTCCAGCTCTCTTTTGGCAAAAAAAGTACGCGAATGACTTCCAGTAACAATTTGTGCGAATTGCACTTACCTAATTGCCTTGGAGTCGGACCATGACTCTAGCTTTGCGTTGACTTCCTAAGATAAGGACGGTAAGCAGCTCTAACAAAATTTTCCTCGCCATAAGAAATGCATTGACATATCCGAGACGAAATAGGTAACTTGCTCGCCTATGACACTGATGCTTGCGATATTTGGAGATATCAGCGATGTACAAACATCTCACCATAGATGTGTTGTCCTGCGGCAGGCCTTTCGGACTGGACTGTAAGAGCAGGTGCCCTATCATTTGCCGTGTTTTATTTTAGTACTATATAGGGCAGTGCAATAACTTCGTTCAGAACTTCGTTGTCCTGGATAAATGTTATTTCCATGCAAATTTCATTGCACCGAACTATATAGTACTAAAATAAAACACAGCCATTGAGTTTAAACTTACTCGGACCACGCTGCATACCGGCCTTCACATGTAAATGGTATATTTGATTGTTATTATTTTTGTGACACACCCTGTGTATCTGATTTCATTTAAATCAGCTGATTACCATTGAGTTTGTTTACCTCTTTTCACATTCACGTTTATCAACAGAGGAACGTCGGATATTTTGGGAGTATCTTCAAACAATGGATAACCTAGAGGATAACGCTGCAAATGTTGAATTAGCTCCTGGTATAAGTTTTCCACAGTTACCGTTGAAATCAAATGAAGCCAATGACCTTTCAGTAGAGTGTGTGAAATGCGAAAAAATTTTCAAATTCCCCAGAGATCAGGACGATTATCTGGCACATTTATTTCTGGCTCATCGTCTTGTCATCGCAGATGTCGCCGAGGTGCCTATAATTGAAAAATATTTAAGCTATTGGCGAAAAGAATTTGAAAATCATGATTTGGAAGAATTCTGTACCACCATGCTGCTGGATCAGTTGCCAGATGGGACACCGGCTAAGAATGAAAAATATTATCTACTCAGTGATGTCCTACCAAAGGATTATGAGTTGAGAACCAACCTTAAGAAACTTCATCTGGAAAAAGCTTTGGCGCAACATCAATTTGAGCTAACCGATCGCACATTTAGCAGAGAGTGCTTATATTGTCGTGATGTTATCAACGGCTTGAGGTCTTTATATTTGGAACATTTGTTCAATAAACACTTTCTCCAGTTAGGTAAACCAGAGAATTTAATATACATTGATGAGCTGTTGGGAAAAGTGCAAAGCAATTTAGAGAATCTAATCTGTTTGTATTGTGAAAAAGTATTCAAAGATCGAGTAACACTCAAGGAGCATATGCGGAAAAAGGCCCACAAAAGAATTAATCCCAATAACAAGACATACGATAAATATTTTCTAGAAAATTATAAATTTCCCGATACAAACGTACAACAGAAACGACACAACCAAAGGCCAAAGAGAAGAGAAGTGGAAAATTCAAGATCTTCATCACAGCAGGAAACGGATAGCGTTGATTTTGAGCAACGTTTCGCTCACCACAGTGAAGATTCCGACTCAGATTGGTCAGATTGGAATGGGGAAGGCGTGCAACCCATTAACTGTCTATATTGCAGTCAACAGACTTCAGATTTTGCAAAATTTAAGGAACACTTGATGCAAAGTCATGATGTGGACTTTGAGGCTTTGCTCAAAGAATTGAACTTTTATCAAAAAATCAAAGTTGTCAATTATGTTAGACGTCAATCCAACCTTTTGCGCTGTGTGACTTGTGATCAACGATTTACAAGTCAGGACCTGCTGCTGAAGCATCTGCAAGATGAAAAACATTTTGGCATAGGCACACGCAAACAATGGGATAAACCGGAATATTTCTTTCCCACCTTTGAAGATGACGGTTTACTTTGCACATTGGATGACAATCCCAATGAAGATATGGATGATACTGTAGTGCGAATTATATCTGAGGATCCAGTAGCACAAATCAACAAGGATGCAGAGCGTCTGTCACTAGAGAATTTCAATTTTTTGTAAAAATTTAAATAAATGTACATAAGGGTAAGAATGGGAGGAAAGTTATGTTTCAATAAATATTTCCTTAACATAGAGTATCTATTTTCAGGTGTGATAATCAAAATAAATACTTCCGATTGTCAATTATGATCAAATGTTGCACAAACAAGGGGTAAGTTGATATTTTAGCTCACTATTTGTAGAACATTTGGTTTTGACAATGAAAATTATATAAAAGGAAAGAAATGAAAAGAAAAACAAGTAAAAGCGTGCTAAGTTCGGCCGGGCCGAATCTTATATACCCTCCACCATGGAGCGCATTTATCGAGTTCTTTTCCCGGCATCTCTTCTTAGGCAAAAAATGATATAAGAAAAGATTTGCTCTGCTATTAGAGCGATATCAAGATATGATCCGGTATAGACCACAATTAAATTATATATTGGAGACCTGTGTAAAATCTCAGCCAATTCGAATAAGAATTACGCCCTTTGGGGGCTCAAATAGAGAGATCGATTTATATGGGAGCTGTATCGGGCAATAGACCGATTCAGACCATAATAAACACGTATGTAAATGCGACCTCTAGAGGCTCAAGAAGTCAAGACCCAAGATCGGTTTATATGGCAGCTATATCAGGTTATGTACTGATTTGAATCATACTTGGCACAGTTGTTGGATATCATAACAAAACACGTCGTGCAAAATGTCATTCCAATCGGATAAGAATTGAGCTCTCTAGAGGCTCAAGAAGTCAAGACCCAAGATCGGTTTATATGGCAGTTTTATCAGGTTATGGGCCGATTTGAGTCGTACTTGGCACAGTTGTTGGATATCATAACAAAACACGTCGTGCAAAATTTCATTCCAATCGGATAAGAATTGCGCTCTCTAGAGGCTCAAGAAGTCAAGACCCAAGATCGGTTTATATGGCAGCTATATCAGATTATGAACCGATTTGAATCATACTTGGCACAGTTGTTGGATATCATAACAAAACACGTCGCGCAGAATGTCATTCCAATCGGATAAGAATTGCGCCATTTAGAGGCTCAAGAAGTCAAGACCTAAGATCGGTTTATATGGCAGCTATATCAAAACATGGACCGATATGGCCCATTTACAATACCAACCGACCTACACTAATAAAAGTATTTGTCCAAAATTTCAAGCGTCTAGCTTTACTCCTTCGGAGATAGCGTGCTTTCGACAGACAGACGGACTTTAACTGGGCCGAATGTAATAAAGCTCCTCTCCGTATTGTATAGTTGATGTAGCCACATTGGTATGTGGAGGTAGCGATCTTAGGTAAGCTACATAGGTGATTAACCTTGTTCCGTTCCATAGGACCGATCGCCACTGGAAAAGTTATGACAATTGGTTATTCAATAGTAGTAATAGACACTCAGTAATTGAGCGAGAGTCGGTGCCAGTCGACCTCTCACTCACAACTTGGTACCGTTGATTGTCCACAACTATGGCTGCAGCTACTTCGCAAACGGAGTGTTCCATTATCTGCAACCTGTGGAAGCGCCCGGGTGTTCTCAGCTGACCTTCTCGCAATGACGATGAACACCCCACAGGCCGGAGCCCTGAGTTCAACCTTGCTTAACGCTTGTCCTTTAAGCAAACATAAATCGTAGGATATGAAGAAGCCACAATAGGGCTACAGCGATTAGTAAAAGCTCCATGAGGTTCTACCAATAAGAACCCAAAATCTAAGTCTTATGTAGATTTCGTCGATTTGACGACTTAAGATCTTTAAGGGACATTATATACATTTAACTCGATATGTTTCATATTATGTTTGACCAGAATATCCAGATATTTCCACTTTTATATGAACGAAATCATCTTTCATGGTCTCAACCACAGTAGTTAATCTGAGGGCAAACTATATTTGCTATCTTTTCATGGTCCTCTTCGAAACCCTTATTCTTTAAAGCGGAAACATCTCAATGATTTCCAAGATTTATTGCTTCGTTTCGTCTAATAATTTACAATACAACAATCATTAAACCAAAAAAACTGTATTCCTTTATTGCTCCCTTAAATAGCGGTACCACGTTCCAAATTCTGTTTAATCTCTGCTGTGTGTTCACCATAGAATCTCTCCAGTTTCTTATTGAATTTAGAATTCCTTTCATTGATAAAGTCTACATCAGCATCGTCATTGTAAATTCTTCTGCGTGAGTACTTCTTACGTCTGTCGATTTGTTGTTCCAAATCCTTCACCATATTGTTTATGGCAGAGGGTGTGTCTTTTACCAAACCATGTATAATTGTATTGGGGCAGCCATAGAAAGCTTCTCCCAGCTCGGCCTTTTGTTTCTCATATTTTGCCATATCACGGGCAGGCATATTCTTTACCAGACGATTGTATTGACGGGCCGTCTGTGCTTCAAATGTGGAAAATCCCAAATCCGGATTTTGTTTCTTTTTCTTCTTTTCTATTTTTTCTGCATCTATGGCGGATACTTCGAGTAACTTGAGACGATCATAATCCTGTCCCTCGGCTTTGGCTTCTTCGCGAGCTTTTTCATCTGCTAATAACCAATCGGCTTGGCGTTTCCTTGCCTCCCAATTATTGGGCAACTTTTTACGTGCATCTTCAGCTATAACTTCCTGGTGGTTATGCGTACGTGCCTCTTGTCGTAATTTGTGGAGATTTCGTAGACGCTCCTTGCGTTCGGCTAGCTTTTGGGCGGCAGTCTTCTCGGTTGAGTCCATAGCAGCTTTTAGAATATGGACTACTCGGGAATTGTTTGTTCAGATATTTATTTTATAATAAAGTGAAGTGTTTTTTCTATGGCTAATGAAATATGGAATTATGTCTTTTGTATGCTTTGTTTACAAATATCTACAACAATGATGCCAATCTGCTAAAAAGGCACGTCAAAAGTTATGCTACATACCCATCTCATAATATGTGGTTTCGTGTTAAAAAAAAAATTATGAAATTTTGAGAACATAAATATATTTTGTGAATAAGATTGCATTGGCCAAGTATTGTATATTTTTTAATACATTATATAAATGTATTATATTCTTTCTTCAAAAGATTATATGCACATGTCTCAATAAAACGCGTATATGGCCACACTCTTAGCTGTCATCACTTTAGCACAGGGTGTTGCAACTGGTTATTATTCTGTATTATAATGAAGAACTCTGTCCTCCATCATTTATTGTGAATGGAAACATTGTTTAACAATTTCAGTATCTTTGTTAATATAAACAAATAGCTACAATGCAACAATTTACACGCAAGGAAAACTTTTTAATAGCCAACACTCTCAATTGCGTACCATTTCTACTGCAAGGACAATCAGTGCTTATAGATTTGCGAAATGATTGTTCAGTTGCTGGCTGCATTGATATTGCTGATGGCCACATGAACGTCCATTTGACCAATGCAGTTTTCATCAATCGTCTTGGACAGCATGTACCATTTGAACAGTTTATGGTACGTGAACGTATGATAAGGCAAATACATATACCTCCAAGCATTGACATGGCCAGTATGATTCGAGAATGGTGTAATCGAGGCTGTTCCAAAAGACCTCCACGCCAATTTCAAAAGAAAGGCGGTAAACGCACATTTAAACAGAAACGAGCACAGGAGAGGCATAAAGAAATTCTTGAGGAAATGGAAAAGAAGCGCACCGAGGAAGGTTAGCAATCTTTTGTTAAAAAAAAATTTTTTACATATGAAATTGTGAATAAATATATGAATAGAGCTGTAGAATGCAAAAGATAGAATTATTGGTGTATAGAGATGAAAAGAAAGCACAGGCAACGATGGCTTAGGAGACGAAATTAAGGAATCACTGAGCCGCCAGCACTTGCCAAAGAAGGCCTCCATAGGATCAATCCGATACAACAACAGGCTGCCATGGGATTGAGTGTTGGCCATTCCACGAAATCTGTGATGACAACTTTGAGACCTCCTCGACAGGGCCTAAGCTATAAGTTGCAGGGTGGCCAAGTCCATATGGCCGAGTTTCTCAAGGCCTATTGAGAATAAGGCATCAGCGTAAGATATTGTTTGCAGGGTGGCAAGTCCACGTCCCTATATTCGAGTTTCTCAAGGCCAATCCAATGCACAGGATTATGGGTGAACAGCTTTTGTTGTCCGCATTTACTTCAGATACATAGTCTTTACGTCATTCTGGATTACTGTAGAGGCCGATTGAAGTGTCCTTCCGGTTCGCCTAGCTCCAGTTCTTTCTGATTGTTATTGCTTGGTCCATAAGAAACTGGTCATGTCCCCGAACAAGAAGGACGCTTGTCCACATTGGCATCAGAACCGAGTACACAGACTGCCGTAATCCATAGAGCAGCATTGCGGCCGGTCTGGACCTTATCTCAGCACGTTTCGCTTGCCAGCAACCCAAGCGGCGCTGGCAAGTGACCAAACGATCTTGTCTCTCCGCCAGTAGCATATGTCAAGGACCCGCAAAGGTAGTCAAACTCAACCAATTTTAATGGAATAGTCGGTTGTCGAAATCATTCTTTCATACAGCTGTCGATTTCCTTCCCTTTTCACGTAGTCTACATGTGGTCGAAGACCAGTTTGCATACGAGTGTGGAATAAAAGATAGGTAGAGGTTTAACAATGCCGCTCACATCATCCCACCCTGGGGAGATTTCTGTTCCACTGTACGGTAACTCGATTGTTATCCGCAAATTGAAAAAAGGGCTGGCGACCACACAAACAACCCTGGGCAGAGGGTCGGATGATGTGCATAAAAACCGTGACATGAACGACCGTACCAAAGGGCCCCGATAAGTAAAGAGCCACGAGAACCGACCCATTGCACGGCCCGAGCCGTTCGAGATCACTGACGTCATATGCACAGCGGTTTGTTGTTCTTGTAGCCACATAGTTATATGTGGAGGTAGCGATTCTCGTCAAGCCCTATAGGCATTAGCCTAATCAGTCCATTTGTCTGCAAGCTAAACTCCTTTGCGAGCACAAAAATAAGAACATTTTGTCGAAAAGAGAAGAGGCCAGGGGCTTTCTACGCTTACGACCATAGGTGGTTGTTTTTTGTTGTTATATCCACATTTGCATGTGAAGGTAGCGATCCTGACATGTTTGCCGACTATGGAAATAATGGACTAATGAATATTTGGGAGTAGAGCACGAATCTGATATCAACATTCGGGACCAACTGCCTGGGGGACGTCTCACCTTCATAATAACCCCCAAATAGGATGTATTTGTTCACCATAATAATTTGGGATACAAAGAGAGTGGAGCATAATGTTGGTAGGTTTTGGGCCCATACCCCAAACCGGACCCATTTGCTGACTTTTACAATAAGGTGCCCAAATGAAAGGTATTTAAGATTAAAAAACGAATTTAATATCCAATTTTAGGGCCAAGTGTTTGGGGGACGCCTCATTCCATAAACGCTCCTTAAACCAATGGCAATATGGTGTTTAAATAAATTTTATTTGAGAGTAGAGCACGATGCTCATACTTTTTCAGGACTAAGTGTCGGGGGGACTACCCCACCCTCTAAAACACCCCTAAACCGGACATACATATTTACCGTCCATGTCATTATGGGGCTCAAAGGAGAGGTATTTGGGAGTAGAGCACGAACCTTATACCCACTTTTGGGATCACGTTTCTGGGGGTCTACACCATCCTCAAACCCACCAACCAACACCTTGGGGCCTTACCACTCCAACAACCCTGTTGTTGTCGTAGCCACCGTATAGACTCAAAAACGGCTGAACCGATTACCTTAAAATTTTCACAGATTGTGTAGGTTTCTGGTGTAGGTCTGGAAGGAAACATAGGCTATATAATTTTTTGATATCGGAAGGGAGGCAGACCCTCTCCCTTACCCCAAAAGTACTACCCAAAAATAAGTGGACCGATCAGGACAATATGGGACTTAAATGAAAGGTATTCAGGAGTAGAGTACGATTTTCATATTAAAAATTGGGTCCAAGTAACTGGTGGGCCGCCCAACCCCAAAAACCCCCTAAAATAGGTTTTTTGGACGATCATGACAATATGGGACTCAAATGAAAGGTGTTCGGGAGTAGATAGCGAATCTGGGATACAAAATCAATTTGAAGTATAGGGGGCCACCCTACCTCCAAAAAATGCCATAAATGGGCATATGACCCAACATGACTCTATGGGACGCGGATTTTTTGTTTGTTCCGTAGAATCAAAAACGTTTGAACCGATTAATTCAAAAATTTTCACTGATTATTTAAGTTTGTCTGGAAAGAAACATAGGCTATATATAATTTTTAGATATTGGATGGGGGCGGTCGCTCTCCCTTACCTCAAAAACGCCACCCAAAACCAAAAGTGGACCGGTGGGCACAATATGTCAAATCAAACGTATTAGAGACTAGAAAACGAATATCGTATTAAAATTTTGGTCCAAGTACCCAGCGGTCCGCCCCAACCCCAAAACTCTTCTAAACAGATATATTCCTATCAATATGGGACTCAAATGAAAGTATTCGGCATTAGATTACAAATATGGCATAAAAAATTAGGTCCAAGTAATGGGAGGTCGCTCCACTCCCAAATACCCCCAAATGGGCATACTAGCCACAATGGCTATATGAGACTTAAATGAAAGATATTTGGGAGTAGATTACAATATGACATTAAAATTTGCCTTTAAGTCCAGGTGGCGCTTTTCCTCCTAAAAATACTTCAAATAGGTTAAGTGACCCATTATGACAATATGGGACTCAAATGAAAGGTATTTGGGAGCCAAGTCTTTGGTGGAGGGTATGAAGTTCAGTTTAGGGGGTGCTTTCTCCGACTATGAGAAATTGGAGCTCAAATCAACTGTATTTGGGGGTAAAAAACGAATATGATATCTGTTTTCAGGGCAAAGTACTGGTGGCCGCCCCAGCCCTAAAACACCCTCCAAACGGTTCATATTTACCGATCATGGCAATATGGGGCTCAAATTAAAGGGATTTGGAAGTGTTGCACGAATTTGATATCCATATTTCAGTGGAAATGTCTAATTTTTAAAAACACCAGATTTCGGAGATTGGTGATGCGATTCGTTCGAAAATTTTTTTTGCATTCTTACAGTCACCAAAGAGTGTAAGAAGGAGATTAAAGCTCTGAGGATGGCACAATCCGCATCGTTTAGGTGCCGAGCCGGGCAGACGATTTGGCAGTGAAGGCCAGAGGACTGCCGTCGATAAACTTGGTTAACCCGCAGCCTTCCGGGTCAACGCTGTTCAATTTAAGCGAAAATCTTATGAGGTGATGCGGATCGTGAGAGGACGAGGCTATTACTGATAGGAAGCAAAGAAGGAGGTCAGTATAGCTTTTGGTGTCGGTCGGTGCGGCAAGTTATAGCATGTGTAGGGAAGATGATGAGACATTGGAGCATTTCCTAAAACTTAAAATTTTTTTCTTCAAGGTTACTTTGTAGTTTTTAGAGCGCACAACAAGCCGATTACCGACTTGAATGTATTGGGTTGCCCAAAAAGTAATTGCGGATTTTTTAAAAGGAAGTTAATGCATTTTCAATAAATCTTAGAATGAACTTTAATCAAATATACTTTTTTTACACTTTTTTTCTAAAGCAAGCTAAAAGTAACAGCTGATAACCGACAGAAGAAAGAATGCAATTACAGAGTCACAAGCTGTGAAAAAATTTGCCAACGCCGACTATATGAAAAATCCGCAATTACTTTTTGGGCAACCCAATACGAAATTTTGCAAAATTTTCCATATAACTCCAAATTTCAAAAATGTTTGGTGAAATTTTCTATGTTATTCCAGTTTTATTGAATTTTTCAATTTCAAAAAGACTTTGTTTTAATTTATGTATATTTTGATTTTATTTCATTCATCATTCATTTAAAAAAATACATTAAAACAATTTTATATATTTGAAATATAATGTAAACAATTGTATAATTTTGCAATTACATACATACGCTTGTCGATTCTTCGAATACATAAGAATTTTTATTGTATTTTTTTTTTTAAATTGTATATGAAAGAACATTTTTCCATAAAACTTTTTGTGCGAAAGCTACAACAACATACCAAAAAATAAACTTAAATTAAAAATATTTATGCATAAATCGAAATATATATTCCAAATAGCTTTTTATAGCCAATAGAGTGATAGGGATAAATAATTTTATTGGTTTAATATTAGATAAAAGAACTAGAATTAAAACTATTTTTAGTTGGTTTCACTTATATTCTCAACTACTTTTCTGCTAGTCTCCGCCTAAGATTTGGGATAGAGATGAAAGAACATTTTTATTTTGCTTAAAAAAAACTAAGAAACAAATGCTGCTCATGGATTTTTTCCTTAAAACAAAATAAGAGGTAGCATCATGATACAAAATGTGTGTGTTTGTGTTCAATAGATTTAAAGGTCTATTTGGGGCTTTTTGTAAAGAGGTGGAAAGGAATGTGGGGGAAGAAAACAAAAACAAAAACAGGGAAACTCAAAACGAAAAACAAAATAAAAATATTATTACTAAAATAAAATATTAAGGGCATCTAAGTTATGTTTTGTGTAGTATGTATATGAATGGGTTAGTGTTTTTGTGTGCATGTGTGTTGCTGATGTATGATAAAATGTGTATATGTGTGAGGGTTTGTGCATGTGTGCATATTGCATCCAAAGAAAGTGTTTTATCTTATAACCACACCAAAAAAGCCCATATTACAAGAGACACAGCTAAGCCAACTTTAAGGCCCAGCAATAGACCAAAGATGACAAAGAATATCAAGAATAACACTACAAAACCGGCATAGTACAGGAAATCAAAGCTGTAGAAGAAAAATATTTTCATTATTATTTCATATGTTTGTTATTTATGCTGTAGATTAACTTACACTTTCCAATACATTCGATGCCAGGCTGTGGTCTCAGCCGATTCCTTGAAATAGAAACGACGTATGCCAATGAGCACACGAGCCAGAAATTCCGTCCAATCACATTGACTAGAATCGAAATTGTAGCGTTTGCGATCGGTCTCATGCATAACACTCATAATGCGCAAGGCATTTTTCAGATCATAACGGAAATCTTTACCCAAGAAATAATCGAAAGCTTTGGTACCTCTGTGGAAAACTCGCATATATTCATAGACTCTGTGAAAAAAAATGAAATTAAAAATAAAGTTAATACATTTTTTTTTTACTTTTGATTTTTACTATGTAACTAAAAAAAAATTGTGTCTTAAGTAAAACCCTAATTTGTGCCTTAAGCCAAAGCTGAGATTGGTTTGTGTGTTTCCTAATTCATGTGTTGAGTCAAACTAAAGTTTGTGTCTTAAGTCTTTCGTGCGGACATCTGAGATTTTTTATTAAAACCAGATTTTAATATAATTTTCTAGTGAATCAAATTTCGATGCAATTGTCCGTACAACCAATTTTCGTCAAATCTATCTAATATATAAAAAATCAATTTGTGTTTGTTTGAGTGTTCCTTATAGACTCAAAAAGCACTGAACCGATTTTCACGAAATTTTCACTAATGGTGCATAATGATATCGTGGTGAAAATAGGTTTTCTGATATCTGAAGGGGGCGGGAGGACAAACTCTCCCCCTTGCCCTAATTTTCTGAAACGCCAGAACACGGTGATGTTAATAATAAAAGATTTTCCACCACCATTTGGTGTTGTAAAAGCCTAGTTTCTGCCTAAAGTCAAAGCTGAGGTTAATTTGGCGTTTCTTACTTTGTGTATTGACTCAAAAATAGTTTTTGTCTTAAGTCTTTTGTTCTAAAGAGAATGAAATTGCTAAAAAAAAATTTCAAAAAAAATTTCGACACAATTTTTTAAGAAAGTTTCGTATGGACTCAAAAACCGCCAAATGAAATTTTTTACATATGCTGCAGAATGATCCCGTTGTAAAGTCAAAGCTGAGGTAAATTTGGCGTTTCTTAGTTCGTGTATTGAGTCAAAAAAAGTTTTTGTCTTAAGTCTTTTGTTCTAAAGAGAATGAAATTGCTAAAAAAAGATTTCGACGCAATTTTCTAAGAAAGTTTCGTATGGACTCAAACACCGCCAAATGAAATTTTTACATATGCTGCAGAATGATCCCGTTGTAAAGTCAAAGCTGAGGTTAATTTGGCGTTTCTTAGTTCGTGTTTTGACCCAAAAAAAGTTTTTGTCTTAAGTCTTTTGTTCTAAAGGAAATGAAATTACTAAAAAAAATTTCGACGCAATTTTCTAAGAACGCTTCGTATGTGCTCAAAAACCGCCAAATGAAATTTTTACATATGCTGCAGAATAATCCCGTTGTACAAAATAGGGTACTTTATTTTTGGATATCTGAAAGAGGGCGGATTGTTTTCCTTAGCCCAAAACCACCATCAAAAATCAAAAGTAGACCGAAGGCGACAATATGGGTATCAAATGAAAGGTATTGGAGGGTAGCATCCTCGAAAAAATCTAATCCAGGAACTCCGTGCTACCCACATAATCCTTAATCGTCCTCCATTTTATGTCACTAAGTCGATGTGAGTCCTGTATCATATCAACATCTAAGAATCGGAATATTTTAGCCATGAAAGCCAGGCAAATGCACCGAAGTCTCGTCGTCATGCCCTATTACTTGACGGAGTATGTCCAAGCCATACTGATCTTGTTCTTACTACCCGTCAGTATTAGTCTGTTTTTCTTCTTCCGTATCACGATGATCTTCTTACTACCCCTCAGTGTTAGCCTCATTTTGTTCATCGTTATCTCCAGAAGCTTAGCTGAAAGCTACCGGGCACGTCCACAGGTTAGGCTTCATACGAAGCTGCTGCAATTGCACCGGCGTACAAACAGAACAAGAACAGAACTTGCTCACCTATAGGAGCTTGACGAGGATTACTACCATCACATGAAAATGTTGCTACTACAGCCTCATTTTGTCTTCCTTCCGAATGTTTATCTATTCATATGGTGGCTTGGCAGCCACCGTGGCGCAGAGGTTAGCATGTCCGCCTATGACGCTGAACGCCTGGGTTCGAAACCAGACGAGACCATGAGAAAAAATTTTCAGCGGTGGTTTTCCCCTCCTAATGCTGGCAACATTTGTGAGGTACTATGCCATGTAAAACTTCTCTCCACAGAGGTGTCGCACTGCGGCACGACGTTCGGACTCGGCTATAAAAAGGAGGCCCCTTATCATTGAGCTTGAACTTGAATCGGACAGCACTCATTGATATGTGAGAAGTTTGCCCCTGTTCCTTAGTGGAATGTTCATAGGCAAAAATTTGCAATTTGCATGGTGGCTTGAAGTCCACGCCAGCAACTTTGACGGTTTCGCCTTAAAAGTCTTCGCATTGCCGTCTGCCCTCTCATTCATATAACGCTTGTGTCTTAAGTCTTTTGTTTAAGCCTATAGATTCTCAAAGATTTGCCTTTGAGAAATATGGTGATAACTGTTTTCGTAGCCCACTGTCATCAAAAAACAAGTTGGTATTATCACTGTACTTGGGCTTATGTAACTGTTTTTCTAGTTCCTCTTCTCTCCCCATTGAATACTTACGTATGCTGTGGCATGCCTACGGAAAACAATTTCTCCGGTATAACAAACACCATTGCGGGCAACATGTGGAATAAATAAAAGAATAAATTATAGCGCCAGCCATTGCGCAATATGGCCTTTGGTTTCCATACAAAACTGTTGGGCGGGTGTTTTTGCACAGTCATATTGATGGTATCACAGAATTCCGACAGTGTCAAAGGGTTCACCTCACCCGAGGTGCAATGTATGACTTCGGGTTGTTCAATTTTGCGGGTACCCACATACCAGCCCATGACCAGAGATGAATTGATAACATAGTCACAGGGTATGATATCAATGACAGCGGTAGCACGACCATTCATGGTGCGGAAAATGCCCTTGATGAAGCCAGCCAAAAAGCCTAAATGACCGGAATTGGCATTGCCCACCCAGCCGGGTACAGGTTTCTCCCAGGTGCCATACACTGCAATAGAGAAATTAAATAGGAAAATAAAAATCATTATCTTCTATAGGCTTTTAGAAACCATCACTCACCTATCGATGGCCTGACTATGGCCGCTGGCATATTCTTCATTTCTGCCATAAGCAAATTTTCCGAAAGATTTTTGGTAAATGTATATGTGTTGGGGTGATCATTGGTAAACTCCTTTGTCTTCTCCTGGGTAAAATTTTCCCAATAGGCATCATCTTCCGCCAATTTCATCATTTCATAGGGATCGCAGCGAGATTTGTACACCTCTTCGAGAATTAGACCACGATTGTTGCTGTTGCAAAATGCCGTGGAACAATAGATATAGGCTGAAAGGCATTTTAGTTTTTTGGCCAGTTCTATGGTGCGCATGGTTCCTGTCAAATTGGTCCTTATCGCTGTTCTCAGAGGCGAACGAAAACGTATGGTGGCCGCACTGTGATATATGATATTGACATTCTCAATAAGTTCTTGCAATAGTTCATCATCGAAATTGAAATTGGCTTCGCTTAATTCACCCACCACGGGCTTGACTTTGGCCAGAGTTTTTTCATCATATTTTTCGAAAATCTAAAAAGATGTTTGGAAAAAGAAAAAACTTTGAAGTTTGTGATGTCACACAGAGGTGGTAAATATATATGCATGCATTTTCGGAAATATGTTAATAAATTTATAATATGCGACAAGTTGGTTGCCTAGCGTATTTTATATTTACTAATTTGGTTAGCACTTTTTGTTCACAAAGTTTCCCTTCAGATAAAATTCTTTGAAAATAAAAATTGATAGACTCATCAAATAAAATAATAAAACGCTATTAACTGACCATGAAATTACAAAGAATTTTGTGTGGTGTTAACTGTTTTAGAGGTGTGAAATATAGAAAATATAGTTTGTTTCTTAAGTCTTTTGTTTTGAGATATGCAATACATTTTTTAGCTGGAGAACGTGTGAGAGACAGAGGAAGGGAAGACGAAAAAGAGATGGAAACAAACAAGGAGAGCTATAAAAACCGGGAAGAGAGAGAGTGTGTGTGGACGTGAGAGACAACAAATGTCAAAAGAGAGATTTTACGAATTTTTTTGTTAAAAATTTTTTTAAATTTCTATTTTTTATAAAAACAAAATTATTGGAATTTTATTTCTGTAGGAATTTTTGTTTGTGTGGTGTTAACTGTTTTAGAGGTGCGAAATATAGAAAATATAGGCAATCCTTATAAACGTTCATAAATTGGCCTCAGTTCAAGAGCAGGCGAATAATAAAAGTCAATGAGAAAGTTCGTTTCTTAAGTCTTTTGTTTTGAGATATGCAATACATTTTTTAGCTGGAGAGCGTGTGAGAGACAGAGGAAGGGAAGACGAAAAAGAGATGGAGACAAACAAGGAGAGCTATAAAAAACGAGGAAGAGAGAGAGAGAGTGTGTGTGGACGTGAGAGACAACAAATGTCAAAAGAGAGTTTTTACGAATTTTTTTGTTAAAAAAATTTTTAAAATTCTATTTTTTATAAAAAAATTTATTGGAATTTAATTTCTGTAGGAATTTTTGTAAATTTTTTTTCCATAAAATTTTTCCCAAGATTTCCTTTCCATTTTTTTATGTTTGCCTGTTATGGCTGGTCAATGAATTTTTATATTTTAAATTATTTTTCCCAAAGTGGAGTAAGTCGAGCTAATCTGATCTTGAGAATGAATATCACCAGCAAATGCTGGACTTATTGGTTAATTGTCTGGTAATTTCTTTTCATTAATAAAAAAAATCTTTAATTTTCTGGTGGTATTCTTCCTCATAGTGAGATTAGCTTTAGCAGAAATAGCGGTAAAATTCAAAAAAATCTCTTCTTTGGGAAAATTTGTCAAAATATTCTATTTTCAAAAAATTTTGTCAAGAAATTTTATGGGAAAGGCATATGTAGTGCGCTTGGGCAAGCTCTGTAGCCCGCGATTTCGCTACGCAGTCGATTTTATACTTCTGCTTAAGGGAAAGGGTCTAAGAGGTGGCATACGACTGTGCTACATCTAGGAGTCTCAATATTAATTCAGAGAAGACTGAAATCTACCTGTTCACAAGTAAGACAAAGGTGGGCCAATTTGACGCACCACGTTTTCCCAACAGAACGATTTCGATATCTGACAAGATTAAATATTTATATTTAGGAGTGATCTTAGAAACTGACAGGCCGTAGACTCGAAATGGGGCCTGAATCCGAAGATAGTCCACTGGCTCTACAGGAGCTTGATTAGACCAATACTTACTAACATCTCAGTAGATTGGTGGATTGCGATGGAGAAAAAGTGTAATATAAGGATAATACAACAGGTTCAGAGAATATATTGTCTTGGTAAAGGCGGGGCGAATAGAAAAAAACCTATGAAAACTATTCTAGATATCCGACCCATAGACATACAGATGAAGTGTATGACACATACTGCAGCTATGAGACTTAAGGTGATGGGAGAATGGATAGAAGGTAGGAGCAGGTTACACCATTGTGGTATAATCGAAGCGACGATAGGAAACCTGGAAAGTATGGAAGAGATTCCCGATCGGATATCTCAGACGACACTTAAGTGCGAGGCACTGCTACCATCATCACAATCTTGGATTGACGGAACTCTGGTATTGCCATCAGGAAGATCATGCTACACAGATGGATTAAAGCTGGAATACAGATCTGTTTTCGTTTGCCTGACCATAATAGGATCCTTCAGGCGGAGATCTGGGCGATCACGGAATGCTTGAGGTGGTGTGCTTTTAACGTGAGGACGTCGAGTGTGAACTTTTTTATGAAAAGTAAACTGGCCATAAGGCAATAACAAGCAGGATGGTAAGATCACGCACAGTCTTGGAGTGCCAGAAGGAGATAAAAGCCTTCTCTGAGTATGGCACGATCCGCATTGTTTGGGTGATTGGCCATAACGGGGTAAAAGCGGATGAAAGAGTAGACGATTTGGCCGTGGGGCCAGAGGACCGGGGCGATGCAGTCCAGCTTAAGGGCTTGGTCGACAAAGGCGCATTTAAACACTGTGGAATAGCGAAGATTATTGAAAGGAAATAAGAAGGTTGTCAGTATAGTATTCGTGTAAAGACGAGGTTGGAGGTCAGGTGATTGTGGAAGGATGTCAGTATAGCTTTCGGTATCAGGACGGGACACATAGGACTACGAGCTCACTTATGCAAAGTAGGTGCGGCAAGTGCTATCATGTGTAGGGCATGTGGAGAAGATGAGTCGTTGGAGCATTCACCATGTCATTGCCTAGGCTTTCGCGCCTAACAGACACCAGCACTTAGGTGGGGACACAATACCAGACATGAACCGGCTTGTTGAAGCCTGGGCATAAAATTTAAAATTGTGACTTGCCCCCATTCATTCGAACCGATTATGGTCCAGATCGGACCATATTCAGATATAGCTGCCATATACATTCATCTTTTAATTTAGGGTCTTCATCACATAAAAAGCGGATTTATTGCCCGACGTAAATAAGATTTCTAGGATCTGCATCAAATAGGATATAACTAAGGATATGGTTGCGGGGATATTATAAGCTAGGGTGATTAATATATCCATGGTGATCGGCACGGCCAAACTTAACATGTTTTTACTTGTTTTTATATAATAGATTTTATGAAAGTTACTTTTTCATAAGACATTTTGTTAAAATTGCGTTATGTAGGAATTTCTTTTGAACAGAACATTTGAGCAAATTTATTTTTAAAGAAAATTTCAAAATTAGTTTTTATAGAAATTTTTATAAAAATTCTTGTCTACAGGAAATTTTATTAAATTATTTTCTATGGGATATTTTGTCTATATTTTCCTAAGGGAATTTTGATCAAAATTTTATTTTTTTATAAAAATTATTATCAAAATTTCTTTTCTTCAGGAAATTTTATCAAAATTTCCTTTCTTTAAGAAATTTTATCCAAATTTTGTAATTCCCTTGGACTCAACATGTCCTTGCTGTAGTTCTTAACCCTAAACTTACAAATGATTCTACACATCGTGTTTCCCATGAAGCACACCAACGGAAAAGAAAGATGAAATAATTATCATTGTAAATTCGTAGCTTAGTAAGACTTCTTTGGAATGAATGTTCTGAAAATAATTACCTAAAACGGCAACACTATTATTTTGTTTTTATGTGTTTTCAGCAAGGCATTTTTTCTGGAGATAAATACAAAGTACTAAACTCAACTATAATTATAGATAATCATTTATAATTTCAAGACCTAACCGCTTTGGAAATTACCATCTTTTTTTCTTCACGACCTAGCCGCTTTGGAAATTTACCATCTTTTTTTCTTCACGAGGTTAAAGGTTATTGACTTTGCATGCCAAATGGCAAAAATTGCTACTTAGAAAGTTTTAAGGGGAACCCCATAGACTAAGAATGATTAATTTATATTTTTGTTTGTTTTCTGTTTTATGCAAAAATCATCTACATGTTTTTGGCACTAAACGAATGATTTTTTAATGTTAATTAATAAATAATTGATTTAGCGTTTTGCATGCGAAAATATGATTTTAAAGGTTCCTTAATATTACTCAACCTTGAGAACCGTTCTTGATTTGGAATTGGAGATTTTGTCAATAATTTGCCAATGCTGGTTTTGTATTTTTCAAGCTCCCATAAATTCTAAAAACAAATAAAAATGCCAAATTTTATACATCTGAGCAGCTTAAAAGCTGAATATTCTGAAAAGTGAAACTATTCGTTATAGCGAATATATTTAAATATCCGTTTTAATATCCAAAAGACTATCAGTCTATCGTTTAGACAAATTATAAAGAAAATAATAATAGAAAATCAAAACAATATACAGGTTTCCTATAAATTGATGATTTTTTATTGTTTACGCCTTAAGGGATTTGTTGTGGTTTCAAGTTTTATCGTATCATTCTCCCATACACCCACAATTTATTAAAAACCGTTATGTTTACAACATACTTCATGTGGGAAGTGCAGTTTGAAATATATGAATGAGAGAGAGAGAAAAAAGAGCGAGACTATGTTGTTTGATGTTTGTGTCTTAAGTCTTTCTTTTATACATTCAAAACATTTCATGTTTGTGTCTTCAGTCTTTCTATTCGATTCTTTTTGAAGGTTAATGCTTGCGCATTAATTGGATTAACTGTTATACTCGTAAATTTAAAACACACGCGCATAGACATGTGTTATATGTGTGCAGGCTCATAAAGTGAAACACAATCACCCATCGTAATACAAAGCTGTAGCGGTATCAAAGCAGGGCAATGAAGATGCTGTGGAACAGGCTACTTAGTATTTTGTCTTTGCTCTCTCTCTCTCTACCTATATCTCCCTACCTCTCCTAAACTCGCTCAAATGTTTAGGAGAATGCGTGTGAACTTTTAATTGTTTATTTAACATAGCATACGGTGCTTTTTGTTGTTGTTTTTGTTATTTTCTATATGTGCGATGTGTCTTAAAACTGTATTGTCATTATTGTCGTCATCTGGAAATTATGAAATAACGCACGTAGGCCTCAAACCACGCCATTTCATCAATGTGTGTCTTGATATCTTTTGGGATTTTACAGCTTGAATGAAACAAAAAAAAAAATGTAGGAAAAAACTCTGTATATATGACTAGGGTTTTAAATAGGCAGTTTGGTGTGAGAGTGTATTGTTTAGCTAAATGACAGTGTTGCCACAAATGATGGTTATTTGAGCGGAAATTCAAACAAAAGCCAAAAGTTAAAAAAGTCAAATAAAAACACTTTGTCAACAAACACGCGGCTGTTAAATGAGGGTTAAAAACCCTAGACAAATTTTAAATTTCATTTCATCAAAAACTGGAAATTGGCTTCAATTTCTAAACTAGGCATTCTACAGCAAAAAGGGTGGTAATATGTGACTCTATACAAAATTAAAAAAAAAATAATTCATAAAAAATCCATCAAAATTTAAATTTTAGTTCGAAAACCTTAAATTGCCCTTAATTCCTAAACCATGCTACTAAGAGCGAAATCGACCATGTCTCAAAATAAAATTTAAAAATTTTATAGCAACTTAAGTTCATCAAACAGGGGTATCCCCTATTCTTTAATGGAATGTTCACGGGGTAACTTACTTAGTAGTAACTTCATCAAAATCGAAATTTCCGTTGAAAAGCTTTAAATTGGCAGTAAATCTTTAATTGCGTCCTAAAGCTAAAATTCCCTTTACTTGTGACTCCATAGAAAGATTAAAAATTTCATTGTTAATCTATCAAAAGATCATAGACATTGATTGTCATAGGCAGTATCATTTCTTGAGTGGGCTATTTCGTAACGTCTTTGGATAAAACCCATAAAGAGCTTATTTTTTTCCAATTGCTCTAAAATGAAGATTTGTGAGTTGTTTTAGTCTTCTCGATATCTCTGTTCATATGTCCTAGATCGAAACATATTTCGTTACATGCAGCTGCCATACACGATCGATCTACCAATTTAAGGTCTTGAGCTCATTTCAGGCACATTCATTGCCTGATTGCGGTAAAATTATCAGTGAGTGGTTTAAGACCCCTCAATATCTTTGATGAAAATGATCCAGAGCGAATCATATAACAGACCTCTGGATTTTAGGTTTTAAGTCCATAAAAGGGGAACTCTTGTTTTTAGGTATCTATATTTCGGAGTAAATGCAATTTTACTTTTTCCAAATTTGAATTGAATGCTTTGCGAAGCAATGTAAGAAATGAACATTTTTCTACTATAGTCAAAATAGTTCATACCTCAAAATGTAAGATAATTCGTCATCACCCACCATGATGACTTGTCATCCGTGTAGACCGTTTTCTGAACTGGTATTTTTGGCCAGGACACAAAATGGGCTTGGCATAAACTCCGCTAGGATTGAACTGGTATTTTTCACCAAGTAAAGAAAGCTGGGCATAATCGACCACTATGTGTGAAATTATGCTCAATTTTGTAATAATTGCAGCTTCTAAGGCATCAAGAATTCAAGTCGAAGAACTACTATATATGGGAGATATATCCAAATCTGAATCGATATGATCCATTTGCAATCCCCAACAACGTACATCGACCAGAAGTATCGGTGTAAAATTTCAAGCGATTAGCTTTATGCGTGCGTGATTTCCACGGACGGACATGGCTAGATCGCCTTAGAATGTCAAGACTATCAACAATATATGTACTTTATGGGGTCACAGATCAATATTTTCAGGTGTTACAAACGGAATAACTATATTAGAAAACCATTTTACACAGAAAAAAAATTGCAAAAAAATTTTGAATTAAAAATTAAAAAAGTTTTTAATTAAAAAATTAATTGATTCAATAATTTTTTATTGAATACAAATTTTTTCGATTACAGTCGTGATTAAAATTTTCGACATATTCATTTAAACAATTAATAGATTCAATAATTTTTTTGAATCTGAAGTAATTCTCAATCACCATCTTGATTGAATTTCTTTAGTCATTTTCAATCATTTGTTTAATTGAATACTAATTCTTTCTCAATTTCAGTCGTGATTAAAAATTTTATAATTTTCAATTAAAAATTAATTAATTCAATAATTTTTTAATCGAATTTGATAAATTTTTCAATAGAAGGTGTGATTGAAAATTTTAACTTCTTCATATAAAAAAATTAATTGCTTCCATCAGTATCTTAATTAAACCGCAAAATGTTTGATTTACGAATTGATCTTATAATTACTGTTTTATTTTAGTACTATATATAGGACAAATAAAGATAAATCGGTTATTATTATCTGCATGTTATCGAAAACTATCCAGGACAAATTTGCAATGAAATTCTTTCCATATCATATGACTTACACCTTAAACCTGATGGAGTCCTTCATCAGCCAAGGGCTACCGCCTCAGTCTACAATCCACTTTTACGACAGCAACGACAACAAATCTATAGGGCACCCCTACCCGACATCCTACATTTTTGGGAAAACTCCCGTTGGGAAGTTTTTGTTCATGGGGGTGCCCACGGACCTTTGCCCAAACAACGTAACTCAAGTTCACTTTCCACGAGGAAAACATCTGCACATCGCATGCATATTATAGACATTTTCAAAACTTTCAATCAATTTTTCAATTGGAACAATTGAAAATTCCCAAAAATTTCAAAATATAAATTTCATTTATATATTCCTGATGGTCTAAACATTCTGATTCGATCTAGCAATGTCCTTCCGTCCGTCCCTCTTTCGAAATCACGATGGCGGTCGAACGCGTAAAGTTAGCCGCTTGAAATTGTGCACAGATACTTAATATCGATGTAGGTCGGTGGGTATCAGTTCAGATTTCGATATAGCTCCCTATAAACCGATCTCCCGATTTGACTTCTTGAGTCCCTGGAGGCCGCAATTTTTGGCCGATTGAGCTGAAATTTTGCATGTAGTGTTCTGTTATGATTTCAATACAACTGTGCCAAGTACGGTCCAAATAGGTCTATAACCGGATATAGCTCCCATATAAACCGATTTCCCCGCCTTGTAAGGTCTCTGTATCAAGCTATAGATAGATTCAGACCATATTGGACACGTATGTTGAAGGTCATAGGAGAGGCCATTGTACAAAATTACAGCAAAATCGGATAAGAATTGCGTCCTTTAGAGTTTTAAGAAGTCAAGATCCAAGATCGGTTTATATGGCAGCTATATCAGGTTATAGACCGATTTAAACTATACTTAGCACAATCGTGAATCAAGAACATATATACTTTAGAATTAATTGCATCAAATAATTTGGTGATTGGGGGCCACCGTAGCGCAGAGGTTAGCATGTCCGCCTATGACGCTGAACGCCTGGGTTCGAATCCTGGCGAGACCATCAAATTTTCAGCGGTGGTTTTCCCCTCCTAATGCTGGCAACATTTGTGAGGTACTATGCCATGTTAAACTTCTCTCCAAAGAGGTGTCGAACTGCGGCAGACCGTTCGGACTTGGCTATAAAAAGGAGGTCCCTTATCATTGAGCTTAAACTTGAATCGGACTGCACTCATTGATATGTGAGAAGTTTGCCCCTGTTCCTTAGTGGAATGTTCATGGGCAAAATTTGCAATTTTTGCAATTTCGTAATTGAAACTGAATTTTATTTTTTCTGTGTATGGTGGTGGGTATAAAACTTTATTTAACTATATTCATTCATTCACTATAAGCTAAAGGAAACCAATTTTGTATATCTCCTACTTAGCTCAAGCTAAATTTCTTCCAAAACATCTCTGTTTTTGAATATTTTTCTTCCCTTGTTCTCTTGTTGTTCTCATAGCGTTTTTTCCTCACAATGATTTGTTTTTATACATTTGGCAACACTGCTCAATTTGCTTACGTATTTCACATAAAACAGTTTTGCTATGGACTTTGGGTTAGGCTTTATTTGAGTTGAAATTCCTTTATTATTGATTATTTCTCCAATAAAAAGATTGACGTCTATTATTAAGCGGTAATTGATTATTTTTGCTGAATTTTAATTTTTAAAGTATTTGCTTACGCTTCACAAAGGCTAAACCAAATATTGAGGCATTTACCATTATTTACTTTTAGTTTGTTGGTTGAGAACGAAAAAACAATTGAAAAAAAAATGCTTACCGGTTTCTGCAATAATCTCTTGATACGTTGATTGGGATCCCAATTCTTTTTGCCTCTCACTAACAGATAAATGGTACCAATATCAGGGGTAGAATCCAATAGGGCCTCAATTAGTACAGTGCCCAAAAATCCAGTGCCACCAGTTACGAAGATATTTTTGTGAGCAAAAAATTCAGCTATGGTGCCGGCATCATTGCCATCTTTGGTCATGTTGCTGGGCGGTGTTTTTATATCCAGCTTATGAGTCCTGTCATGATCTGTCATGACAGCCATATTATAATTAATATTTGTAGGGGGAGCCAATTTGAAAAAATTTATCTACAAAACGTTTGGGGAGAAACTGTAAAAGAGAGCGAAAGAGAGAGAGAGAGAGAAAATTAATATTAATTTTAATGAAATCATTAGAAATTTTTATAGTTCCGCCGAGCACATACTTTAGTACCGGAAAATTACTTTACAAATTGAGATGAGATTTTAAATAACAATTCCATGCGAATATTTGGAGAAATCTGTATGTGTGCTATGGGAATGTATATTAGCTTGTTCATCATTAGCAGTGATTACGTTTTATACGAGTGTTATTTGAAATAATGTTCATATGATGACTTTGGTGACCTTATGTTATAGTATAATGAATGTTAATTTGTTAATAGCATTTATGTGGGTACGTGTTTTAGGTGGAAGTTTTTAATTACACAAAAAACCTATTGTTATACTATAAAATTTTACTTAAGGCAAACTTCCGTTCATAAAAAATTTCATGACGTAGCTTAATTAGCTAGAATTTATAATAGCAGAAAAGTTAAGCGTAAGAAATGTCATTCATAGGGAAGTATGATATTATACCCTCCACCATAGGATGGTAAACAAACATCGTCATTCCGTTTGTAACTCATCGAAATGATGACTTGAGACCGAACAAATTCACATTCTAAGTCTATATAGCCATGTGCGTCCGTCTATCTATCTTTCGAAAGCGCGCTGACTTTCGCAGGAGTAAAGCTGGGTGCCTTAAATTTTGCACAAATACTTCTTATAAGTATAGGCCAGTTGGGATTGTAAATAAGCCAAATTGGTCCGTGATTTGATAAAGCTACCATATAAATCGATCTCCCAATTTGCCTCTAGAGGGAGCATTTTTATCCCATTTAGCTGAAATAATGTACAATGACGTTTTCTATGACATTCAACAGATGTACCAAGTATAGTTCGAATTGATCAAAAACCTTATATAGCTCCCATTAAAATCCAATCTACCGATTATGCTTTTGAGCCTCTAGAGAGCTTATACGATTTTGATGAAATTTCGCACAATGACTTTTTCGATGACCTCCAACATACTTGCCAAGTGTGGCCTGAATCGGTCTACAACTTAACATAGCTCCCATATAAACCGAATTCCCCATTTGTCTTCTAGAGGGCGCAGTTCTAGTCTAATTCGGTTGAAATATTATACCACGACTTCACCTATGACCTGGCAAATATGATCTGAATCGGTCCATAACCTAATAAGCTCCCATATATTGGGTTGCCCAAAAAGTAATTGCGGATTTTTCATATAGTCGGCGTTGACAATTTTTTTCACAGCTTGTGACTCTGTAATTGCATTCTTTGTTCTGTCAGTTATCAGCTGTTACTTTTAGCTTGCTTTAGAAAAAAAGTGTAAAAAAAGTATATTTGATTAAAGTTCATTCTAAGTTTTATTAAAAATGCATTTACTTTTTTTAAAAAATCCGCAATTACTTTTTGGGCAACCCAATAAATCCATCTCACGTTTTTAATTCTGTAGCCCCTATAAGGCAGATCTGAAATTTTCCACAATGACTTCTACTGTGATCTTCAACATCCCAATCATGTATGGCCCGAATAGGTCCATAACTCTATATATAGCTCCAATAGCACAGTAATTCCTATCCATAATCCTTTGTTTGCCGATAAAGAAATACCGGTCAAAAAACATCACAAATTCTATTTGTAGAACCCTTTTACTTGTTTTTATCATTACCCTAGTAAAAAAAAGTTGATATGGTGGGATCCAATTATATCTGGTATTTTATACCTAAAATACCATTTATTGAGTCTTTTATTGTCGCAATCTACAGGGTGGCTGATGAAAGCCGCTACCAAAAAAAAATGTAATAACTTTTTTTCTATTTAATAATAATAATTTAATAATTAATTTAATTAATTAATTAATTAATTTAATTAATAATAATTTAATAATTAATTTAATAATTTAATTTAACATGAATAAAAGAAAAATGTATTCCATACACCGAAAAAAAAATGTAGCAATATTCATCATTGTAGCAATATTCATCAGCCACCCTGTATATGTCCTGCTGAACGACAGGACGTGACCCAGATATTTGGATCCTTATTTCAACATTAGATTAAAACTCATCTGTCATAGACGTTTCTTTTAATTCCCATATTATCCCTATCGAACTACACCGATCCTACCGAAGGGTATTTAGTGGGTGGGCCGATCCCAGACTCTGTCCCAAATGTGTAAACCAGATTCGTAGTCAACTTCCAAAGATCTTTTATTTGATACCCATTTTATGATGTTGGACATTCATGTCCGCTTTGGGTATTTTTAAGTTTGGAGAGGCCCCGTAGACACCTTGGACCAAATTCTTATAACAGATTTGTTCTCAGCTTCCAAATACCTTTCATTTGATACCCATATTGTCCCAATCGGTAAATATGTCCTGTTAAGGGGTTTTTGGGTGGGGAGGCTCCTCAGAAACCAAGGAATAAATTTTTATGTCAGATTCTTACTCTACTTTTAAATAGCTTTCATTTGATATTCATATTGCCCCAATTGGTTAATATGGTCTGCTGGGGGGTTTTGGGAGGTGGGGCGGCACCTCAGATACCAAGGAATAAATTTTTATGTCAGATTTGTACACTACTTTTCAAATACCCTTTATTTGATACCCATATTGCCCAAAGCAGTGAAAGTGTCCTGTTGGGGTGGCGGACCAACCGAGGTGGCCGAGGTGACCAACTTTAAAACCCTGCCAAAGGGCGCTCGTTTTGGACTATTCTCCCACTGATCCAATACCATCATCCCTACTTGGGATTTTCCAAGTACAATTTCTTCACAAAGTGGTGTCCCTTCCATTCTTCCTGGCTATAAACAGGTATGCCCTTTATTATTGAGCTAAAAACTTGAACCGCCTAGCCAAATTGGGTGGTTTGATAGTTTGGCCAGCCCTTGAACTCATGTTCATGTTTTTATCTATTACTAAAGGTGGATGAAAAAGTTCAATGAAATCGATCTACACCTTAAGATAATAGGGATGGTCCAAAATCCCGAACACCTAAGCCTTTTCTTCACCTATAGGAAACAATTTAAAAAATAAACCAACAAAGATATTTTGACCTTTATTTTGGATTTGACACTTTTAATCCAAAATGTATAAAAAGAACATCCCGTTTAGATTAAGGTTGTGTGGATGGATGCACTTAGGGCTTATTTTCACTTCAATAGCCATATTTTTAGATGATTCACTGCCTATTTGAAATATTGCTGTTTGATATCGCAATGAAAATTAGGGTAAACGCTCCCTTTTTTGATGCGACGAGATTTCGAATTATCTTCTTAAGCATTTGACATCTTGTGTATTTGACTTTCATAAATTCCGACTTAATAGCACCTTTCGTTTGCTCATCGCATGCATATAACTAACATTCTCATGCACCTATACTATCGGCACATCTTTGATAAATCGATCTTTCATTAATTACTAAGAACAAACTGGTAATGCATTTTAAATAGCGTTGATAAAATATTTTGCTTTATGAAATTTTGCATTTCCTATTATCAAGTTTGTTGCTTAAGTCTTTCGTTATTCCTTTAATGATTTAATCAAAGACTATGATCTAATCACACTCGTAGAAAGGTTTTAGAATTAATGTTTTATCTACATGCTGCTAAAAGCTTCCGCCGATTGTTTTTTTTTAATAAATTTTTTGAAAAATATAAAAGGTCATTTCCGCTAAGTTTGTGCTGGTAAAAGGCAGGCACGTGCCATTGAGGCCATCCAACAGGATTAGAATTAAAACTTAGTTAATTTATGGAAACGAATGTATGCTCGAATTATTATAATCAATTTTAGAGGTCATCAGAGGTTAGCATGGCATCCTATGTCGCTGAATGCTTGGATTCAAATCCTGGCGAGAACATCAGAAAAAAATAATGCTGCCGACATTTGTCAGCTACTATGTCATGTAAAAATTTCTCCCCAAATAGGTGTCGCACTGCGCCACGCCGTTTGGACTCGGCCATAAAAGGGGGCCCCTTATCATTGAGTTTAAACTTGAATCAGACAGCACTCATTGATATGTGAGAAGTTTGCCCCAGTTCTTTAATGGAATGGTCATGGGCAGATTTGCATAATCGATTATCTCGAAAAAGATAGCAAAAAATTCGAATGAAATTTTCTCAGAAGACAAAATTTCCATGAAATTTTCTCTAAAGACAAAATTTCCATGAAATTTTCTCTAAAGACAAAATTTCAATGAAATTTTTTCTAAAGACAAAATTTCCATGAAATTTTCTCTAAAGACAAAATTTCCATGAAATTTCCTCTAAAGACAAAATTTCCATGAAATTTTCTCTAAAGACAAAATTTCCATGAAATTTTCTCTACAGACAAAATGTACATGAAATTTTCTCCAAAGACAAAATTTCCATGAAATTTTCTCTAAAGACTAAATTTCTATGAAATTTTCTCTAAGACAAAATTTCCATTAAATTTTCTCTAAGACAAAATTTCCATGAAATTTTCTCAGAAGACAAAATTTCCATGAAATTTTCTCTAAAGACAAAATTTCCATGAAATTTTCTCTAAAACAAAATTTCCATGAAATTTTCTCTAAAACAAAATTTCCATGAAATTTTCTCTAAAGACAAAATTTCCATGAAATTTTCTCTAAAGACAAAATGTCCATGAAATTTTCTTTAAAGACAAAATTTCCATGAAATTTTGTTTAAAGACAAAATTTCCATTAAATTTTCTCTAAAGACAAAATTTCCATGAAATTTTCTCTAAAGACAAAATTTCCATGAAATATTCTCTTAAGAAAAAATTTCCATGAAATTTTCTCAGAAGACAAAATTTCCATGAAATTTTCTCTAAAGACAAAATTTCCATGAAATTTTCTCTAAAGACAAAATTTCCATGAAATTTTCTCTAAAGACAAAATTTACATGAAATTTTCTCTAAAGACTAAATTTCCATGAAATTTTCTCTGAAGACAAAATACCCATGAAATTTTCTCTGAAGACAAAATTTTCTCTATAGACAAAATTGCAATGCATTAAGATTAGGTTAGGTTATGTTTAAGTGGCAGCCATCAGACTCACTTAGACGTTTTCGTCCATTGTGATACCACAGGAACAGAAGAAGGAAGATGCCTTCTAGTTCCTGCCGTTGAACCATCGAGATCGCTTTACAAAGCCCAACAACTTGCTAATGTTCACATCCGCTAAATCAAACCGGTTCTCAAAGAAATGAAAACCTAAAGTGGAACTTCTTCTGACCACCAGTGCGGAACACACACACAGAAGGTGTTCAATAGTCTCTTTTTCTTCGGTGTCCTCACAGCTTCTGCAAAAGTCGTTACTGGCAACCTTCAGTCTGTCAGCATGTTTTCCGATTAGACAGTAACCTGTCATGACAGACACATTGACTGAGACATCTGTTCTTGCCAGTGACAGCAAAGCGGTAGACCTTTTCAAATCTAGATTAGGCCACATAGTTTGGAATGCTCACAGCCCCCTCTTTGTGACCATCTATCATTCGTTGTCCTTCGGGCCTGGTGCTGAAAACTTAGCTTTCATATCGCTAGAGACATACCCACAGATTCCAATGTCCCTGGAATGTGTAGGGTAGTTCTTAGCCTCGCAAGCTCATCCTCTTTACAATGCCCTGGGATATCTCTGTAGCACGACACCCAGAACAGTTGAATTTTGAACTGTTCAACCATCTCGTTAAGAAATCTGCGACTGTCGAGGGACTGTCTGAGAAGATATTTATGCCAATCGTCGTAATGACATTATATCTTAGCCATTCCACCACATCATAAATTGCAAGGATCTCCGCTTGATATACTGCAGTGGTCGGGAATCGTTTTCGATATGACCAGTTCTAGCTCTTGAGAGTACACCCCAAAGGCAACCTGTTCGTCAAGTTTGGAACCATCCGTATAGAAGTCTATGTAATTTCTATTACCAGGTATATCGTCGTTCCAATCGTTTCTCTCAGGAATAGTGGTACAGTACTTTTTATCAAAAAGCGGCTCAGGTAGGGTGTAATCCACACTGCCTGGAACATCGGACATTGTATCAAGCATACAGACGTTGTGTCCGCAGACGCCACATGACCAAAGACAAAGCTCCTATAACCTCACGGCAGTGGTCGCAGGAATTTGTCTAGCCATCTGGTATCGCCCTCAGTGCGGCTGTGATGCAAAGAAGCCATCCTTTGGATCCAGTTGACTATTGAACAGTAGGTGAACTTTTGAAGCGTATTCCACCAGACCACAACACCATATAGTATTACAGGCCTGACGACTGTAGTATATACCCAATAAATGACGCGCAGTCTAAGCCCCCCACCTTGGGCTCTCCTGCAGGTGTATATGGCAAGAGATGCATTTCTTGCCCTTTCAAAAATATTGGAATTAAAGTTCAATGTCCTGTTCAGCAAAACACCCAGGTATTTTGCGCTTGCTGTAAATGGAACATTCTCTCCCCGCAGGGAGACAGGTGCCACTGTAGGCAACTTGTACCTCCTGCTAAAAAGAACTACTTCTGTCTTGCACGGATTTACACCTAGACCACTTTCGGCAGCCAACTTCGCTGTTGCACGTAGAGTTTCCCGAAGTATATCTTTCCCGAATTATCTTGGAAACTTTCCCTTAACCGCAATTACCACGTCATTACCATGCGCTGTTACATCTTTTTTGCAAAGCATCAAAGTTTCAATGAAATTTTCTCTAAGAAGAAGAAAAAGTTCGTGTCTTAAGTCTTTTGATTTGACCTTCCTGGCGACAATAAGAAAGTGCTTACTCAACAACTTAAGGCTAACAAGCTTTTTCGGGATTCTTGATTTTTGTTCTGGCTTGAGTTCAGCTTATCAAAACCCTTAGCAACCTGTTTGCCGTCCAGTTTTGCTAAAAATCAGACTACTCATCAAATACCGCCACACCTGCCAATATTGAATTCTGCTAATATGAATAGAATTCCGCCATTCATGCATATTTTCTGAAAGTTCATGTCACAAGTCTTTGATGTCATCATCATAAGAGCCGAAACACAGAAAACTTTGCAAAAACCAAACTTCCTTAGCGCAAAGACTATTGAACTTTGAGGAGGCAAAATTTGTCAGGTTTACCATTTTCAGTCTGGGCTGCAAATTGACCTTTTACATACTGATAAGACCTTCGCTATATAACGAAAATATCTTTGCTAAAACATTACTGCCCATTGTCGAATGAAACATTTATTTCACGATTTTCTTTGAATTCTTCTCCATTTAAAGATTCTATTGTTATGTATATTCCTTAAAAAAAGTTCTTCACCTTCAAAAGAGCAAAACATTAAGTGTGAGCGTACTCAACAACTTCCGCTTAGCTTATTTGATATATGTCAATGTCATGCATCAAAAAAAAAAATGTGGAGCCAAAAATTGACTTTCAAATCATGTCTCCAAACCGGATCTTAAAAGTGCTTAAATCCCTAGATTTACAATTGACTAAAAATATTCACACACCTATACAAGTTTTATTAAATCTTAAGTTTAGCAAAAACTTCAAAGCCGTTATCTATGCCAGAAGATCAACCAAAATCAATGGGGGTAGAAAAAATATGGAAGAATAGCATAAATTAACACCGGCCATATAAATGAAGAAACTTCCATTAATTACCAAGTCGATGGCAAATTAAATTAAAAAACGCCCAACAAAAGCAATAAAAGAAGGTAGAAAAAAAAAGTCGGCAAAAACCAAAATTAAAAAAACTTTTGTCTCCAATGGCGAGGAATTTTTAATACTGTAGGGCTAATAGATTTAAACAATGGGAAAACAGGGCTGTCATATGTGCTGTTACTATCATATCGTTTTTCAGAATTTTAACGGCTTTTAAATTTAAATTTATTTTTTAATTATATGTCTGTTTAAGCGACAACAAAAACTGTTTCAACATCACAGGGCTTTGAAAAACCTTATCAACATTTTTTATGTAATTTATTTTTTGAAATGAAAATAAGGAAATGTTTGCGAAATATCAAATTATGTCAAGGCCAATAAATCCAACCCTTCATATAATAATAAAGAGAACCAATAAGGAATGGAGTTCGGCCGGGTCGAATCTTGGGAACCCAACACCATGGGTTCTGTCAAAAATTTATTCAAATGAACCTTGTTGAAGGTTCATTTCACATACACTCATAGAAAAAACTCTACTGAAAATAGCAAACATTGTCTGTTGATTTTTAGTAGTTAATTTTGCTAGTACATCAGTAGCTCTGCAATTTTAGAACAGCAGACTTACTGCTGAAAAGTTTGTTGCTTGCTGAAAATTACTGCTGCTTAATTTATGTTGGACTTGTTAGAGTCATAAATTGAAAAGAGAAGATTTTTTTTTTCGATTTCGATGCTACATATATATGTTAAGCTTCTGGAACAAGAATTAGAGGTTTATTTTTTAGTCCTTGATCACTCCTGAAAGTCGTAACAAAACATTGCGCTCAAAATTCCAGCCACATTGGATAATAAAGCGGAGATTTTGAATTCAAATCGAAGGACCACTTTATATCGGAACTATAACCAAATCTGAAACGATATGGCCCAGTTGCAATATCCAGCCACCTACATCAAAAAGAAGTCGCTGCACAAAATTTTGAACGGCTAGCTGTACGCGTTCACGAACTTTTGTGATTTCCACAGACGGACGGACATAGGACTGGACGGACATACCTAGATCGACTTGATAACAATGATCAAAAAATTTTTATTAGGGTGGGGTGATTTGAACGTCTTAAGGGGTTCAACGCGTTTCTGATTCTTGGGATTGTACTGAGCAAAAAAGTCCACTAGACCATACTTCTAAGGTTAAAATCGAGCCTCCAAATTTTAATTTCTCCGACCTTTGCCATGTTTTTATACCCACCACCCCATATTCATTTTGTCATTCCATTTGCAACACATCGGAATATCCATTTCCGACACTATAAAGTATTCTTGATCGTTGTAAAAACTCTGAGACGATCTAAACATGTCCGTTCGTCTGTCTGTTGAAATCACGCTTCAGTCTTTAAAAATAGAGATATTGAGCTGAAACTTTGCACAGAATCTTGCTTTGTCCATAGACAGGTTAAGCTCGATGATGGGCTATATCGGACTACATCTTGATATAGCCCTCACATAGTCCGATCTGCCGATTCAAGGTCTTAGGCCCATAAAAGCCACATTTATTGTCCCATTTTGCTGAAATTTGGGACAGTAAGTTGTGTAAGGCCCTTCGACATCTTTTTTTTTTTATTTAAACCAGATCGGCCCAGATTTGAATATAGCTGTTCTTAACTATTGTCTTAGCTGCAATTGTTGTCTTAGTATTGGATCGGAAATCTCAATGGTTTGGCAGTTATAGGCCAAAATATCCAAAAAAGTGATAAATGTCTTGGAAATCAAAATTTTGGAGGCTCGATTCGCAACGTAGACGTATGGTCTAGTGGACTTTTTGCTTAGCACAATCCCAAGAATGAAAACAGCTGTTTTCCCTTTATAAAATCAGCTGTTTTCAATGAATTGGCGAAGGAATCGAGCGAAAAAAAAATAAGTGTTCTAGGCCGTTATTGTTTATTTAAAAAATATAAAATTTTCAATCACATTTTATATAAAAAATATTATAACATTCAATTAAAAAAAATATTGAATCATTTAATTTTTTAATTGAAAAGACAAAAATTTCAATCACGATATTAATTGGAAAAAGTTCAGATTTAATAAAAAAAACGATTGGATCAATTAATTTTTTAATAGAAAACTGCCTTAAATACAACCGTAATTGAAAAAAAATCATTTTTAATTTAAAAAATTATTGATTAAATTAATTTTTTTTAATTAATTTTTTTATATTAACTTTTTAATTGAAAAGATTTTCGTGATAATTTTTCTGTGTAACTTACTTGCTAAAAGATGTATTATGTCAGGCTTAAGATTTGTTCATCTAAAAAGATGGGTCTGAAGAGGAACACCTCAGGGAGTTGTGTTGTCTCTCCTAATATGGAATCTAGCCATGAACAATATATAAATGTCTCTTGGACAAAAAAGATATGTAAGTGGTGGCGTTTGTTGGTGTTCAAAGGATATATTTCTGAAGGCACTACGTATGACAGCGAAGTTGGCATTCCAAAGTGGCCTAGGAGTAAATCCGTCTAAGATGGAAATTCTTTCAATGCAGGAGGTACAAGTAAAGTACAGTGGCATCTGTCTTCTTGGGAGGAAAATTGTATTAACTGAAAGGTCAAAACACCTGGGGGTTTTACTGAAGGGGAAATTGGTTTCTAATCCATCATTTGGAAATGAACGAAAAATGCAACTCTTGCCCTCTACACCTGCAAGAGAGCCCTCGGCAAAAGCTGCATTGTGAGTTGGCTATATCCTGCAGTTGTCCGACTTATAATCCTGTATGGTGTTTTGGTCTGGCGGATAACGCTTCAAAAATCCTCCAACTGTCAAATACTCAGTTGGATCGATAGGATGGCTAGTTTGTGAAATTCTGCCGAATTAAGGATGGCACTGTTTGATATACTTAATGCCTCTGAGAATTGTGTCCAGTAGAGGTATGCACGTGGGTTGTGAGTAGTCGTATCACGCGTGAATTACATGTGAGTCACGGGATTCGTGAGTGAGATTTAAATCGAATCACGTGATCGTGCATGAGCGTGATTAAATTAAAATTCTTCGTGTGTGAGCATGAATCACGACCCACAACGCTAATCACGACTTAAGAGAAAATCACGAACCACGAAATATTACGACTCATAAGAAAATCACGACTCAGGGTTAGTATTCAATTCTGCTTTCGGAAAAGCCGCTAAAATGTTTAATTGTTTTGCGAGCGAAATTTGACAGCTTTCAAATAATTTTGTTTCCATATCAAAACACGTTTTTTTATCTGCACTTATTGTTTTTGTGCGTGAGTAAAATTTTTAAGTCGTGAGCGTGCGTAAATGTGAGTCGACATAAAAAAGTAGTGCGTGAGCGTGCGTGAATATTGTTTTTGTCTCATGCGAGTGTTTGAAAAATCACTCACGTGAACATTTCTAGTTTCTAGACAAATTGTTCCGACAAGGGAGTTTTAGCTTTGGGAACAAGGGATTTAAGCTTTGGTCAAGCCACGGCTACAGACACTGAGTTATCTTCGATACTATGCCCGATATCCCAAGGAGTGAGGACTACCGATTATCTAAGCTGATACTTGATAAAAAGCGCCGTACTACTATAACTGATAGAGCCACTAGGAAGTACAATTTCTCTGGTAATAGAAGGTATGTAGACTTCTAAATATATGGATGATCCAAGAATGAACAGTCATTTATGTTACTCTTTGGATTGCACTCCACAGAACTGGAACTGGGCACGATGAGAAAGTTATCCTGGCGGAGATCCTTGTAATTAAAAATGTGGTGGTTGGCATAAATATTTACTCAGACAGACAGGCAGAAAATAAACTTTGAAAAATGTATGTCTGGAGTCAAAGCCAATCTTGACTTTCGCAGATTTCTCAACGAGATCGACATTTGTGAGGTACTATACCATGTAAAGACTTCTCCCCAAAGAGGTGTCGCACTGCGGTAAGCCGCTCGGACTGGGAGGTCCCTCAGCATTGAGCTTAAGCTTGAATCGGACAGCACACATTGATATGTGATGGGTAAATTTTGAGTTGTAACAGACACCTACATATCCTTGCCGAATATGGTGCAGACCGCACCATATATGAATATAGTTGCCACATAAACCAAACTTCATCTTTAAGGTCTTGAACCCACATATAGGGCCCATTTATTGCCCGATTTCGCAGAAGTACATTAGATGTGTTTTAGATCCTTTCCCTCCAACCAGTTTGGTCCAGATCAGACCATATTTCGATATAGCTGCTATGTGTTCATGAATGGTGCATTTTTTTTTATAGGATTTTGACAATGGGTAAGCAAAGTTCCACTCGGCCGTATTTAACGCGTTTTTAAATTGTTTTTAGAAATTTTATCAAATGTAAGAGTTTTTTTTTTGAGGAATTTATTAAGCGTGGAAGAAATGCAAATATTTTCATTATATTATTTCTTCTTATTTAAATATGAGTGGAGAGCATTTTTTAAGAAATGATTTTTTTGTATAATGCGTTAGAATGTTAATTTTAATGGTATAGACAAGTTTTCAAAGATTTTTAAATGCTAAAGTATGCTTCGGCAATCATTGGCATATCTATTAAGAAACAAAAGAATAAAGTAAACGAAATGAATAGAAATATCAGCTCTTCTATTCGTATCCTTTTGTTTGAAATACATTTTATTAAGAGTTTTTTTAATGGGAATTTTATGCAGACACATGAATTATTTTGAAAGATCTCGATTTTTCTGACATATACATAAGTGGTAATTAAAACAGTGTGGAATGATGGCTTGATCAAAAATAGTTAAGGCTAAAACAGAATTGGCGCTTTGAGTTGAAAAATACACTTCGGCAAACAAATGTCAAGAAAGCATAGTGCAAAAGATTTAAAGTTTTTGACCTTTACGTCCAAAAACATTACTTCACGTATGACAACACAGAATGATTTCAGTGGTCAAAGTTGAAAATCCTTAAACTTTTGCGCGTTACTTTTGTGGCATTTGTTTGATTAGTTGCATTTTTCAAAACAACTCTCTTCATCGCGCTCATCCTATTTTGGCCTTTTACACCAGAAACACCAACTGGTCATTTGACCGATTATTGAAATTCATTCGAAGAAAAAAATTTTTTTTTTCGGAAATTTATGTAGCATTTTATTAAATTGGTGTAATTTTTAGCTTTAACGCATTCTTCTATGCTATAAAATTTGTTCACGGAGATAACTATGTGGTATACCTAGATTGACTTACCCATAGTATAACATTGTACCACTGTCCGCAAAATGTTATCAAAATACTATTAAAACCAAAAATATATGAACCCTTTGATCAAATGGAAGCACATTTTAACGGTATTTCTTCGAATAAAAAACTCTTAACTTCTCTTGGGATATATTTAATTTTTCTACAATTAACGTGAAACTGTAGTAGTAATTCATCTTTTATATGAATACTAGCTAAATTCGGCCCCTCCGCTGCTCCTTCCGATATTTGGACATAAATTATGATGTAATATTCTACTCCAAAATACCTTTCATTTGAACCCCATATAGTCATGGGGGGTATTGGAAAGAGTTTGAGGGTGGGAAGGCCCTCATTATTAGGACCTAATTTATAATGTCATATTTATAATCTACTCCTTCATTTGAGTTCCATATTGGCATGATCGTACAATATGCCTATTTAGGGAGTTTTGGGGTCGGAGAGGTCCCCTAGGCACTTGGACCCTATTTTTAATGTCATTTTCATACTCTACTCCAATATACCTTTCATTGGAGTCCAATATTTTCCCGATCAATCCACTTTTGATTATGGGTGGTGTTATGAGGGCAAGGGGGAGGGTCCTCCCCCCTTTCGATATGAAAAAATTATGTAGCTTATATCTTCTTCCGGACCAATCTACACAATTTGTGAACATTTTAAGAAAATCACGAAATCATTTTTATATAAAGAAAATCTATATATTTTTCTATATTTTTTTTACCGAAATATATTTAATTTTGATAAAGGAGCATAATTTTAACAAAAAAAATTTCAATCTTAAAATTTTCCAGCTAAAAATCAACTTAGTCATTTCGATCGGTTTGGTCTAACTAGGTATATAAGAAAGCTGAGTCATATTTATCTTCTCAGACAGCCTTTAAATCCCTGGAGAACGTATTTCTGAACACAAAAACCGCCCTCGACATTCGCAGATCTCTCAAAGAGATGACTGAACAGTTGAAAATTCACCGGTTCTGGGTGCCGGGCCACAGAGATATCACAGGGAATTGTAAAGCGGACGAGCTTGCGAGACTAAGAACTACCCTACACATTCCAGGGATACTGGAATCTGTGGGTATGCCTCTAGCGACATGTAAGCTAAGTTTTCAGGACCAATCCCGAAGAACAACGAATGGGAGATGGTCGCATAGAGGGGGCTGTGAGCATTCCAAAACTATGTGGCCTAATCTTTATTTGAAGAGGTCTACCGCTTTGCTGTCATTGGCTAGAACAGACGTCTCAGCCAATATGTCCGTCATGACAGGTCACTGTTTAATCGGAAAACATGCTGACAGACTGTGGGTTGCCAGTAACGACTATTGCAGAAGCTGTGAGGACATCGAATAAGCAGAGACTATAGAACACCTTCTGTGTGTGTATCCCGCACTGGCAGTTGAGTTCCATTTTAGGTATTCATTTCTTTGAGAACCTGTCTGATTTACCAGATGTGAACATTCTCAAGTTATTGGGCTTTTTAAAGCGATCTGGATGGACTAGAAGGCTTCTTCCTTCCTCTGTTCCTGTGGTATCACAATGGGCGAAAACGTCTGCCACTTAAACCTAACCTAACATCAAAGTGTAAATGATATAATTTTACGATTTTTTTTCTTCTTTGGAAAGATTGATTGATTTTAGTTCAAAAAAATTTCCATGCAATTTAATTTATTCATCTGCGAAAAAGAGACTTAAGAAACGATTTTAATAAACTACACTTAACTTTGCATGGGTCAATCATCCCCAATTCAGCAGTCTCTGGCGAAACTAATACAGTTTTACTATCTCCTACAGTTGGGGCATGACTAATCATTTCATAGTATAAACCTGTATGGTTTTTTAAACATGTTTCTGATGAAATCTTACCAAGAAAATCAATGCCAAAAAGAGGTTGATAACCGCAAAATTGATTTTAGAATTTTTTGAAAATTCCATGATTGAATTTTGTTATAAGGAAATAAGATTGCTAACAATGACAGTCTTTGCAAATTTTTCGAAATTTAAAACATTGTGATCGGATTAAAAATTTTCTTCTATGGCTCTTTAATTAAAACCAAGTATTTCATAGAAAAAAAATCGGAATGTTAATACAGTCTTTGAATCTCATGGAATTTTGATCAAAATTATGGATTTTGGGGATGTCATGAATTATTTAACTTTGCGTCATTATTATTATGGACGAACATATATACCTATCTACAACAACCAACTCAAAATGTGAAAAAGGTTCTTACTTTAAGGGGCCCGTTTCAATATTTCTAAACCAAAAATTCTAAAAAATGATGCAATTTTCATCTCTTTCGAAAGCAATACCTGTTATTATAAAAAACACATATGGTGAGAACAGATACTTGAACTGAACATATGATATGTCATTTTAACCAGCTGGAGGGCAGGAAATTGTTGCTAAAATTCCGCACATTAAAATATTTCTGCTTTTCAATAGCTCATACAATTAACCGGCAACCTGTTGCCACACTCATAATGAACGTTTGTCATGGAATGAATTTTAATTCCCCAGACTTTGTGTCTAAGAAAGTTCAAAACAACAGGTTTTGTCATTTCACCTCAAATATTCTTAAAAAATATTTATTTGCTATTCCTAATAAACATGACGCATAAATAGATATTCGAATAAACTCCTTAGTCATGGTTATATGTTTAGTTTTAACCCCAAAAAAATGGGGAACATGAGACAATATTTGTCATGTGATTTGTAAACATTTCCATTTAGCCCATGATTTAAAAATCAACTGGTATTTATTTCAAAAACAAACTAACAACAACAATAACATTTAGAATCATGTTCATATGCTAATGATGGCAGTGACTAAGGTAATTTTTCAAGGTTAGTATATGGTTTGGCCAGAACAATTTCACAAAGGGTTTTAGTGCAAATTTTTAGTTTTTATAATTTTTTAGTTTATCATCCGTCTATTAGAAACCTTATTATGGAGTTACAAGTATTTTAAAATTTGATACAAAATGTTGGGTTTTGATGGATTTTCATTTAAATTTCAATTTCATGCTTATTGAAAGAGTTATAAGCATTTTGAGCTTGAATTATCAATGCGAGCTTGGATTGCCGAGTGGTGATTGCAATTCCTCCAGAATCTTTCAAGGGTTGTTACTGTTATCATATTGGACAAAAATTGTCCTAGTGAGTCTGATTTCAGACTGTCACTTTCATATAACATAAGGAGTTTCAAGCATTGTAAGTTAACAATTTCGAGTTTACAAATTCAAGAATTGCATATTTCCTCACAAACAACCATAAAGAAATAGCGCACAGTAGGAAAAATCGGAAAAACTAGTAAAAAAATATGTCATTTGATGCCACGGATGGGGATAAATCTTCAATTAGTTAGAGCCGAGGTGTTAACGAGATCATGTGCAAGATTTCAAACCTGTACGTGGTCCGGGAGCCTCTTGATAGGCCTCTAAAGTTGGTTACCTCATCACTTGAAACATATGTTCTCGCTGCCAAATCTTTTGCTTTTACACAATCATTCATTGATATATACGTTCCTTTGACATTCACTCCAAAATAGGGGAAAAATTGCAATTTTCTAAAAACGAATTCATGGGTCCCATGACATTAATATAAGGGAAAAAGTGTCAAAAGGCACGCATTTTATAACCATTCCTATGGGTCACCACCATAAATAAGCTATTAAGGATGCTGACTGAGGAGGGATTTGAACCCGTCTGCTATGCAGATGATGTTATAATATTTATGATGGATAAGGATCCGAATTAGCTATGTAGGATGGCCGAAAGGGTCCTGCAAATGGCATACGAATGGGCTAGCCGAGAGAAGACTGAAATCTGCCTGTTCACGAGGAAGAAGAAGGTGGGCCACTGTTCCCTTTGGCACCACGTTTCCTCAATAGAGCGATTTCTATATGTGAGGTTGAATACTTAGGAGTGATCTTGAACAGGAAACTGAGTTGGTAGTTTCACATTCAGAATCGTATTTAGAAGGTTCATAGATGTAAGACATTATGTAGATGATAGTCTATTGGTTCTACAGGAGAGTGATTAGACCAATACTTACTTACGCCTCAGTAGTTTGGTGGACTGCGATGGCTATGAGAATGGATCGATTATAGGTGGAGCTCATACCATTGTGGTATAATCAAGGCGACGTTAGGAAATCAGGATGGAAAAGAAGAGGTTTCCGATCGGATACCTGTGATGACACTTGAGATCGAGTGCAAGACACTGCTGCCAGAGGCACAGTCTTGGGCTGACGGAACTCTGCTATTGTCATATGGGACATCATGCTATATTGATGGATCAAAGCTGGAGAACCCAGGGACTGAGATCTGTTTCCGACTGCCTGACCATAGTCATCAGGGGGATCACGGAATGCGTTAGGTTGTGTGGTGTTAACTCGAGGACGTCGAGTGCGAACATCCTTACGTACAGTGAATTGGCCATCAGGGCAATAACAACCATGACGGTAAGATCACGAACAGTCTTGGAGTGTAAGAAGGAGATTAACGCCTTCTCTGAAGACCAAACGATCCGCATCGTTTGAGTGCCGGGCCACAGCGGAGTAAGAGGTAAGGAAAGAGCATAAGATTTGGCAATGAAAGCCAGTGTATTGTCGTCAATAAACTTGGCTAACCCGAAACTTTTCGGGTCGACGCAGTCCATGTTAAGGGCGTGGGTGTGAAACAGCGAAACCGTCGGTAGGACGATGAAAGTCCTATGGGGAAATCCGGATCATGAGAAGACGAGGCTATTTCTGGAAGGAAGTTAGAAGGAGGTCAGTATAGCTTTTGGTATCATAACGGACTACTGACACATAAGACTACGTATCCACTTATGCCAAATCGGTGAGGCAAGTAATAGCATGTGTAGGACATATAGGGAGGAATATGAGACGTTTGAGCATTTTATATGTCATTGCCCGGCTTTCGCAGCTAAAAGACACCGGTACTTAGGTGGGGATACAATGCCAGCCATGAACCAACTTAGGGGCATGGGATTTTGTAAGTAGCACGTAATTCCCGACTTTGATATTCTTTTTCAAGGTTACCTTTTTATTATTTAGAGCGCACAAAATGTTGGACCCCACCGTAGTGCAGAGGTTAGCATGTCCGCTTCTGACGCTGAACTCCTGGCGAGACCATCAGAAAAAAATTTCAGCGGTGGGTTTCCTCTCCAACATTTGTGAGGTACTATGTCATGTAAAACTTCTCTCCAAAGAGGTGTCGCACTGTGGCACACCGTTCGGACTTGGCTAAAAAAAGGAGGCCCCATTATCATTGAGCTTAAACTTGAATCGGACTGCACTCATTCATATGTTAGAAGTTTGCCTCTGTTCCTTAGTGGAATGTTCATGGGCAAAATTGCAATTTTGCACAAAATGCTGATTATTGGCTTCGGTGTATATTCATAGTGGTATGGTATGTCCTATTTCATATCAATGATCTACTATTTAAAACTGCAACAACCCACCAACAATCACCAACAATTGGTGATTTATTTTATGTCAATGACCTACTATTTCAGCCAATTAAAGGAATTGCAAGCATTTTAAGTCACATTATAAGCTGGCAATATGGCAATGAACATCCTTCTAAGGAACCGCGAAGACTACTTTCAAAATAACTCACTAAGAAATCATAAAAGACTAAAAATCAACGGGAGGCATGGCATGATGTAAGCCATGACCTACTATTTAATTCAATTAAATCATTTAAAAGCATTTTGAGTTAAATTGTTAGCTGACATTATACCTACGAACTTCCTGCTAAGCAACAGCGAAGACTTCTTTAATATCATTGACCTCCTATTTAAGCCGGAGATCTCCAGTTTGAACTGTTAAAGTTTTACATGCCTGAAATATTGTACTTTGGTAATGTTGCCCGCATCTGGTGAGGGGATAATATGTTTTAATGTTATTGCTGAAATTCCAACCCAGGCATATATGGGAGCATATTCTAACTAATGCGTTATCGCAGACCGTTTAGGTTCCATTAGATAATTGTGTCAATGTGCAATAGCACAATATCCCATTGTGATACCATAGGAACAAGGGAAGGAGAAAGTTTTTTTTTTGTATCAGGTAAAAGTCGCTTAAAAGTCTAATAACATATGTAGGAATGTTTAAGTTAGATAAATCGTAAAGGTTTTTAAGGAAATTAGGGCCAAAAGTGAACAGTTTCAGTTCAAACTATCCCGAAATTTGTGGAAAAATTTCTTAAAAATTTGCAACATCTAGAAATTGTAAACTTAAGCAAACCGATGAACATAGGTTCACTATACCGATCAACTTAGAATCACTATGCTAATCGATTTAGGATCCCTATACGATTTAGCCATGTCCATTTAACGTAGGCAAACCGATGGACATATGTTCACTATACCGACCAACTTAGAATCACTATGCCAATCGATTTAGGATCCCGATACGATTTAGCCATGTCCGTATGTCTGTCCATGTATTCTTGTCATCAAGGCATTTGTAAGGGTAGTTTATTACACTTTCAAAGAAAAAAGTCTCCCGAAAAAAGTCTCCCGTAATGTAATGTGAATTCTGACGGTTAAGCAAAATGTCTCGCCATTTCGTTTGGAACACATCGAAATATCTAGCCATGTACATTTGTCCGTCTGTCCATTTAGAATTATTCAGCTATCAGGGACAATAGCAGGCTTTGAATACAGAAGTAGATTTGCCAGACTTCAATATCAATCTGGTAGTCTCAAAAGACTTCTTTCTTCAATGCAAGCTTATAAGGTGGGTGTTTAATTCGCATTCAACACTACAGTCTCTTCTTAAAAGCAGCCTGTCTCCAGAAAAAGACTAAATACATAAGGCACCGGGATAGATTTTTTGAACAAAATCACCCGCAAAATATTAACTTAACACATCAACAACGGCAACAGGTTTTAATGAATGAAATACAATACGCCGCCACATCGTAATAAATATAAACATATTTACAATTTAGACGTAATATCACAAAAACCAGTTTTTCGAATTTCCGCATGTATTTATTATTCCAAAAACTATATTAAATGTATTTCTAATGGTCAATAACATGCATATTAACACAAAGTAATAAAATAATATACGATTCAATAAACGTACGTTTTTAATATCGATATTTATTTCGCAGTTAAGCCAAAAAACGAAGTAAACGACAATTTAAATAAAATCATTTCCAAAAAGCCATTGAACTTTCCGTTTATCAAAAAAAAAAAAAATTAATGAACGACTAGCCAAAATGTGTCGACGCCGTTGACTAAGGAATTAGCTAAGCCAAGTACTACGAAAGCAAAGATTAAAAAAATGCCTACAGTGTTGGGCTAGTATAACCATAAAATCTTCAACCCCTTTTGCAGTAACTTTGTGTTTTGTTAGTAAGACTTTTTTTGGGCTTATGCAGACCATGAAGTCTTGGGGAACTATGCCATTGTTATGGGAATCTTAACCAATGTAATCAAATTGCATATTTACCTATGGTACGAATATTTTTTTTCCAAAAATTAAATAGGTTTTAGTTTTGGCGGTAACCACGTCTTAGCTATTTAAGACAATTTTGGTTACACAAGTTCAAGGTGAGATTTTGTTATGCCAGAAACGAAAGTTACTATTGCAAGACAACAAGCGACACGATAAGGTTAGATGAGTTTTAAGTGGTAGTCTGCAACCAACTTCACGGAACCTAATTTTGTTCATTGTGCTTCCAAAAAAAAAAAAGATGCCTTCTCTCTCCTACTGTTGATCCAGCAAGATCGCAGTAAAAAGCCTAACAATTTACCTCGATTTTCCCAGTCTTAGTTCTTTAGGGCAGATTCCAAGGCCCACATGGTCATCTAATATGAAACACACATATTCGATCCTAGTTCTTTGGAGTAAACCCAGCCCAGAAAATGGTATTCACAACAGCAAAAACTGATTGTTAAAAGAGCAGTTTTTATCTGCTGAAAGTGGGAAATAGGGAATGGACATAGCCATAACTGCTTATTTAGTAAACATACGTCTGTTGTTTTAGCAAACATTTCGTTCTTCTATTTTAAATAACCACATCTGTTGTATTATTTGCAAAATCTACAAGAGCACTGCAGGCTATTCTACATATGCAACCCATAGTTATACAGATTAAGTGGGGGGACATCACTGCGGTATAATCGAGGCGACGATAGGAAACCTAGAAGAAACGAAAGTGGTTTCGGATCGGATACCTGAGACTATACTTGAGTTCGAGTACGAATGCGAACTGCTGCCAAGCGGCACAGTTTTGGATTGACGGTGGTTTAGGTTCAATAGTAGTACTTTTCATCAGAAAGCGGCTCAGACAATGTATAATCCACAAGGACAAAAACTTTTGGCTTTTGGTTTTCCAAACACCTTTATGTCCCTTTATCCCGCAGGTGTATATGATATGCTGATACACGCATAGTATAACAACCGAAGCCAGGAAGCTAGTCATTTCGACACAGCTTATAGTACAACCGGTGATACATTATCAGGTCCTGGCGATTTAAAGCAGTCAACATTTTTGATCGCGCAAAAAAATTTAAATCGATCTAGCCATGGCCGTCCGACAGACAGACGAACTGTCTGTCCGTCCGCCCGTCTGTCGAAAGCACGCTAAATTTGGAAGGAGTAAGGCTAGGTGCATGAAATTTTGCACAAATATTTCTTATTAGTGTAGGTCGGTTGGGATTGTAAATGAGCCAAATCGGTCCATGTTTCAATATAGCAGCCATATATAGCGATCTTGGTTCTTGACTTCTTGAGCTTCTAGAGGGCGCAATTCTAATCCGACATCCAACAATTTTGCCACGTATTGTCTAAATCAGTACATAACCTTATATAGCTGTCGTATAAACCGATCTCCCGATTAGACTTCTTCAGCTTCTAGAGGCCGCAATTCTTATCTGATTTGGCTGAAATTTCGCATATGTTCGCATCTTCTTCCAACAACTATACCAAATATGGTCCAAATCAGTCTAAACCTGATATAGCCGCCATATAAACCGATCTTCTAATTTTACTTTTTGAGCCTCTTGAGGGGCGCAATCATTACTCGATTTGCCTGAAATTTTGGACGTGGTGTTTTTCTATGACTTCTAACAGCCATGACAAGTACGGTCCATATCGGTCAATAAATTTATATAGCTCATATATATTTGAAAAGGTCATTCAAAGAACTTGACAAATGCGATCCATGGTGGAGGGTATACAAGATTCGGCCCGGCCAAACTTAGCGCGCTTGTACTTGTTATTGTAAGTATTGCAAAGAGTATGCTTGCAGAAAGAGTTTTTAGTAATGTATAATACTAAGAAGATATCCGAGGTATTTTAACTTACTATGAGTTTATGAACAGGGAGTTGCCAATAAATATTTACCTGAAAATGGAAGAAAAGAAACTATATTTAAGGATGGAATAACACAATTTAAATAAATATATGATAGATTATGTTTTGTGACACACCAAAGACAATAATTTTTTTTATTCAATGGTGATAGCTTAATGTCAAATGAAAAGGAACTAGTCAAATTAAAATATTGGGTTGCCCAAGGTTGCCCAAAAAGTAATTGCGGATTTTTCATATAGTCGGCGTTAACAATTTTTTTCACAGCTTGTGACTCTGTAATTGCATTCTTTTTTCTGTCAGTTATCAGCTGTTACTTTTAGCTTGCTTTAGAAAAAAAGTGTAAAAAAAGTATATTTGATTAAAGTTCAATCTAAGTTTTATTAAAAATGCATTTACTTTCTTTTAAAAAATCCGCAATTACTTTTAAGGCAACCCAATATATGCCCCCGATATATGTTCCGATTCGGACCAAATTTGGCAAGGACATTGAGTGGTCTAATAATTACAAGTCATTGTTTGATATGTAGAACAAAATATTGGTATTTTTGGTAGCTATATCCAAATATAGACCGATCTGAACCATATACGACACGGATGTCGAAAAGCCTAACATAAGTCATTCAACTCAACGACAACTCACTCTCTCAAATTCTCAACAACAACTCACTCTCTCAAATTTTGGAGAAATCGGACAATAAATGTGCCTTTTATGGTCCCAAAGTCTTAATTCGAGAGATCGGTTCATATGGCAGCTATATCCAAATCTGGACAAATCTGGGCCAAATTGCAGAAAGATGTCGAGGGGCCTAACACAACTCGTTGTCCCAGATTTCGGCGAAGTTGGACAATAAATGCGCCTTTTATGGGCCCAAGACCTTAAATCGAGAGATTGGTCTATATGGCAGCTATATCCAAATCTGGACCGATGTGGGCCAAATTGCAGAAATATGCCGAAGAGCCTAAGCCAACTCACTGTCCCAAATTTCGATGACATTGGACAATAACAACGCCTTTTATAGGTCCAAAACCATAAATCGAGGGAATGGTCTATATGACAGCTATATCCTGATCTGAACTGATCTGGGTCAAATTGCAGAAACATGTCGAAGAGCCTAAGATAAATTCGCCTTTTATGGCCCCAAAGCCTTAATTCGAGAGATCGGTCCATATGGCAGCTATATCCAAATCTTTACGGATCTTGGCCAAATTGCAGAAAGATGTCGAGCGGCCTAACACAACTTGCTGTCCCAGATTTCGGCGCCTTTTATGGGCCCAAGACCTTATATCGAGAGATCGGTCTATATGGCAGCTATATCCAAATCTGGACCGATCTGGGCCAAATTGAAGATGGATACCGAAGACCCTAACACAACTCACTGTCCTAAATTTCAGCAAAATCGGATAATAAATGCGCCTTTTATGGGACCAAGATCTTAAATCGGCGGATCGGTCTATATGGCAGCTATATCCAAATTTAGACCGATCTGGGCCAAATTGAAGAAGGATATTGAAGGCCCTAACACAACTCACTGTCCTAAATTTCAGCAAAATCGGATAATAAATGTGGATTTTAGGGGCCTAAGTCCTTAAATCGGCGGATTGGTCTATATGGGGGCTATACCAAGATATAGTCAGCTATAGCACATCTTCGAGCTTAACCTGCTTATGAACAAAAAAAGAATCTGTGCAAAGTTTTAGCTCAATATCTCTATTTTTAAAAACTGTAGCGTGATTTCAACAGAGAGACGGACAGACGGACGGACATGGCCAGATCGTCTTAGATTTTTGCAACGATCAAGAATATATATTCTTTATAGATTCGGAAATGGAAATTTCCATGTGTTGTAAACGGAATGACAAAATGAATATACCCCTCCTCCTTCGGTGATGGGTATAAAAATGCTAATATTGAATGTATAAATTAATATTTCTGCAGTTATTTAAAACACATAAAATCTTTAATTTACATAAAAAACGTCACAATGATTTACTAAACTCTTAATACTGGTTTCGATGTAACATGTGCACAAAATTGTCGACTAAATCAAATTGAAAAGTTTTGTTTTGAATTGAAATATATGTATATATACTTCCTAGTTACTAAACAAACGACATTTTTTTTAAGCTAATGGTTTGACATATCAAATACTATAAATGGTTAATTAGTAATATGAGAAGATTGAGGAAGAGGGAGATAGTGAGGGAAAGAGAGGATGGGAACTGTTCAGGCAGTGGTAAATTCTAACCCCTCAACATATATTTCTTGAAAACACTCTTACCTCTTGATGTTGTCATTAATTTATTTTATTGAAAGATTTCCAAAAACAAAACATTTTACTAAAAATTTCCATTGCTACATAAGGGGTTAAAATTTACCCCACTTCACAAACTACGCAACATATTTCAATCCACCAGTTAAACGTTTTAACTGCTTTAAGATTAGATTATATTTAGACTAGATAACATTTAGATTATATAGCATTTATATTAGATACAATTTAGATTAGAATAGATTAGAAAAAAATGCCTGCAAACTTAGTGCAAAAATAAAACAAGACCCTCATATTTATCATTTAAATATCTTCCACCTACCGATTTGCAATCATGCGGTCAAGTTGTTTCTTTGTTTTTAGTTAAACTTGTTTTTTTTTTATTTTTTAAGTCTGTTTTAACATTCAGAGTATTTGGTTTTATCGAAAATATCGCAAAATGTTGAATACATAAGAATTTCTGTGTTTATTTCCTTTTTTTTTGTACCATTTTCGCAAATATACTTTGGATCGTTGCTTTGAAGCAATATCATAATTTGGACAAAAACAAGTTATACGATTCACTGATATGCATATGCATTATTCTAAAGTGTATTTTTTTCATTTGGTCTTTTGATCTTTAAAGAAAGCTTTCACAACAGTGCTTCAAATGCTTATTTGAAACTTATTGGTCTTGGTTTGATGTTGTTTTAGGTTAGGATAGTTTGGGTTGAAAAGAGGGTGCAGATATTAATCTGCCTCATGCCACCATAGATATACTATACATTTATATTGGGTTGCCCAAAAAGTAATTGCGGATTTTTTAAAAGAAAGTAAATGCATTTTTAATAAAACTTAGAATGAATTTAAATCAAATATACTTTTTTTACACTTTTTTTCTAAAGCAAGCTAAAAGTAACAGCTGATAACTCACAGAAGAAAGAATGCAATTACAGAGTCACAAGCTGTGAAAAAATTTGTCAACGCCGACTATATGAAAAATCCGCAATTACTTTTTGGGCAACCCAATAAAATGGCGGTCCTAACGACCGTTTCGCTGTTCCACAGGGTTGCATGCACATTCATCGCCCACGCCCTTTGGGTTAACCAATTTTATTGACGGTAGTCCTCTGGCCTTCACCGTTAAATCATCTGCCCTTTCATTCCCCTTTCTCCGTTATGCCCGGCTCTCAAATGATGCGAATTTTTCCTTCCTCAGGGAAGGCTTTAATCTCCTTCTTTCACTGCAAGACTGTTCGTGACCTTACAGTTCTGGTTGTTATTGCCCTTATTGCCATTTTACTGTAGGTAAAGATGTTTTACACTCGACTCGACTGCGGCACGCCGTTCGGACTCGGCTATAAAAAGGAGGCCCCTTATCATTGAGCTTAAACTTGAATCGGACGGCACTCATTGATAGGTAAGAAGTTTGCCCCTGTTCCTTAGTGGAATGTTCATGGGCAAAATTTGCAATTTGTCCTTGCACTAGCTCCACACCTCCTAACGCATTCTGTGATCGCCCGGATCTCCGCCTGTAGGAACGTATTATGGGCAGAAAGTCTAAATCAGATCCCAGTCCCTGGGTTCTCAATGCATTTATTACCCGTTTTCGCTGAAATTTGGGATAGAGAGCTGTGTTAGGCTTTTTGATATGCTTTATATGGTCCAGGTCTTTCCGTATTTGGATATAACTGCCATAGAGACTAATTTCCCGATTTAAGGGCATTTATTATCCGATTTCGCTGAAATTTGGCTAACTTTAATACGCGATGGCGGCCTTCCTGAATATTGAGGGGGCATTTAATAACGAGGAAATGGGTCGACAGCCACCGCTCTAAGACACACGGGGATCCATCCCACTTTCTCCCTGTGGATGGACTGTATGCTACGTGACAGCACAATCAACGCGGACTTTGGAGAATGGTCAGAATACGGGTGATAATGGGAACGCCTTAGGGAGGTGTTTTCTCGCGGATTCTCTGAAAAATAATGATAAATGAAATTCTCCTGGATCTCAACAGGGATGGTGTTAGAATGATAGCTTATGCGGACCATGTCGTACTACTGAAATTAACAAAGTTGTGTTGAAAATCATCGAAATCATGGAAAGGTCACTGTTGAGATGGGCTACAACAAAATTGAGGTTGATAGAGCTGGCCCTTTTCACTCGGAGATACAAGTTGCAGGTTTTAAGACTCTCGTCTTTGGACGGTCATCAAAGATGGCTCCAAGATGGAGCTAGGGAACGGATCGGGGTATACTACGAGACACACAACTTCGGGGTATACTACGCTCTTTCAGCCAGAGTTCTGTGTCATAACGATAGCCACAAAAGATATTTTACGAAGGGATTTACCGTCTTCTAAACTATGGATTTTTTTTCCGTATGACGGCCCTCAAGGCATTGGGTTCGAGTACACTGAGATTGAAGTGCGTGGCGGAGTGTTTGAAATATCTGAATAGATTCCGGGCTCACGACATAGCACTAATTTCGTTTCCCGTGTACGTTAATCTTGTAATTTCTACTTAATCAACAAACATTTTTCTAAATAAACATTTTTGGATTTTAAATGTCTTCAAGCTTCAAATATTTTATCAGCTGACACAAAAAAAGAACATAAAGTTTTGTTTTTACTGAATTCTACTTAACGTTTACGGTCGACAGACTTTCGTTAATCGTTTGCATAGGTTTTCATAAGGCAAAACAAAACAGCTGACACGGCTGTTCTACATTTACGAGATCATAAACAGGCCTTTAAGGTAATATATTTGAAAAAATTTTCATGTATGTGTCTTAAGTCTTTTGTATTTCTAGAATGAGAAAAAATCACCAAGGATATTTTTTAATTTAGTTAAGCTCTTGCCTAAGCAAAATATATTTTTTACTATAAATAAGCATTTTCTCATACAAGAGGAAGAAATATTTAGTTTTTTTTTGGGGTTATGCATGTGTCTTAAGTCTTTTGTATTTCTACCATTGAATTGAACAAAAGCTTATTATTATTATATGGTTTTTTGTTTGTTGTTGAGATAAGCTTTTGCCTGTTTAATTGATGTTGAGGGCATCACAAAAATTTAACCGTTTGCTGCACTTTTGCTTAAATTATTAAATTAATTATTGTTTAAATATTATTATTATTTAATTGTTAACAATTCATATTTTGAAATTGAAAAAAAAAATGTCCGTTCTTTTGATTATGCTCTTATGAAATCATCATGGAGTTTTTATCTAAAGCAAACGATAGACGTTAATTTGAGATTCAGTGTCTGGTTGTCAATATCGAATGTTGTTTTTTTGTAGCCACATTCTCATGTGGAGGTGACGATCCTCGTCAAGCTCTTGTATGTATCCAAGCTCGTTCTGGTCCAAAGGATTGATTACCGCGGTAACAGGATGGCCATTGGTTATTTAAATGCGCCAATAACACGCCTTGTCATATCGAGCATCAGAGGCACTCAGTATGAATGGTTCATTAAAGCAATTCATGTATGTCTCTTAAGTCCTTTGTTTTGGGGAATTGGAGTACAGTCAAAGCCGCATATATTACGATTTAGTGAAATATGATGAAAATAACCATTAATTCTTGGGATTATTCAATGCAATTTTAATCGTTTAAGTAAAAAAATCCCTTTACTGAAAATACCCTTAACTAAAAAAGTTTTTACACCCCAAATTTGTTTGTTTTATGAAACTTAAATCGCATAAGTGAAAAAGTTATTTATATGGGAATTTATCAGCACTTGCGAAAACCTATATTGATAGTTGTATTGCTGATGATTGTGTCTAACTTTTACAGAGTTCTGCTCAGTATTGATCTTTTTCAAGTTTTTTCATGCACAATTAATACGTTGACGTGAAAATTCGTCTGAACTTATACCCTTAACTGAAAAAGTTTTTACACCCCAAATTTGTTTGTTTTATGAAACTTAAATCGCATAAGTGAAAAAGTTATTTATATGAAATTTTATCAGCACTTGAAAAAACTCGCGTCATTAAGAAAACTTGGAAAAACGTATTTTGATACTTGTATTGCTGATGCTTGTCTCTAACTTTTAAAGAGTTCTGCTCAGTATTGATCTTTTTCAAGTTTTTTCATGCATAATTACTACGTTGACGTGAAAATTCGTCTGCATTTATGCTAATATCGCTTAACAGATAATTAATTTCACTTATCCGAGTGACGCTAAACTGAAAATTTCGGATAAGTGACCAAAAGGATGCATTTTTAGAGTTTCACTTATCCGACTTCAACTGAAAATTTTTTTAAAAATTATAAAAAAAAGTTTTAAGGTCGAAACTTAAAGCCCACATAAGGTCCATAAGAATCCAAAGACAATTATATTACGTAAAAATTATTACAACCAATACACAAAAAAAAACACTGTTTTGAGAAGATTCTTCATTTTTTTCAGCAAAAAAATCTTGTCTATTTTATAAATAGTTTTCTTCCTCTGTGGTAGTCTTACGAGGAATTATTACACTTTATTTTTTTTTGCCCCTGTTCCTTAATTAAATTTGCATTTGAATTTTTGTACATTTTTTGTGTTTGAACTATTTTTTTAGAGTTTTAAATATTTGTGAGCTTTTTTTGTCGTTTCCAACTGTCTAATCATTTTATTTAAATAAAGTTTACCCGTATTATATTCAGTATTTTATGGTTTTCTTTAATTCAAGGAGACTTATGCAAACATAAAATATACGGCGTATTGTTTTTATTAATTTGTTTATATATATTTTAAATAATTTTTAAATATATTTATTTTATTATAATTGTATTTTGTGTGTAAATCACTCTCACCGTAATAAATCTTTTTTTTTTTTTTTTTTGTAGCACAACCGTTTTGATTAAGAACCGTTTTAACACTGAAACATCTCAGCATCCAACTCAGGTTTGTAAAGTTATATTTCGAATTCATACAATACACAATTTTTCAAATTTCATAGAGAAAAAGAGAATGAGAGAGCAAAAAATACTGCCAAAACTAATATAAGACATAAGCACACACAGCATCATTGTTCACATTCTTGAATAGCATTAAAACAAAATCAAAAACACCAACATCATTCTGAATCTGAGAATAATTCACCTAGATATTATTTAAATTGAAGGCAGTTTGTTTTTTCTTCTCGTTTCTTCTCGAATTATTTTCAATTTGAATGCAGAAAAAGCGGAAATACTAAAGAGGAAAAGCAAAACGGAAGGGAAATCTCTGATAAATACCGTTAATATCAAATGTATTGGTATAAGTTGGTAAACCACAGAATCAAAGAGAAATTACAAAATACAAAAAAAATCTAGGCAAGATTCTAGGGGTGAATGAAACAAAAAAAAAAAACGAAAAAAAAGAAATAAGCAAAAAACCAAAAAGAATCAAAAAACCCAAGGTTGTTGTGTGATAATCATCTTTAGTTTAACAGAAAAGAAGCAACATGAAAAAGAATCACCTTTTTTTTAGACAAGAAAACTATACACAGATGTGCGTTCAGCTTCACACACACACACATCCATATAAGCTTATATGTGTAGTTATGGCTTTTTAAGGGTATAACAACGTGATTGGCTTTTTAAAAACATCTGCCTTCATTTCATTAGCATACAACGATATGTCTTCAAAAGTATATTTCTTCAAGCTTGCATATATATGTATGGCATATGTATTGAGCTGTCACGAGTGACTATAGTATAACAATTTTTGAATTTTTTGTTTTTTTTTGCCATAGCAGAATTCTTTAATGCCAGTGAGAGCATATTTAAATATTAATGGCCAACAGACAGATATACCATTTTCGTATACGGAAGCATTTCATTAAAGTTCCCTCCACGGCAACAACCGCAGCGTGACTATTTTTCTTATGTACATATTGGCCAATGCTCGTGTGTTCTTTCTTATCACCAAATACGCTTTTATTCGCGTGGTGTATTATCCATCCATAGATGATGATTGTGATTTTGTTGAATAGCTACGCTGCTTTGGATGTCTATTTGAAAATCATATGTATTCGCATATTGTTTAGGTGAATGAAAGAATTAATTAATTAAAATTAATTGAGGAACTTTTTGTATGAACTTAAATTCTTGTAGTCGAGATGTCTACAAGAAAAGTGGCTATTGTTTATGTGAAAATGTGTTTCCTAAGTGATTTGTTTATCACAGATATGTTTATGATAGGAAGATATATGAAAAATTGCCGAAAACATTTATCACACTTTAACTATGTGTGGTATAATGCCGCACTTTGATAAAACAAACATTGAATAGTTTTTGGTTATTATTTCAGTTGAAACATATATTTTACACCATAACAAGAAGTTAAAGTTGAAAATATATTTTGCTACATTTGGGGGTCATGTACAGGGTGGCTGATGAAAGCCGCTACCAAAAAAAAATGTAATAACTTTTTTTCTATTTAATAATAATAATTTAATAATTAATTTAATTAATTAATTAATTAATTTAATTAATAATAATTTAATAATTAATTTAATAATTTAATTTAACATGAATAAAAGAAAAATGTATTCCATACACCGAAAAAAAAATGTAGCAATATTCATCATTGTAGCAATATTCATCAGCCACCCTGTATGTGTCTTAAGTCTTTCGTATTTCTATAATTGAATTAAAAGAAAGATTGATTATGTTTCTCGCAAATAAGTGCTTTGGAGTTGTTCTTGTTGTTGTAGCCAAATATTCATGTGGGACGGCAATAACCCGCCTTGTCATATCGAGCATAATAGGCACTCAGTATTTGTGCAAGAGCCGGTGTCGCCCGGCCTCTCACTGAGACTTTCCGCTCGATACCGCTGATTGTCCGCGACTGCCGTTGCAGCTACTCCGCATGGAGCATTCCCCAACCGCAAACTGATCTTCTCGTGACAGCGGACCTCAACGTTCCAGCCTGTGTGGAGCTCTCAGCTATCCCGTGCCGGGAGTAATTAATTGATATTGAGTGCATTCTGGCGAGGACATAAGAAAATAAGTTCAGCTATGGTTATCCCTAAACAATTGCTGAAGACATTTGCAAGGTATTAAGCCGGTCGTGTATACTTCTCTACTAAGTGATTTCCTATCATTGAGCTCCAACTTGAGTCGCTATTCATGCAATGAAATGTTTATGGTTAAATATGCAATTTCAATCCACCGCAAAAATCAGGCAAAATTTTGTTCTAAGCATATGGCAGGAGGCCCTTTTCCTGAAACCACACCAAATAAGCTTATTGACCAATCGTGATAGTGTGGTAATTAAATAAATGGTTTTTTTTGGTAGAGTACGATTCTGACATCGGAGTTTGTGCTTGAGATTGTAAAGTGTTTTCCAACGAGAGGTGTTACTTTGTATCACCAGGTATTTCGGTAGCTTTCACTTTTTGACATATGATAAGTAGAAACCAGAGCTGCGGAGTCGGGCAATTTTTACTCGACTCCGAATCCGGAAGATTTAATTTTTTTCTTCAAAATTTTTTAAAAATATAAAAAAAAGTTGAAAAAACTTTATTTCCTGTGGCGATATGCTTTTATTTCCAAAGCTAATATGCTTTTATAACAAAAAATTATTTTGTAAATTTTGTAGGACCATTAAATGGATTTTAATGACTTTGACATAAAATCGCATCTGCTTTCAAAATTAATATGCTTATCGCCATTAATTTATTGTTATACCCTTCACCATAGGATGGGGGTATACTAATTTCGTCATTCTTTTTGCAACTCCTCGAAATATTCGTCTAAGACCCCATAAAGTATATATATTCTTGATCGTCATGACATTTAAAGTCTATCTGGCCATCAGTCTGTCTTTCGAAAGCACGCTAACTTTCGAAGGTTATTTGGATCAAATTTTTAATTCGAAATTCGTATTCTACTCCTGAATACCTTTCATTTGAATCCCATATTGTTCTGATCGGTACACTTTTATTTTTGGGTGGTACTTTTGGGGAAGCGGGAGGGTGATGTCCACTTCCGATATCAAAAAAAAAAAGAATATGGAGCTTATGTTTCCTTCCAGACCATGCTACACGATCTGTGAAAATTTGGGTCAAATCATACTATATTTAGGCACAGTTGGCATATAGACCGATCTCCAGATAGAGGGTCTAAAGCCCACAAAAGCTTTATTTTTTAACCGATTTTGCTGAAATTTGGAACAGTGAGTAGTTTTAGGCCACCTAATATAAGACCTAAATTTGGTTCAGATCGGACTATATTTGGATATAGCTGCCATATAGACCGATCTCCCGATTAAGGGTGTGAAGCCTGTAAACGCTTTATTTTTTAACCAATTTCGCTGAAATTTAAAACAGTAAGTAGTTTTACGCCTCCTAATATAAGACCCAAATATGGTCCATATCAGACTATATTTATATATAGCTTTCATATAGACTGATCTGCCGATAAAGGGTCTGAAGCCCATAAAAGCTTTATTTTATACCCGATTTCGATGAAATTTAAAACAGTGGGTAGTCTTAGTTCTCCGACTTCCGTCCCAAATATGGCAAAAATCGGACTGTATTTAGATATAGTTGTCATATAGACCGATGTGCCGATTAAGGGTCTGAAGCTCATAAAAGCTTTATTTATTACACAATTTTGTTGAAATTTGAAACACAAAATTCAAAAATGACTTTAATTTATTAGCCCACTCAATATCCGTGTCGAATTTGGGTGCATAAGTTATCCAATTTTCACCGGATTGTGCCGAAAGGGGGTTTTCATATATACCTGAAGTGGTGGGTATCCTAAGCTCGGCCCGGCCGAACTTAATGCCTTTTTACTTGTTATATATAAGAATATGGGAATAAAAACCTAGACCAAAGACTTCAATCAACTCACAATTTCGAATTTCAGCGAAATCGTATAACAATTGCGGCTTTTATAGGCTTAAGACCTTAAAGCGGCAGATTTGCTTTTTTAAATATAGCCCAATCTGAACCATAGTCGGATATCGGGAGGCTTCAATCAACTCACAATTTTAAATATTAGCGAAATCGGATAATAACTGCGAATTTTATGGACTTAAGTACCTAAATCAGCAGCGCTCTATATGACAGCTATATCTAAGCATGGTCCGATCTGAACTATATTTGAGTCGGATGTTGGGAGGCTTAAAAAAACTCACTGTTTCAAATTTTATCGAAGTCGGATAATAAATGCGCCTGTTACGGGTCCTGAACCGGCATATCGATCATAAGGCAGCCATATATAAATATGGTGCGATGTGGGCCATATTCGTTTCGAATATCGGGGCCACTAATACAACTACATGTTTCAAATTTCTGCACAATTGGACAAAAAATGCGGGTTTTGCGGGCTTAAGATCCTAGATCGCCAAATCGGTCTATATGGCAGCTATAGCCAATTACGAAGGTTGCCTATTATATTTTGGGACTGTACAACACTTGTGTTGCAATCTGGCAACTGACAGCTCTATCGTAAAGCTTGACAATTTTGAGGTTATACGTACTCAGAAAGTTTTAACATACGAGTGCTATTTGTGTTGTTTACAGTAACGTAAAAGATTCATCTGGCCCAAAAAAAAAATGAATAAAATTGAGAACCAACTTTCGACGTGGATTAACTTAACAACATGAAGCTTCATCAAGGACCAGTGTTTATCGATGGTATGGTGAATTCAACTGAGGCCGTAGTTCACCCCAAGACGAATTTCATGAATGTCGTCCAAAATCAGTTATTGTTCCGAAAACCATTAATACTGGGCGCCGACTGATATTGCAATATTGCATGTGACCTATAGTGGGATTGATACTACCTTAGGCTTTAGTGGGACCAGCATACATTCAATATTGCATGAACATTTGACCGTCAAAAAAATTTGTTCGCGTTGGATACCACACAATTTGTCAATCGCTTCAAAAAAAGGGTCGTGTCGATTGGTCGAAAGAAACACTCCAGAAATACGATGGTGTGCTCAAAACACGTCTATGACATCGTGGCTGGTGATAAGTCGTGGATTTACGCGTATGAGCCCGAAAGTAAACAGCAGTTGACTGTATGGGTGTTTCAAGATGAGCCAAACCCAACAAAAGTTGACTGTTTTTTCGAAAAACTGGACATCGTCGTAATCGTACCACTAGAAAAGTCAATTCTTGGTGGTACACAACCATTTGTTTGCCAGTTTTCTTCCAAGAAATCAGGAAAACCAACCGCCGAAGACGGTTCACTCTTCGCCACGGCAATGCGAGCTCGCACACATCGGCTCAAGCAACTGCATTTTTGAGCACTCAAACCATCGATTTGATGAGTCATCCGCCATATGGTCCTGACTTGGCACCGAATGCAAATGCAAATTTTGTCCATGAACATTCCACAAAGGAACAGGGGCAAACTTCTCACATCTCAATGAGTGCAATCCGATTCAAGTTTAAGCTCAATGATAAGGGGCCTCCTTTTTATAGCCGAGTCCGAACGTCGTGACGCAGTGCGACATCTCTTTGGAGAGAAGTTTTACATGGCATAATAACTCACAAATGTTGCCAGCATTAGGAGGGGAAAACCACTGCTGAAAATTTCTTCTGATGGTCTCGCCACCGAACCCATGCGTTCAGCGTCATAGGTCGTTATGCTAACCTCTGCGTTACAGTGGCCCTTGAATGACTTCTTTTTATTCCCGTACGTAAAAAGTAAAATGAGTGGTCAACGCTTTTCGACACCTGAAGAAGCGGTTGATGCGTTCAGAATGCATGTTTTGGAGATACCTCAATCGGAGTGGCAAAAGTGCTTCGACAATTGGTTCAAACCCATGCAAAAGTCTATAGATCTTAATGGGGAATATTTTGAAAAACAATAAAGCGATTTTCCATGATAAATATTTGTTTTTGTTCTCTAATCCCGAAATATATAAGGCAACCCCATACATAATAGTTTATTTCTAGTATAATAGCCGTGAAATAGTAAATACCAGTAACTACGTGCAATAAAAAAAATTGCTAATAATGCTGCATTTGCAATTTTAAGGGATTTGAATGGGGGTTTTCAGAATGCTTGTTGTCTATACTTCAACAAAAAAAAAGGAATAATGATGAAATTTCAAAATGACGGTAATGATAGTTAGAATGATATCAGCTATCAATGCTGCTCTAACTTTTAATGTTTCTATTGTAGCATCTTTTGTTAAAAATTTTTCTTCTATGCCTACTGTTGCAACCCTAGGAAATTAATTTTAAGATTTCCTTATTCCAGTATAAAAATCGAATTACCATAAACCATCTTTAGCAGTTTTTTTTGCTGATGGTCATTGTGGGAATTGCTTAATGGAAGCCATACATTTTCAAGTGGTCAACAGAGTAAAGAAGATAAAAGAAAAAACTATCAACTGATTGACAATCAATGTCGTTTGTTATCAGAGTTGGTAATTTTTTTTTTTGTTTTGCCTACCGCATAATTTCATGATCGCAAATTTTTTTATGGCTCTTTCTCTATTTTGTTGTGGCGGTTATTTCATTTGGTTTTTGTATTCTTCATTGCCTAAAACTTCAATGTAAACCTTTTATTTCCCCCATTCAAATCATTGAGATTTAGCCAGCCAAATATAGATGGATGGATGCATGTTAATTCGAAGCACTCAGGCAGAAAATGAACGTTTTGTTCCCTGTCATATATTTCGTTTAATATAAAAACCCCAAGCAAAATCTTTATCAAACGTTTTGATTTTCTCTTAGCTCATTGTAGCTCAAAATTATTCATTATGCTTATAGCTGAATTCGCAACAACAAAAATCATATACATATATATGACATGTTGCCTTAGATTGCATGGTGAAGATTTGTGCATAAAACCGAGACAAAATTTATCAACCGCAAAAAACAGACATAAATTGAGAAATTTTGAAAGATTTCTATGCCTTAGGCTAATCAAGAGCCCAATTTGAAGATGATATATGTGCCAAATTTAGATAAGGCTTGTAAAACACCATCTTAAGGTTTGGCAAGGCTGATAACATTAAACATGCATAAATATCAAATGAATGTTAGGGTGTATAAATTTAGACTAAAACCAGTGATGGACAGAAGAAGATTTGATATTTGAATTTTGTCAACGGTTTTTACAATTTATAGCAGTTATAAATCAATTAGAAACAGTTATAAGTATGGCCGGTTTTTTTTTTGGTTGCAAATTGTATTTAAATTTTATGGTCGAAATTTAAACATATGTAGTTTAAAGTCTTTAATAAACAGTAACAATTTAGTTTGAAAAAAAAAAAAAATAAATAAAAACAAAACAAAACAAACATTATCATATTTATATTAACTTTAAGACCAAACACTGCCAAAAATTTTATAATGAGAAGCATGCCTAATTTTAAAATGCGACAAGGTTAAATACTTGGATGTTTTATATGAAAGCTGGTCAATTTATAGAAAAGACATAGGCTAAAAATGATGCATGTATTATACAAAATAATAGGTGGATCAATTTTGACAGAAGAAACTTTAATATAGTGGATGGTAGTGTAAAAGAAGTCCAACAAAAAGCCACCGCAACAAGTTGTATTGCATGTCTTAACATAAGCGGGTAAGCGCCAACTTGGTTACTAGTGATAATTCTAGATGTGCAACTAATAGAAACACAAAGGTGGTTTTATTGGGTTGCCCAAAAAGTAATGGCGGATTTTTCATATAGTCGGCGTTGACAAATTTTTTCACAGCTTGTGACTCTGTAATTGCATTCTTTCTTCTGTCAGTTATCAGCTGTTACTTTTAGCTTGCTTTAGAAAAAAAGTGTAAAAAAAGTATATTTGATTAAAGTTCATTCTAAGTTTTATTAAAAATACATTTACTTTCTTTTAAAAAAATCCGCAATTACTTTTTGGGCAACCCAATATAATTGAGAAACCTTACAGAGTAAGCCCCCTACAGCTGCAACACATGTCTACCTAGACCCTGAACACCTAGACTAGAGTCCTACCAAGAATATAGGAAAAATTTTGTCATAAAATCATATTTGGATTGAAAATCTAGTTGTAAATGGTCGGCCAAAATCTTTGGATGACAACCACCACGGATCTTATTTTATTACAACACTCTGGACATATTTAGTTCAGGTACCGAGAAGCCTTATACAAGTTGTAGATTAAAATTTCAGAGAAAAGGGTCAATAAATGAGGCTTTTATGAGCATAAGACCCTAAATCGGCAGATCGGGCTAGACGGCAGCTAAAATGCAAATTTGCAAATTTTGCCCATGAACATTCCACTAAGAAACAGGGGCAAACTTCTCACATATCAATGAGTGCAGTCCGATTCAAGTTTAAGCTCAATGATAAGTGGCCTCCTTTTTATAGACGAGCCAGAACGTCGTGCTTAAGAGCGACACCTCTTTGGAGAGAAGTTTTACATGGTATAGTACCTCACAAAAGTTGCCAGCATTAGGAGGGGAAAACCACCGTTGAAAATTTTTTCTGATGGTCTCGCCAGGATTCGAACCCAGGCGTTCAGCGTCAGAGGCGGATATGCTAACCTCTGCGCTACGGTGGTTTCCCAACCGTCTCTCCCAGACGGCAGCTATATCCAAATAAAATCCAATTCAACTCATTGTTCCCAATATCAGCAAAATCGCCAACTAAATGCGTCATTACCCTAAGACGCTTAAGACCCTAAGTCGACAGATCGGTCTATATGGCAGCTATATCTAAATGTGGTCTAATGTGGACCATACTCAGCTCAGATATCGAGTAGCCTTGTTCAACTCACGGTTCCAAAATTCAGAGAAAAAGAGTGACAAATGGGGTTCGAGTGATAAATGCGGTTTATCTGAATCTGCAAATCGGTGTTTGTGACAGCTATATCCAAGTGTGGTCTGATATGGACCATACTCGATTCGGATATCGAGTTGCCAATTCAACTCACTGTTTCAAATTTCAGCGAAATCGGATTATAAATGCGACTTTTATTGGCTTAATATCTTTAAATCCGGAGATCGGTGAATATGACAGCTATATCGAAGTGTGGTCTGATATGGACCATATTCGGTTCGAATATCGGTTAGGCCAATCCAACTCACTGTTTCACATTTCAGCGAAATCGGAAACTATATGCCGCTTTAACGCGCTTAAGACCCTAAGTCAGCGGATCGGTCTGTATGGCAGTATGGTCTGATGTGAATCATACTCCGATCGGATATCGGGTGGCCCAATCCAACTCACTCAATCTAAGTCGGCAGAAGGGCCTCTATGGCACCTATATCCAAATGTGCTCTGATGAGTATCATACTCGGTTCGGATATCGGGTGCCTTACTAAATAAAACTCGTTGTTCCTAATATCAGTCAAATCGGCAAATAAATGGGCCTTTTCGTGCTTAAGCCCTAAGTCGGCAGATCGGTTTTGTATGGCAGCTATATCCTAGGGTGGTCTGATGTAGACCATACTTGGTTCGGATATCGGGAGGCCCAATCCAAGTCACTGTTCCAAGTTGCAATGAAATCCAGTTATAAATGCGGCTTTTATTGGCTTAAGACGTTATAAATGCGGCTTTTATTGGCTTAAGACCCAAAGTCGGTTTATATGGCAGCTAAATCCAAATATGGTCCGTTCTCGGCCATATTCCGTTTGGATATCGGGTGTTTTACTGCAACTCACTGTTCCGAATTTCAATCAAATCGGGTTTTGATCGGTGATCGGTGGTTTTGATCGGCAGATCGGTGTACATGACCGCTATCTAAGTGTGGTCTGTTGTAGACCATACTTTGTTTGGATATCGAGTGGTCTTATTCAATTCGTTGTTCTAAATACTAGGGAAATCGGAAATAAATGGGCCTTTAACGCGCTTAAGACGGCAGATTGGTGTATATGACAGATATATCCAAATGTGATCTGATGTGATCGGATATTGGGTAGTCCAATCCAACTCACTGTTCCAAATTTCAGAGAAATAGAGTGATAAATACTGCTTTGAAGGCATTAAGCCCCTAAATCCACAGATCGGTCTATATGGCGGCTACATCAAAATATGGTCCGACCTGATCTATACGCTGTTCAAATAGCAGATGTCCTACTGCAATTCCCTGTTCCGAATATCAGAGAAATCGAGTGATAAATTCAGCTTTTATTGGCTTAAGAGCCTGAATCCCTGAATGGTAGCTTTATGTAAATATGACCCGATATGGACCATATTCCGATCGGATATCGGGGGCCCTAGTACAACTCACTGTTACAAATTTCAGCAAAATTTGGTAATAACTGCGGCTTTTATGGGCTTAAGATCCTGAATCAGCAGATCGGTTAATATGGCAGATATATGTTAATAAATGTAAATATGGCCCGATATGGACCTGGACACCATTACCAGTACCATTCTCGTGTCCAAGCCAAATCGGTTTATATGGCGGCTATATTGGGTTATGAACTCATTTAGACCATACTAGGCACAGTTGTTAAAAGCCATACCAAAACTTCATGTGCAAAATTTCTAGCAAATTGAATAAGAATCGCGCCTTCTAGAGGCTGAAGGGCTAATCAGGAGATCGGTGTATATGGCAGATATATCAAATTATGGATCGATTTAGACCATACTCGGAACAGTTGTTCGAAGTCATACCAAAACGATATGTGCACAAGTTTAACCAAATCGGATAAGAAATGTGCCTTTTTCAACCATGCAAAAGAGAACATATAGTGAAACTCCTTCTGACTGCCAGAGCGGGACACACACACAGAAGGTGTTATATAGTCTTTTCTTCTTTCATGTCCTCACAGCTTCTGCAAAAGTCTTTACTGGCAACCTTCAGTCTTTTTGCATATTTTCCAAATGACTGAAACGTCTGTTTTAGCCAATGACAGCAAAGCGGTAGACCTCTTCAAGTGTGGATTAGGTCATACCAAAACACCACGTTTCAGCCAATTTGTAAAAGAATTGCACCCTCTAGAAGCTTAAGGAGATCGGTTAATATGACAGCTATATCAAGAGATGGACCGATTGGGCTCATTTACAATCCCAACCGTCCTTAAAAGTTTTTATGCAAAATTTCAAGCGCCTTGCTTTATTCCTTTGAAGGTTAGCGTGTTTTCGAAAGACAGACGGATGAACATAGCTAGATGGATTTAAAATGTGGTGACGATCAAGAATATATATACTTTATGGGGTCTTATACGAATATTTCGAGGTTTTACAAACGGAATGACGAAATTAGTATACCCACATCCTTTGATGTATTTTATTCGGTCAACAATCTACAGTTTCCTCATCTTCGACATCGTTAACGTTTCTGCAGAAGTAGTTACGTGCAACCTTTGGTATATCGACATGTTTACCGATTAGACAGTGATCGGTCATGAGGAACACAATGACTGAGATAGAAGTCTGTTTTAGGCAATGATACCATGATATAATGATATGACCTTTTCTAGTCTAGACTGGGCCACATAATTTTGAAATGGGCACTGCACCCCTTCATTTTGTTACCATCTGTCATTCGTTGTTCTTCGTGCCTCATCCTAAAGACTTAGCTTAGCTGTCGCAGAGACATCCTAGTTTTGCTGCTCTATAATTCCCTAGGATATCTCTGAGGCCTGGCATCCATAAAGTTGAATTTGGTACTGTTCAGTGATCTCGTTCAGCGATCTGCGAAAGTGAAGAAGATTCATGAAATCAGAAATACGTACCACCGAGATTTAAAGGCTGTGTGGCTTTATATTTCTGTCAATCATCGTTACGACTTTATATTTTAGCTCTTTCATCACTTCTTTAATTGCAAGGATTTCCGCTTGATACACACAACGGGGGTCGGCTAAAAAGCAAATTTCCCCATGAATATAAATGAACAGGGGCAAACCATTCTCATATCAATAAGTGCTGTGCGATTTAGGTTTAAGCTCAATGATAAGGGGCCTCCTTTTTACAACCGAGTCCTAACATATCTTTGAGGAGAAGTTTTTGCCTCACAAATGTCGGCAGCATTAGGCGGGAATACCACCTCTGAAAAATTTTTTGTTCTGATGTTCTCGCTAGGATACGAATAGGCGTTCAGCATCATAGGCGAATTTATTAACATCTGAACTATGGTGGCATCCAAGGGCTGGGTAACCATTTAGATGGGATCAGTCATAGTTCTTCAGAGTACACCTCAAAGCCCAGCTGGTCGTCTAGTCTAGAAGCATCTGTATATGAGTCTACGTAACTTCTATTACCAGGGACATTGTAGTTACGAGCAATCCTATCAGAAATAGTAGTACAGTACTTATTATCAAATATTGGTTAAGGGAATGTTTCAGCCTTACTGCTTGGAACATCGGGCATTTTATCATGGATAGCACAATGACTGTAGCCTCCACATGACCAAAGAGAAAGCTTCCTTAGCCTCTCAGCAGTGGTCGCATCAATTTATCTAGCAATTAGATCCATTAGGTTTAGCATTAACTACAGTGCATCAGATATTATCGTCCTCAGTGCGGCTGTGATGCACTAACAAGCCATTCCTTGGATTTGGCTGAATATTAAACAGTGGGTGGATTTTTGAAGTGCCGACCAACAATCCATGGGAACTTTAAGCATTATAGGTCTGACAACTGCAGCGTTAAGCTACCTCTTTGAGAGTATACAGTCAGCTTTTGCAAGTAGCAGGTGTTTGCGCAAGAGTTGCCTTTCTTAATCTTTTTAAAATATTGTCTATAAAGTTCAATATACAGTAAAACACTCAGGTATTTTGCGCTTTCAGTAAATGGAACATTCTCTCCTCCCTGTCACCTTGGCAGGTGTATCTCCTTTATTTGGGAACTCAGGCGTTTTCAAGACAAAATAAGTAAAAGAAGGCAAAATTAAGCAGGTGCCATTGATGTAATACTAGTTGAACCCGGGCCGCTCCGCTGCGCCTTCATTGACACCAAGCGAAAACTGTGTTTTTTACTTAATAACATATGTATCTCCCCAGAATATACTCCCAAATACTATACCCTTTATTTGTACCCATATAACCTTGATTGGCAAATATTCCCATATAATCATGATCGTGATTATCGATCGTACGTTATCAAGAAATTCTATAGACTATTGTTTCTTCCAGACCACATTCGTTATCTCCTCTCTAATACCTTTCATTTGAGTCCCATATTGACATTATCGTCCAATATGCTTATTTGAGGAGGTTTTTGGGTCTGGGCGGCCCCCTAGGTACCTGGACCCAATAAGACTATTGCTTCTTCCAGACCATATTCGTTATTTCCTCCCTAATAACTTTTGTTTGAGTCCAATATTGGAGGGTCTGCCCCCTTCCGATATCAAAAAATTAATCCTTCTAAACCATCCTACACAATCTGTGAAAATTTTAAGAAAATCGGTTCAGCCACTTTCGAGTCTATTTGGAACACACAAACAAACAGACAGAGAGGCAAGCAAACACTCTATTAGATCTACAGTGTAAATCTATTATATAAAACTAGATTGGTAGATTCTACACTTACACTGGACCTATATTATATTGGACATATATTTAAGCTAAAACTGTTTTTTGAACTATGATCGAGTTTTTTAGTTGGTTTATAAACAAGCCGCACCAAGTATTGTGGAAATTCGTACAAATTTTAGTAACTACAACCTTATTAGGGCTTAAATCGGTACCCATAAATCTCAATTCAAATCTAAATCAGAATAGATTTTGAAAAAATTAGCCAGAGATGTGCAGATGTAAAAAATCAATCGTCATAAAATTGAAAATTGAAGCTACTACGCCCTTATCTGAACTGATCGACCAAATTCTGTAGACATGGCGTAAGATATAGAAGAAAATATAGTGCAGAATTTTGGAAAGATCGACTGATAAATGTGCTTTGTATGGCTCTATTAGTAAAAATAACTATATCTAAATCATAACAAATTTCTTCCAATTTCTATGGGCTCAATCTCTAGGGAGAAAATGTCTCATGTGCTAAATTTCAAGTTAATGTGATCAAAAATTTAAGATGTACGTAAAATGAAATATGAAATTTCATTAAAATCCAACAAGGGTGTGGAGTGTGGGTCGTTTATGATTTAGTGCAATGAAACTGATCCAAAAATTTAATAAAGGGTGATTTTTTTGAGGTTAGGATTTTCATGCATTAGTATTTGACAGATCACGTGGGATTTCAGACATGGTGTCAAAGAGAAAGATGCTCAGTATGCTTTGACATTTCATCATGAATAGACTTACTAACGAGCAACGCTTGCAAATCATTGAATTTTATTACCAAAATCAGTGTTCGGTTCGAAATGTGTTCAAATTTTGACAAATTTTGTTCAGCGATGAGGCTCATTTCTGGTTGAATGGCTACGTAAATAAGCAAAATTGCCGCATTTGGAGTGAAGAGCAACCAGAAGCCGTTCAAGAACTGCCCATGCATCCCGAAAAACGCACTGTTTGGTGTGGTTTGTACGCTGGTGGAATCATTGGACCGTATTTTTTCAAAGATGCTGTTGGACGCAACGTTACGGTGAATGAACACATTTCGAACCGAACACTGATTTTGGTAATAAAATTCAATGATTTGCAAGCGTTGCTCGTTAGTAAGTCTATTCATGATGAAATGTCAAAGCATACTGAGCATCTTTCTCTTTGACACCATGTCTGAAATCCCACGAGATCTGTCAAATACTAATGCATGAAAATCCTAACCTCAAAAAAATCACCCTTTATATTGGATATGTTTAATACTATATATCATTGAGTTTAAACTTGAATCAGATAGGACTCATTGGTATGTGAAAAGTTTGCCCCTGTTCCTTATGGAATGGAATGTTCATGGTCAAATTTGTATTGTATTTGAAAATATAAAAGGCTTGAAAAATAGGTTAAGGTACTCGTTCTACTTCCCTTCTTATTTTTAACAATACATATAATAATATACTTAGTATATTATTCATTTCAAACATTTATTTAGTAAAAGTGTAAAACTTGATCTGTGGTACATTTTCGGAACAAACAATTAAAACACACTTTAATATGCTTTGTATGATAAGATTTTTGGTATTATGCTTTGTTTAGTAAATGCAAAATGATTTACTAATTTGTTTCCCATTATTTGTTTGCCTGTTCAATTATTTTCTGTTGGGGTTTTCCACAACTCATTCATTTAGCTCAGTAGCCTACATACTGAGAAACAAAAAAAAAAAAAAACTAAATTAAACAAAAGCAAGACACAGACACATGCAAAAATTTAAAATAAAGCAAAGATTTAATGACTCCATTTGGACAAAGGCACCATTTTGGTACCCTATACATCATGTGATTTATGCTTTTTACCAGAAATGTATGCTTCAATCAATAATGAAGGAGTCCCAAAATCGGAAGCCACAAATAAAAAATGCTTAAATTTTGTTTTCTTTTTTTTTAAATTTTTTTTTAGTTCTAGAAAAATGTGTTTGGACACAAGGTCTTTCCTTTAGAACTTCAGTTGAGCTGAGAGATTTTTTTTAATAATAGTTCTTCAATAATAATTTTTAATAATTTAATTCACATGACTATTCAGACGTAGTAAAATAAAAGAGAATAAAATATAATAAAAAATAAAATAAAAAAATAAAATAGTATAAAATCAAATAAAATCAAATAAAATAAAATAAAATAAAATAAAATAAAATAAATTAAAATGAAATAAAATAAAATAAAATAAAATAAAATAAAATAAAATAAAATAAAATAAAATAAAATAAAATAAAATAAAATAAAATAAAATAAAATAAAATAAATTAAAATAAAATAAAACAAGTAAAAGCGTGCTAAGTCGGCCTTTCCGAAACATATATTCCCTCCACCATTGATCGCATTGTGTTTAATTTCGACCAATTCGGATAGAATTGCGCTCTTAAGGAGCTCAAGAAGTAAAATCGGGAGATCGGTTTATATGGTAGCTATATCAGGCTATAGACCGATTAAGACAATATTTCGCACGTATGTAGAACGTCATGCTAAAAGCTATTGTACAAAATTACGCCCTCTAGAGGCTTAAGAATCATATTCGGGAGATCGATTTATATGGGAGCTACATCAGGTTATAAACCGATTTCGACCATACTTGACATAGTTGTTGCGAGACGAAACAAAACCCTTCATGTAAAATTTATACCAAATCGAATAATTATTGGGACTTTTAGAAGCTCAACAAGTGAAGATCCCAGATCGGTGTATATGGGTACTGTATCAGATTATAGACCGATTTCAACCGTACTTGGCGCAGTTTTTGGAGACTGTAACGTGGTTTCAAAGGATGTACGGACATACATAGCTAGATAGTCTTAGATTCTTACGAGGACCAAAGCATATATACTTCATTGGGTCGGAAATGAATAATTCGAATGATAAAATTAATATACCCCCATCCTTCGGTGGTGGAAAAAAAAAAAAAACGAATACAAATATCTTAAAAATTATTTTTGAATTTTGCAGAAAAAAGTGTTGTAAAAAAACAACAAATTATTTCTGCACGATCTGGGATCTGGGCTTTGGAATTTTAGAACTCGAGGGGTTTTTCTAATTTTTTAATAAAAAATTCTTATTTTGAAGTATATTTAGTAACCGTATAAGTTGATATGTCATGTTCAAATTTCACTAAAAACGCATATTCAATTGTTTCTTCTCGCAAAAAAAAAAATTAAGGTATTTAAGCATGTTTTTTCAATAAAGATTAAACACTTCCTTTTTACCAAAAAATTCACGTTTTTTCGAAATTTTTGAATTCCAAACTGTATAACTTTTAACTGAATAATCAGATGTGAACACTGTTTGCGGCAAAGTTATTGTTATTTTTGTCACGAATTCAAATCATGCTTAAAAATAAAAATCCAACCACAAGTGCCTTGGAAATTGGAAAGTACAGCAAAAAAAATTAAAGTCGAATTTCCCCGAAAAAATATGAGATATTGTGGATCTCCCTTTTTGTAGGGATTTTGGAGCACTATCAATGAAAAAAAAAAATGGAAATCGAACCACAAACGAAGAAAAGTCGGGGTGACCAAATTTAGAGTCATGCAAAAAATCATCTTAGCGATCCATCCTAAACTTCCAACCATTCTCACACGCCATATTTTTTAAAAGTTTTTTTTTTCGGTTCTATCCCACTGTGCGTCCGTTCATCGTTACACAATTCTAGAGATTCTTGTTTGAACCGTCGAGTAGAGTGGAGGTGCAAGCAAAAATTTTGAAGCCAATCAGGATAGCTACAACAGTAATTATTCTTTAATCGGTTAGTGGTTCGCATATTGTTCCAGTGGAGGGGCAGATCTAAAGTTCGAGAGTATGAGATTAACCCCATAACGAAGAATAGGTAAAAAAATATCCAAGTATAGAGCTGTCTGTCTATCCAAGTATAGATCTGTCATAGATAAATTCTAGCTCGAGTTAGGAAAGAGGTATCCTAATGAAATTTGGATTGGCCTAAAGAAGACGAATGAAACTTGTTAAAAAAAATTTTCAGCGTCATAGGAGGGCATGTCAACCTTTGCGCTAGTTCGGGAGTGTTAGGGATATAACCGATCCAATGTCATATTCGCCTACCTGCGATTGCTAGGCTATCGGCCTCTTTGGAAAACACATAGGTCTGTCAAAGAAGAGGTTTAATAAAAGTCGCTTGCTCTGAAGTAGCTGGCCTGTCTAATCTAAACTTGAACCATTTTTCTCAATTTCAATATTCTTCATAACTATAACATAAAAGCAACCTCTTCTAATGTTCCAGTGGGAATTTTACACGGACGGACGGACATAACTAGATAGTCTTAGTATCAGTTCGTCCACCTCCCGTTCATCGTTACCCAATTCTAGGGACACTTGTCTGAACCGTTGAGTTGAGCGGAGTTGCATGCAAAAATGTTGCAGGCATTCAGGATAGCTAATCGGTTAGTGGTCTGCAGTTTTTCCAGTGGAGCGGCAGATCTAAAGTTCGCGATTAGGTGGTTAACATTTACCAGCCAGTATTAGGCGGTTATATGTTTTCTGCTACAGAAACCTCGACTGATGAAGCAGTTGCACCAGACTTAAACCAGCCGACAGTTAACTGGAGTGCAGAGGCTTTTGACGAAAACATCTAGTTCGGGTCTTGAAGATGAAATCGATCTAATGTCATATTCGTTTAACTGACATTGTCAGGCTATCGGCCTCTTCGGAAAACATAGATCCCTCAACGAGATGGAAAAAAACAAGTAAGAGCGTGCTAAGTTCGGCCGGACCGAAACTTATATACCCTCCACCATGGATCGCATCTGTCGAGTTCTTTGCGCAGTATCTCTTTTTAGGCAAACAAAAAATAATGAATAAGGACGGAGAAGGAGGAGGAGCTATATCAAGTTATAGTCCGATTCGGGGCTCAAGGAGAAAATCGGAAGATCGGTTTATATACGGGAGCTGTATCAAACTATAGATCATTTCAGACCATATTGCACATGTTGTTGAAGGCCATGAGAGAAGGCGTTGCACAAAATTTGTGCTAAATCAGACGAGAATTGCGCCCTCTAGAGGCTCAAGAAGTCAAGATCCAAAATCGGTTTATATGGCAGCTATATCAAAACATGGACCAATTTGCGCCATACTTATCACAGTTTTTGGAAGTCATATCAAAACACTTCATGCAAAATTTTAGCCAAATCGGATGAGAATTGCGCCCTCTAGCGGCTCAATAAGTTAAGATCCAAGATCGGTTTATATGGACCGATTTGGACCATACTTCGCAAAAAGTGATACCAAAAAACTACATGCAAAATTACAGCCAAATCGGATAAGAATTGCACCTTCTAAAAGCTCAAGAAGTCAAGACCCAAGATCGGTTTATATGGCAGCTATGTCGGGTTATGAACCATAATTAGCACAGTTATTGGAAGTGATATCAAAACAATACGTGCAAAATGTCAGTCAAATCAGACGAGAATTGCACCCTCTAGAGACTTAACAAGTCAAGATCCGAGATCGGTTTATATGGCAGCTATATCAAAACATGGACCGATTTGGCCCATTTACAATCCCAACCGACCTACACCAATAAGAAGTATTTGTGCAAAATTTCAAGTACCTAGCTTTATTCCTTCGAAAGTTAGCGTGCTTTCAAAAGACAGACGGACGGACGGACATGACTATTTCGACTTAAAATGTCACAACGATCAAGAATATATATACTTTATGGGGTCTTAGGCGCATATTTCGAGATGTTACAAACAGAATGACGAAATTAGTATACCCCCATCCTATGGTGGAGGGTATAAAAATTTGCATCGTTATGAAGTTTTTTGTGTTCGCGGAAAAGAAGCTGGCCGGGGTCATCTAAACTTGAACCATTTTTCTCAATTTCAATATTCTCCATTACTATACCATTAAAGCAGGCGCCCGGTAACCGAGTTGGTAGAGTGCTCGGATTAGCAGTTGGGGGGTTGTTGTTTCGATTGCCACCATAGGTCTTGGTCTGTCGCTACTGTGGTACCACAATGGACTTAAAATAGTCTAAATGAGTCTGTAAAGGACTGCCACTCTTACCTAACCTATACCAGCAGCCTCTTCCAATGTTCCAATGTGAATTTTTAAATGTACCTACATCGATTTGTAGAGTATAGGACTACACTGTAACCAAAAACCATAAAATAAAAATATAAATCCTTTTTGTAGTCTTAAAAATCCTTAAAATATTGCCATCGTTGCTTTTGTTTCTGACGTTGCAAACAAATCTGGCCATGTTATAATACCCTATACCCACCGTAGTGGTGAAGTGGTATAGAATAACAATGAAAACTAATAATAACAATAATATACAAAAACCAAATTATGATTGCCTCATGCAACCCTCGAAAAAACAATAACAGATTGGTAAATAAACCTTCAGACGCACTGAATTGGCTTTAGAGGAAATAACTTGAATTTTCTAGCTATGGAAAAACCGAGAGATGTCTCAAAAGATAACTTGAGTATGAGTTGTTGTTTTCGTAGTGTTTGGTTTTATCGAAACAAGCATGCAAAAGCATTAAAAAGCAAGTGCAACAAACGACAGAGAATCTGACAACCGAGGGAGAGACTTATGGTATCTCTCTTTACTTTGTATAGAATGCATGCCAGCTCACTTACCTGTCAAGGTGTTGTTTTTGTTATTTTTTGTAATGCAATTGGCACAAAAAAAAAACCCCGGAACTGAAGCGTTGAGAAATGTGATGCCAAGAATCCGCTTGAAAGAATGCAAAATCGCAACTAATAACCAAAATGGAAAAAAGTCTCAAGTGCGTGTTGTGGAGGTAGATGGCAGGAAAAACACAACTCAGTCAATAGCAGAAGATAACCGATCACCAATTTGTGGCTGTTAACCAATTTTTTTGTTTTTGATATCTTTATGGAAAACAAATGTCGCAATATTGATTTTTGATTTTAACAACAACAAACACTTATCGCATTAAGTTTCGATTTTTATGCTGGTGTGTTTTTTGGTATATCAGTGGCCTAGCCCGTTTATTCGTTTGTTTTTATGAACACATTGGCTTAATTATTTTCACTGACTGGAAACGTATGATTTAAGCTTTAATTATTTTTTTTTTTTTGGTTAATGCATTTCTTATAAATCACCGAAAAGATACATTCGCTTTGTCTTAATATTTTTCAGCTTTTCTTCTATATTTTGTTCTATGGTAATTTCGTTTTGGTTCGTTTTATTTATCGATAAATTTCTAAATTTTAGTTTTCTTCTTCGTTGTTCAATGAACACAGCCGTCTGCTAAGCAAGCCAAGTTGAGACTGACAATTTCAACTTGATCGCTGTATTGGTAACTCAAAAAGTTGATAAAACACTTCAAGTCTACCACGCGTCTACTGAGCGAGTGCCTCAAAATCCAAGACATTAAGCTTAAGTTCAAACTTAAAGCACAACAAATATGAGGTTCGAGGTATGAGTGCCATGGTGAATAGAACTACGTTCACCATAGTAGTGTCTTTCATTAAGTGGTTTGAGGTATGAGTTTCATGATGTATAAGAGGTATTGTAGCACAACATAAATGGTATTTTTCACCTCTTATCAATTGTATGCATACTTTTGCATTGTTGCCAACATGTTGTTGGAAAAGAGACTTGAAAATATTTAAGAATTGTATTGTCCTGAATGACCTATAAAATCGTAAAGTCCTAAAAAAGCATAAAAAGTACAAACTTGTGAACACCTGATATGTTTGAAGTCATTGGTATATTGTAAATAGGATGAATAATTTTTAAAACCTCCACCATAGGATGGGGGTATACTAATTTCGTCATTCCGTTTGTAGCACCTCGAAATATTCGTCTTAGATCCCCTTGATCTACATGATATTTTAATTCGATCTAGTCATGTCCTTCCGTCCGTCTATCTGTCGAAAGGAGTTAAACAAGCACCTGAAATTTCGCACACATACTTCTTATTTGTGTAGGTTGGTTTGGAATGTAAATCAGTCCATGTTTTGAAATAGCTGTCATGTAAACCGATATTGGGTCTTGACTTCTTGAGCTTGTAGAGGGTGCAAATCTTGTCTGATTTGACTGAAATTTTAAAGGTGGTGTTTTGGTATGACTTCTAATAATTGTATCAAATGGTATCAATGGATCAAATCGATTTATAACCTGATATAGATGTCATATAAACCGATTTCCTAAATAGACTTCTTGAGCTAAAATTTTACACATATCGTTTTAGTATCACTTCCAACAACTGTGGCAAGTATGGTCTAAATCAGTGAATAACATGAAAAAAGGAGGCCCCTATCATTGAGCTTACACTTTAATCGGACTGCACTCATTGATATGGCAGAATTATACCCAGTTCCTTAGTGGAATGATCATGGGAAATTAAGTAGTTTTGGTATGACTTCCAACAACTATGTTCGGTATGGTCTAAATTAGTCCATAACCTGATATAGCCGCCATATATACCGATTTCCCGATTTGTCTTATTAAACCTCTTGAGGGTTAAATTCATATTCAGTTTGGCTGAAATTTTGCATATTTCGTTTTAGTATGACTCCCAACAACTGCGTCAAGTATGGTCTAAATCGGTTCATAATCGGATATACCTGCCATTTAAACCCATATTCCAATGTGACTTAAAGAGTCTCTGAAGGGCGCAATGATTACTCAATTAGCCTGAAATTTTGAAGGTGGTATTTTTCTAAGACTTCTAATAGCCATGACAAATATCGTCCATATCGGTAAAAAATTTCATATGCCTCATATATATTTGAGAAAGTCATTCGAAGAACTTAACAAATGCGTTCCGAGGTGGAGGGTATATAAGATTTGGTCCGGCCGAACTTAGGGCGACTTTTTAAATGAAATCCCGGTTGGGTGTTCTCATTATGAAATCACACGAAAATCGCACAGTAGAGAAATCAACATATCCTACACGTTTGATATAAAGATAACTCCCAATGGGCTTCAGCCAAGTCGGATATGAATTGTACCTTCTGAGGGCCCAAGAATGCAAACCAGTTTATATGGGAGCCATTAGCATTGAAATACCTCTAGGCGGGTGTGCTAAGTACCCCATGGAAAGCTGAAGCAAGTTTAATTTGCCCATGAACATTGCACTACGGAACTGGGCAAACTTCTCATATGTCACTTAGCACTGTCCGATTCAAATTTTAAACCCATCACAAAGTTCATGCTACACTGATAGGTCGATGCTAGAGGACAGAGTGGGTCTGGGGTCTACATTGAGAACCCAGGGACTGAAATCTACTTCCGGCTGTCCTATAGTCCGAGTTCCGGGCGATGACGGAATGCGTGAGGTAGTATGGTGTTGATGCGAGGACGTCGAGTGTGAACATCTTTAAGGACAGTAAACTAACCATCAGGGCAATAACAAACAGGATGCTATGACCTCCAACATGTCAAGTATAGTCTAAATGGGTCCATAATCTGATGTAGTTCTCATATATAAACCGATCTCGCGAGTGTATTTTTTGGGCATCTTTAATGTCTAATTCTTTATCGATTTGGCTAAAATTTTGCATTATGAATTTTTTTATAAGCTTCAACATTCGTAACAAGTATAGTCTGAATCGGTTTGAACCCGATATAGCTCCCATTTAAACCGATCTCCTGATTTTACTTCTTGAGCCCCTTTTAATCAATTTTCATTTGTTTGGCTATAAAGAGAAACCGGGCAAAAAACTTGACAAATGCGATCCTTGTTGGAAGGTATGTAAGACTCGGCACGGTCGAACTTCGCGCGTTTTCACTTGTTATACCCTCCACCATGGGGTGGTGGTATACTAATTTCATCATTCCGAATTTAAACGAATATTTCAATTCGTTAAAGACCCCATATAGAAAATACATAAATTCTTGATCGTAAGAAGTAAGAAGGAGGTCAGTATAGCTTTCGGTATATTAACGGGACTACGAGCTAACTTATACAAAAAAGATAATGAGATGTTGGGGCCTTCCCTATGTTATTGCCCGGCTTTCGCGGCTAACAGAAACCGGTTCTTAGGTGGGGACACAATACCAAGCATGAACCAACTTAGGGGCGTGGTATGGAAATCAATTAAGGATTTTATAAGTACCACGGAATTTCTAGCTATGCTTTTCTTTTTCGAAGTAACTTTTTAGTATTAAGAGCGCACAACAAGCCCATTACTGGTTTTGGTGTATGTCCATGGGGCGGATTAAAATCCGCATCCTCCTTTCAACCTAACCTTAAAGTCGCTCTTGCCATATCCGTCTGTGGAAAGCACGTTAACTTTTAAAGGAGTAAAGCTAGGCGTCTGAAATTTCGTATGAATACTTCCTATAAGTGTAGGTCAGTTGCGATAGTAACTGGGCTATATCGGTCCATGTTTTGATATAGCTGCCATACAAACCGATCCTCGAGTTTGACTTTTTGAGCCGCTAGAGAGCGCAATTGTTATCCGATTTGTCTGAAATTTTGCATGAAGTGTTTTATTTTAACTTCAGCAACTGTGCCAAGTATGGTTCAAATTGGATCATAACCTTATATAAATCAATCTCGGGTCTTGACCTCTTGAGCCGCTAGAGGGCGCAATTATTACCCGATTTGGCTGAAATTTGGTATAATGTGTTCTGCTATGACTTTCAATAACTGCGCTAAGTATGTTCAAAACCGGTTTATAATCTTATATAGCTGCCATATAAACCAATCCCTGGTCTTGATATCTTGAACCTCTAGAGGGCGCAATTATTATTAGGCTGAAATTTTGCATGAAGTGCTCTGTTTTGATTTCCTGCAATTGAGCTAAGTATGGTTCAAATTGGGTCATAACCTGATATATTGTAGCTACCATATAAACCGATCTCGGGTTTTGACTTCTTGAGCCGCTAGAGGGCGCAGTTATTATCCGATTTGGCTGAAATTTTACACATTGGCTTTTTTATGACCTTCAACACACATGTCCAATATGGTTCGAATCGGTCCATAGCCTGATATAGCTCTTTCTATTAGTGTAGGTCAGTTGCGATTGTAACTGGGCTATATCGGTGCATGTTTTGATATAGCTGCCATACAAACCGATCCTCGATTTAGACTTTTTGAGTCGCTAGAGGGCGCAATTATTATCCGATATAGCTGAAATTTTGCATGAAGTGCTATGTTTTGATTTCCAGCAACTGAGTGAAGTATGATTCAAATTGGGTCATAACCTGATATAGCTGCCATATAAACTGATCTCGGGTCTTGACTTCTCAAGCCGCTAGAGGGCGCAATTATTATCTCATTTGGCTGAAATCTTGCGCAGTGGCTTTTTTTTATGACCTTTAACATATATGTCCAACATGGGCCCAATCGGTCTATAACCTGATATAGCTCCCTTATAAACCGATCTCCCGATTTAAGTTCTTGAGCCTTGTGAGGGCGTAATTGTTATCCGAATTGGTTGAAATATTGCACAGTGACTATTTCTATAACCTTAAAGATACGTGCCAAATATTGTCCGTATCGGTTTATAGCCTGCTATAGTTCCCATATAAATCGATCTCCCGATTTTACTTCTTGACCCCCTATAGGACGCAACACTTATCCGATTTGGATTTGAAATTTGCACAATGGCATCTGCTATGATCTTTTACAGCTAAGCCAAAACCAGATAAAACTTCGAAGGCATAGCAATTCGTATCCATTATCCTTTTTTTTGCCTATAATGAGATACCGGGCAAAGAACTTGACATAAGCGATCCATTGTGGAGGGTATAAAAGACTCGGCCAGGCTGAACTTATCACACGTTTAGTTGTTTTTACTTATTGACAGTATTTTTCCAATGTTAATTTATTTATTCTTTAAGAAGTTTAAAAAAAAAAAAAATTTAAATATCATACTGTTTTTGATCTTTTCTTAGTTTTTAATACTTTAAAATGCACACCCATAAACGTTAATTTTTCAATGGACCATAATTGTTTCATTGATCTTTTTCATGGACTCATTTTTACTCTGTTTGTTATTTATTTTTTTTTTGTCTATCTGTATTTTTGCACTTTGCATCAAAACTAGGGCTTACTGGCGACATATACGAAATTTTTCGAAGTCACGAGAGAATATCAACCAATAAGCATAAACCCTGCATACAAAAATATTTCGATATTTACATACATAATGCGTCTGTTTAGTGCATAACACCCAGTGCTTTTATGCAGATGCGATGATTGTCAATATCTACGTCATCGACAGCTTGTAGTTAGGCGCTTTTATAGACAATCTCTAGTCATTTATTTGTCTGTCTCTCTATGCGTCTATCCGTCCGTCGGCCGTTCATTCAATTCAATAATAAATACCTTTGACAGTAGTCTTGAATGCATTTCCTAGTGCGATTGTATATCTTATAAATATGCACGCATTATTAATAGATTTATGAATATATTAGGGGGGAGTGATGATAGGAAATTTATTGGCAATAATGCAAATTTGCCCATGAAAATTCCATTAAAGAACAGGGACAAACTTCTTACTTATTAATGGGTGCTGTCCGATGCAAGTTTTATGAGTTCAAATATGATAAGTGGCCTCCTTTTAATAGCCGAGTCCGAAAGGCGTGCTGCAGTGCAACATTTCTTTGGGGAGAAGTCTTTACATAACAAAGTAGCTCACAAATATCGCCAGCATTAGGAGGGGATAACCACTGCTGAAAATTGTTTCTGATGTTCCCACCAGGATTAGAACCCTGGTATTCAGCGTCATAGGTGGACATGCTAACCTCTGCGCTACGGTGGCAATAAATTTCTTTTTGCGTACTATGCAATAGAGAACATGGCTGCCTTAAATGTCAAAATCTTGGTTCAAATCCTAATTACAAATTTTTTTGTTAGACATGTCCTAATCACTTCGCCTGGCCTCACTTTGCTGATTTCTACTTATTTTCGTTCCATTTAATTTTCTTTGACGGTGGTTATTTTCATATGGCCCACCCTAATACACAAATACATAAAATATTTATGCCTTAAATTAATGTTTAGACAAACTACCTTTTATTGTTCACAGTCTAGCCATCAACGGAGACTTGGAAATAAATTGTAAATCTGCATAATATTGCAATAACATCAATGATGGTCTTCATTGCTGTTGTCGTTGTTTGCTACACTTCAGAGGGCCACTGAGTGTAAAAATTGGAATTGGATTTTGATCGGCATTGTATGGATTCGAACTGATGGTGAATTTTTTCTCTTATTCCAATTAAAACTAAGCTGCGGCACTTGTCATGGTAACAGCTATGTTTGGTTTTGGTTGAAATGCGTTTGGTTGTTTTTCTTTCGAGAAGATATGTATTAACCGCAAAAGAAGTGCCTCATTTCCAAGTTGATGTTGTAATGCCTACGCAGTGCCTTTTAATTTGAAGTGTGTTTTTATATATAAAATTAAAAATTACTAAATGCTCATCTCTCCGGCTCTTCATCTTCATTCAGTTGCCCCATCTTTCGTTTTCAAGTTGTATGTCAATGTTGTACTTTTCTTGCTATTTCAGCAGATTTTCATTGGAATACAATGAAGACAAAAAAAATAATTCTTAAAATTTTTGTTCTCAGTTCTTTTCATAATAAAACGATTTTCTTGTTGTTGCTTCACTATTCGTTTTCGTTTACTTTTTTTTTATTGTATTATTTATTTCTTTTTCACTTTTTAATCGCGTCATGTTCAGGGCTATAGAGTTCGGATTTGTTTTGTTTTTGCAACTCTTAAACTTTGATGACAGTGGCTATGGTCATGACTAATTAAAGAGATATTTTTTTGGGTTGTAGTAGTGGGTTGGCAAGGTACTTTAGTGTCATCGTTAGGTGATGAAGGGAACACGTGGTGGACATAAGTCTGTCTATGTTATATGAATTATTAAAATTGTATATTGGCGCAAAGATCAATGCCATAGTGAGGCAGATCTTTTATTAATGACAGACAAGGGGTGGAAATAGGCGTAGACATTGCATGGAGGCCTGTTAAAGTTTTGCATATGAATTTGAATAAGTGATGAAGTGTCTTCAAATTAACGCCTTAGGTTATGGTTATGAAGGGTTATCGTTGAGTGAATACAAATGGTAAGCTAGAGTAAAATCTTGTCATATCGAAGAAATAATATCATGAGTATTAGTGAGGTATCAGGGAGGAATATTGAGCAACGGCAAGTCGCTTTGTAAGTGCAACATCTTTTCAATCCCCTTTTGTAAAAAAGTAACGGCTGATTGGGTTTAGGCTGTGCAATCAAACCGGGTAGCCTTTGAGGTTTTAAGGGTTATAAGAACTCATATGGGGGGGATCTTTGTAGGGACCTTTATAGGCTGTTTTTGGTATGGTTGTCGGAGTATATAATGTACCAAGTTTCAGCTCAATCCTACATACCCTCCACCATGCACCGCATTTGTCAAGTTCTTTGCCCGGTGTCTCTTTATAGGCAAACAAAGCACAATGACTAAGAATTGCTATCTTATTGGAGCAACTAAAGGATGAATTTTTAGCTATTATCTTTTTGGCAACACTGGTTTAAACAGCTCTCGCACGTTTCGTGTTTTGTTTCACTGTCATACATCTTCAGTTTGGTCATAATTTAAACATGAATCGTCTTACAAACGAACAACGCTTGCAAATTATTAATTTTTTTCCAATTTTTGTTTGTTTCTCTTTGTTTTTTCTCTTTCGAGACGAGCTCAATGATCGGAGATGCAAATGGAAAATTTTTTTTTTATCAAAATGCGTGTCAATTTTTTTATCGAAAAACTGTGTTCAGCGACGAAGCTCATTTTCGGTTCAATAGATACGTAAATAAGCAGAAATGTCGATTTTGGAATGAAAATCAGCCAGAATCATTGAAAGAGCTTCCAATCCATCCAGAAAAAGTCACAGTTTGATGCGGTTTATGGGCTGGTGGCATCATTGGACCGTACTTCTTCAAAGATGATGCGAACGTAACTGTGAACAGTGAGCGCTACCAACTTGTTTTTGCCCAAAATGCAAGAGATTGACTTGCTTGACATGTGGTTTCAACAAGACGGCGCCACATGCCACACAGCACGCTTAACAATGGACTTATTGAAAGGCGAGTTCGGTGAATATTTTATTTTATAAACCGTTTGGAGTTTATAAACCGATTTGGACCATACTTGGCATAGTTGCTGAAAGTCAAAACAAACCAAATTATAAAAAGTTCCAGCCAAATCGGATGGGAATTGCGTCCTCTAGAAGCTCAATGAGTCAAGATCCAAGATCGGTTTACATGGTAACTACATCAGGTTTAGACATCAGGTTAAGACTATAATTGGTTCGTCTGTACAAGGCTATATAAGAAGTCGTGTAAAATTTCGGCCAAATTGGATAATAATTGCGCCCTCTAGAGGCTCAAGAAGTAAAATCGACGGATTGTTTTATATGGGAGCTATATCAGGTTAAGGAACAATTCACACCATATTTGGGACGCATGTCGAAGGTCATAAAAGAAGTCGTTATACAAAGTTTTAGCCAGATCGAAAATAATTGAGCAGTATGAGAAAAGCCGTTGTACAAAATTTCAGCCAAATCGGATAATAATTGCACCCTCTAGAAGCTCAAGAAGTCAAGATCCCAGATCGGTTTGTATCGCAGGTGTATCAAACCATGGACCGATTTGGCCCATTTACAATTCAAACCGACCTAGGTCATGTCATGAGAGAAGTCATTGTACAAAATTTCCGCCAATTTGGATAATAACTGAGCCTTCTAGAGGCTCTGGAAGTCAAGATCCCAGATCGGTTTATATGGCAGCTATATCAGGTTATGGAACAATTTGAACCACACTTAGCACAGTTGCTGGAAGTCATGCAAAATTTCAGTTAGGGCCATGTAACAGGCCCCAGCAAAAAGTTTACCTGGGAACTGTTAACCCTTGAAGGGTTGTTTTTTGCAGACCTACTACCATTACCTTAACTTGAAATTTCTCAGATCCCATTGACATGAGTATTTTTTTTCAAATCATCAATTAGTATTATTTAATTAAATTTTAAGCTCAATAATATATGACGTAAACTTTCTTTGAGTCAGAATAAGTTTGGACCGTGAGTGAGTTATGCAAGTACCGCTCCCTGCATCACAAAACTCTTTACCAGCAATACACGGCCTATGGTTTAAACTCCAAGCGCTTGCATAGACCTTTTTGATAGCACTTTAGGCATAATTTTTCGAAAATAGATATGCTGATACTAAAACTCACCTAACTCAACTGGTTGAAAAAAAAAAAACTCCAAACACCTGCATTCTATTAAACCCTTTGATATTAGATTTTTTTTTGCCAAATAATCAAATGGTATGTAGGTCAGAAAAGCCCACGTTTGGCATTTTTTCGAAAACCATTCAATTGAGTTATTGTGTAGCAATTACATTTTATAAAGTTGTAATTAAATCCTATTGTCGATTTATACAATTATTCACACACATGGATATGGTAAGGTGACATGCATAAGTGTGAAGTTGTCGACTTGGTATGGGTTGATGGTGTACAACCTTGTCGCCGTTGTAATGCCCGAAAAAAAGACTCTTTTCAGACAATTCAATTAAATCGACATTTCATAAAGTTTAAGAAATAACGATTATTTTCAATTTGCTTTCAAAATTTCAAAGTACCCACCAACCAACTAATGGTAAGGCATTTTATCTCCTTTTTTTTGGTATAAAAAATCACAAATAATCTCTCACACACACACACACTCACCTATGTATAACAAATGAAACAATATAAAATAAAATGAAATAAAAAAAAAATCTCAATAGTCATCATCAATTTTATGTTAACTGAAAAGTGACTTTGTTTGCTTAACTTCATTACCAGCATCCACACGTCCAGCTTTGGAGTCGGTGTTGTCGGTTGAATCGTCATCGGCAACAGCTTTGCCCCATCAACATCAACAACAAATACCTATTATATAACACGACAGAGGTAAAGTGTGAAGCAGCTATTGGTTTTTGGGTTAGTCGGTTGTCTTCGACATTTTCGTAATGTTACAAACTAAGCCAAGGTTGTCCTTGATCAATCAGGTGAATGCCCTACACTATATCCCCCCGCCCTCATTAACCATTTGCGTCTGGCCCAAAAAAAAAAACAAACATACGAATTGAAAATAACTACACATCTAAAAAAAGATCACAGTGGGAGGAAAATAAAAGGAAACATTTTGTACCTACATTTGTGAGGTACCTGTACACGTGTATAAAATAATTGTGTATAGCATAATAAAATGTTGAACTTCTCGGTAACGCACAGTGGGATAGAATTGAAAAAGACTAGTAAAAAATTTGCCATTTGTGAACAGATAGAAATGGTTTAGGTTAAGTAAGGTTTAAGTGGCAGTCTGCTATCAGACTCACTTAGACGTGTTCCTCCATTGTGATACCACAGTAATAGAAGAACGAAGATGCCTTTTAGTTCCTACTTTTGAACCATCCAGATCGCTTTAAAAAGGCCCAACAACTTGCGAATGTTTACATCCGCTAAATCAGACAGGTTCTCAATGAAATGACAACATATTGTGGAACTCCTTCCGACTGCTAGTGCAGGCCACATCCGCAGAAGGTTCTATAGACTCTTTTTCCTCGATGTCCTCACAGCTTCTACAAAAGTCGTTGCTGGCAAGCTTCAGTTTGTCACCATCTTTCCGATTCGACAGTGACCTGTCATGATGAACACAATGACTGAGACGTCTGTTTTAGCCAATGACAGCAAAGCGGTAGACTTCTTCAAGTTTAGATTAGGTCACATAGTTTTGGAATGCTCACAGGCCTCTCTTTGTGACCATCTATCATTCGCTGTCCTTCGGGCTTGGTCCTGAAAACTTAGCTTACATGTCGCTAGAGACATACCCACAGATTCCAGTGTCCCTGGAATGTGTAAGGTAGTTCCATGGCTCGTTAGCTCGCCCGCTTTACAATTCCCTGGGATATCTCTGTGGCCCGGCAACCAGAACAAGTGAATTTTGAACTGTTCAGCTATCTCGAAGGGAGATCTGCGACAGTCGAGGGCGGTTTTTGTGTTCAGCAATACATTCTACAGGGATTTAATGTCTGACTGAGAAGATATTTATGCCAATCGTTGTTATGACATTATATCTTAGTCATACCATCACTTCCTTAATTGCAAGGACCGCTTGATACACACTGCTGTGGTCGGGTAAACTTTTCGATATGATCAGTTCTACATCTTTAGAGTACACCCAAATCCCACCTGGTCGTCTAGTTTGGAACCATCTGTATAGAAGACTATGTAACTTCTATTACCAGTGATATCGTAGTTGCAATCGGTTCTTTCAGGAATAGTAGTATAGTAGTTTTTATCAAAAACAGGCTCAGGTAGGTAGGTTGTAATCCACACTGCCTGGAACATCGGATATTGTATCAAGTATAACACAGTGTTCGTAGGCACCACAAGACCAAGGAGAAAGCTCCCTTAGCCTCACGGTTTGTCTAGCCACAATGTCCAGAGGAATAAGAGGTAGCATTAAATTCAGTGTATCAAATGGTGTCGTCCTCAGTGCGGCTGTGATGCATAAACAAGCCAGACGGATTGAGATAATTCTTTGAAATGGCAAGATCTGAGTGTAGTGTTCATTGGCATTTGTCTTAAATCTCTGGATGTCATAGGGGATGGGAAAACATTAGCCGAAAGCCGATTCCACATACGAACGGTTCGGGCGAAATAAGAATTCACTCTATAACGCATGGTATCACTCTATATCAGATATCGAAATTCGGGAAAAGTGTCTATGGGGCCAACCCACCCCCATAACACCACCCAAATAGGAAGTATTTGTTGACCATTGCAATATGGGGCTTAAATAAGAGTTATTTAAGAGTAGAATACGAATCTGATATATATTTTCAAGGCCGAGTTACTAAGTGGCCGACCTATCCCCCAAAACACCCCCCAAACCGGTCATGTTTGCCGACTATGGAAATATGGGGCTCAAATGGAAGGTATTTGGAAGTAGGCCACGAATCTGATGTCAACATTCGGGCGTAATTCAGTCTTTTGCAATAAGAAAGGAGTACCTCTAACATCCAAACTTAAATGACATTAAACCCTCCGAAAGAATTCGTAGTCAAATAAAGATCTTATGGGATTCAGATAAAGGCACTTATATTGTTATAATGTCAGTCAAGCGATATGAATATACTATTTTCATAGCATGATATAACACTTAAAGCTCTTAAATGGTTGAAACATTCAAGAGATAATTTTGTTCCATATAAAGTAAAAGAAGACGCAGCGGGGCGGGGTCCGGTTCAGCTTATATATAACAATTCGTTATAGAGAAGTTCGACTGTACTTGTAGCGATAATGCGACAAAATTTGGCAAACAAATCTGTTGGCCCATATCTCACTTAAATATGGTAAGCAGTCCACTATATGCAAACCCATGGATCAGCCCGGGGATCTACAATAAGCTGGAATTTAGTACTTTGAGCCAAAAATCAAAATTACTGGGAACTCAATATTCCTAGGAAACGATCCATGTGCTCAATGAACCACTTAGTTTTGATACTCTACGATATCTAGGCCAAATCACATAGTCATTTTACTGCATCACATAAATTATGGAAAAAATTCCGTAGAGACCTAAATTAAGTCCCCCTCAAGCTTTTGTGATTTAAAGATGTGCAATAATTTTTGTGATTTTTTTTTTTGCAAATTTGTGCCAAATCTCTACATTAACCTAAATTTGTCTTCTCTCAACCTTCAGTTTTTGCATTTCCTTCCCCCAGTGTATGTGACACACAAACAATGACTGATGTATGATCAATAACTTCAAACATTAAAAAAAATTAAATAAATGTTTTTCTCCCTCTCCCTCTCTCTCTCTCTGTCACTTTTTGTCTCGTTTTCCTTCCCACATCTACATCCCATGTGTGTGGCACATTTTAAAAATGATTTGTATTCCAAAACAAAACCAAACACCAAAATAAGCAGAAAAATCGAAAATCTTTAAAAATGTGTTGAGTTAAGAAGAAAAAAAAATATCATTATGTAAAATAACTGGTTTAACAAATGGTGCTGCTCGTTCACAAACTCAAACATGGCTAGTGTTCCATTAAATTTTTTGGAACTCTGTGGTTAAAGAAGAGAGGCAAAAGCTCTGGCTTTAGCATCTTTTATTATTAGGGGGGCATCTGTCAAACTATTAGGAAATGCCATTTTGCTTTTTGGGTTTGGGCCATACATACATATGTGAGAATGCATAAAACCATTGACCTTGAAATATTTTTGAACTCTATTTGAATTTTGGTTGACAAGTTGTAGAACAAACGAATTCATTGATCAAATAGCTAGTGGATGGAGGGATTGGAGAGCTATTCGATAGACCGAATATAGTCTTGAAATGATGCTTTACTCTGTATTGGCATTATCAAGTGATCTATGAAAAAATAAGGAATTAAACAAAGCAAGTTTAATGGTACTTAGAAATTGAGGAAGAAGGGCTGTGAAGGTTAAGGTATGGTTGGGTTGAAAGACCTAAAGACCTTAATGTTATCATCAAAATATTATTAAAATCAAACGTTTTTCAAACAAATCATGCCCGAAATGTTTGCATATTTACACCGACAAAAAAATGTTTAGTTTTTTCTATAAAAATCAAATTTTGATAAAATGTTTCCATCAAATGTTAATCATTTTTAATATCAGTGTGGAACGATTTCGGAAACATTTGAGCGGTGGGAAATTCCTAGTTGTAATCACGCTACAGTCTTTAAAAATTGAGATATTAAGTTGATATTTTGCACAGACTCGTATTTCTTCTATGCGCAGGTTGAGTTCTTGAAAGGGCCACATCGGACTATATTTGGATTTCGCTGCCATATACACCGATCTGGCGATGTAGGGTCTTAAGACTATAACAGGCGCATTTATTACCCGATTTTGCTAATATTTGTCATAGTGAGTTTTATTGGACTCGCCAATATCCGAACCAAAATTGGTCCAGATCGGAACATATTCGGATATAGCTGCCAAATAGACCGATCTGCCGATTTTGGGTCTTAGGCCTAGAACAGGTGCATTTATTACCCGAATTCGCTGAAATTTGGAATAGTGAGTTGTATCAAGACTCCCAGGATCTGTCCCGAATATGGTCCATAGCAATCGATCTTCAGCTTAAGGGTCTAAAGACCATAAATGGCGCATTTATTCTGCGATTTTGCTGAAATTTGAAACAGTAAGTTGCACTAGGGTCCTCGACATTCGATCCGAATATGGTGTATATTGGACCATATTTTCATAAAGCTGGCGATTTAGGGTCATAAGCCTACAACAGGCGCATTTATTATCCGATTTCGCTGATATTTGGTACAGTGAGTTTTATTAGGCCCGTCGATATTCGAATCAAAAATGGTCAAGATCGGAACATATTTAGATATAGCTGCCATATAGACCGATCTGCCGATTTTGGGTCTTAGGCCTAGAACAGGTGCATTTATTACCCAAATTCGATGAAATTTGGAATAGTTAGATGTATCAAGACTTCCAACATCTGTCCCGAATATGGCCCAGATTGGGCTATATATAGATATAGCTGCCATAGTCAATCTTCAGCTTTTGCGTCTAAAGACCATAAAAAGCGCATTTATTCTTCGATTTTGCAGAAATTTGAAACAGTGATTTGCACTCGACGCCTCGACATCCCACTCGAATATGGAGTATATCGGACCATGTTTACATATAGCTGCCATATAGACCGATCAGTCGATTTTGGATCTTAGGCCTATAACAGGCGCATTTATTGCCCGACTACGCTGAAATTAGGAACAGAAAGTTGTATTTAGACTCCTCGAAAATTGTCCAGATTGGGCTATATGTGGATATAGGTGCCATAGAGACCTATCTTCAGCTTTAGAGTCTAAAGACCATAAAGGCGCATTTATTCTTCGATTTGGATGAAGTTTGAAACTGTGAGCTGATTTTAGACTACCGACATCCAACCCAAATATGGTCCAGATCGGATCCTATATATAGCTGTCATATCGATCGAACGATTGTTTATGTGATTAAACCGCAAATCCCCCCGATTTACGGTTTAATCACATAAACGGCGTTTTCATTGCCCGACTTTGCTGCAATTTAGAACTGTTACTTACATAGAGCTTCTCCGCACCTAAACCAAATATGATTAAGATAGGTCTATATTTGGATATCAATATGGATATAGTAGTGTTTTAATAAATTTGGTTTATAAATATATCCATGGTGGAGGATATCAAAAGTTCGTCACCGCCGAACTTAATTCGTTTTTACTTGTTTTTTTACGCGGCTTAGCACGGGAAAATGCTTTCCAACGTTTTTCCAACGGTACCAGCTAAAAACCCACCCTGTGTAACCCCTGAGGATAAATTCCACCTCGGAACCGATTCTTCCTGCGCAGTACTTGTTCGGCGTACCTCATCATCACCGCCTACCAGTTCTTCTTGTCTTCCAGCATACTCTGGTCTATTTTGCCAGGCGAAACGTCGCCAATCGCATTACTTCGAGTTGGACCCCATATCTGGTGATTATCCATTTTATCTTCTTTGTGACTGCGTCCGGAACTTCGAATTCACACTATATGCCTCTGCCTCCAGGTCCATCTTCTTCTTGCGCAGTACTTGTTCGGGGTATTTCATCACTGCCTCCCAGTTCTTCTTATCTCCCAGCATACTCTGGACTTTTTTTCCAGACGAAACGTTGCTAATCGTTGCTAATTACTTCGAAGTGGACCCCATATCTGGTGATTATCCATATCATCTTTGTTGTGTCTGCGTCTAGACCTCAGAATTCATACTCTACGCCGCTGTGTCCAGGCCAATATTCTTCCTGTGCAGTACTTGTTCGACGTATCGCATCACCGCCTCCAAGTTCTTCTTGTTTTCTAGCATCCTCTGGATTATTTTGCCAGGCGAAACGTCGCCAATCGCTGTTTCCAGTTCTCTGCATCTTTCGATCCAGCGCTCGCAGTGAAAGAATGTTTGTTTCACATCGTCTGCTACTTCAAGCTCCTCATACATGCTAGGAGAACATGTGCCCATTTTATGCAGGTATTTCCGGATGTAACCATGGGCTGTCAGCCTCTTTGTGACGTAATCATGCTTCCTATCTCTCCACATCCGTGCATCGGGTATAAATTATCGCTTCCACCTGACCTGATTTTCATTCCTCCACCTATATTGCCATCTATCAATAGTCTTCTATCGTATGGCCCGTTTATGATTCGTTTTATTCTCACCGTGTCTTCTCTGGGTTGGGGCCACCGTAGCGCAGAGATTAGCATGCCCGCCTATGACGCTTATCGCCTGGCCTCGAATCCTGGTGAAAACATCAGAAATATATTTTCAGCGTTGGTTATCCCTTCCTAATGCTAGCCAAATTTGTGGGATACATTGCTATGTAAAAACTTCTCCCTAAAGAGGTGTCGCTCTTAAGCACGACGTTCTGGCTCGTCTACAAAAAGGATGACACTTATCATTGAGCTTAAACTTGGACAGCACTCAGTGATATGTGAGAAATTTGTTTCTGTTCCTTAATGGATGATTGTTCATGGGGAAATTTTGCATTTGTATTGTCCTTTCTGGCTTTTGCACTTCGCGGTGTAGAGCTTGGCGCGTTTCATGGCCTGTAGGTATATCGGAACCATGCAGGCTATCACAGGGGCTGGGGGCTCCGCCACTATCCGGTAGGATGATACAATCCTAAGACCCGCCGCCCTCTGTAGTGAGAGCAGGGGTTTTGCTCGGCAAGCTGTATGCAATATCAAGCTCCATATTTCGTACCCATAGAGGAGAATGCTATTGGATGTCTCCATTAAGAGCCTGCGCTTGCTTGTAAAAAACCCTCTTAAGTTTGCTATCAGTCGACTGTCTTGCGCCGTTATTCTCGCGTCCTTTGTTGTGCTGTGCTTGTCGCATTTTTTGCCTAGGCCACCTTTGTATCCAGTCGGATCACCAGATATTTGACCGCTCTATTGGTCTTCATAAGGATGACGCATATCCACTTTCATTGGGATTTTTTTTCTCGTTAGGAGAATCAACTCCATCGTCTGCATCGCAAGTTGCAAGCCGTGGGTTTCCAGCCAGTCCTTTTGTTCTTAGTATCACCTGTCATAGTTTGCGCTCTGCACCTTCCTTGTCTCTTGCCATGATGGCTGCAGCATATCCTGCTAGAAAGGTTCCATCTTGTATTTCTGTTAGCAGTGTTCCATCATAACTGGCATTCCAAAGATCCGGTCCAAGTATGGAGCCTTACACCGCTCCTGATGTGACCTCATATTCCCTCGTTCTATTCTGAGAGTTATAGATAAATACCCTGTTATGTAAGTCACTTCTTATTATTCTCATCAGATACGGCGGGATATTAAAGTCCTCTTTTTGAGTGCTTGGAGGACGGCAGACTATCTGAGGCAATTGAACATCTCCGAGAGGTTCGATCGTGGACATTCCTGCCCGGAAGCCATGTTCATTGCAAGAAAACTATTGCTTTGATCAGTTTATTTCCACAAAATAACGCCTAATTTTTATAAATGCTTACTTTAGCAGCAAACTAGTAAGAAAAGGCAAAAGTCGGGCGGCGCCGATTGCATAATACCCTACACCTACCCTATAAGTACAAAGAGGGAGCTATATCTTATTCTGAACCAATTTTGATGGACCTCGGCGGATGTTTTCAGATGGGTTATGAAACAATCCGTATCAAATTTCGTGCCAATATGTTCAAACTGTACTAACTGGGCCTTAAAACGAAACTTTCCTATCATAACCAAAATGTCATCAGAAATTCAGATAATTTTAATGCCCTGAAACTCAAATTCCTGCGCCCCTGAAATCTTCAAACACATCATATGTGGTTTTCATCTGTTTGCTTGAGTGCACTTGGAAGACGCAAGCGCTTTACAACTATTCCAAGAGCCGAGAAAACTGACTGACCCCACAGCCAGGCATACGCAGCAAATGAGTGAGCACGGAAAAGTGAAATTATTTCATGTAGTGTAGTAGAATGGTGGTACCCAGCTAGCCATCATCACCATCGTCACCATTGGGGCCCATCATTAAAAACAATCAAGAGAAGATGATTTACCGGACCCGTAGCAGCAAAAATCAAAGTTGAGGCAGAGTACAGCATTACGCATAAAATAAATAATAAAATTAAAAATAAAAATAAGCCTATTACTTGTGTAAAAATGTGTCGCCGTTGTCTTTTTTTTTGTTTGGGTTTTTCAAATGGATCAGTTCCTTCCGTTCCAACGCAGTCAGTGAAAGATGAAAACCAAAAATTATGATAAATTATTTCAATCGTCAGGGGGACATGGTGTGTTGTACAAGAGTTTTTGTACATAATGCGTGTCGTGGCTGTCAATTATGAATGTGCTCCCCTATATGCATACTCGTATGTATGTATGTGGGGATATCATTCATATTTAGATGAAATTTTACAACGCAAGGTATTTTGATGATGCCCCCTGATGGCAATTATCATAATAATGATGATGATGATGTTGATCTCTGTGAATAGCACACTTTGTAATTTGTAATACTACTCGAAGCAGACATTGTGGCGGTATGGGGGAAACATATCATAGCAGTGTTAAATTGATAAAACGAAGATTACACTAGGCTACCAAATCGAAATCAAAATTTCGAAAAAAAACTTTTATGAAGAACAAATTCTTATGAATTATTCGTAGTCTACACTCAAAGGATGGGGGTATACTAATTTCGTCATTCCATTAAACACATCGAAAATTTTATCTGATTGATATATGCTTGATCGTCTTTACATTCTTAGTCGACTTAGCCGGTTCCGTCCGTCCATCTGTTTGTCAAAAGCACGCTTACTTTCGAAGGAGTAAAGCTAGGTGTTTGAAATTTTGCATGAATATTCTTATTAATGCAGGTCGGTTTGGTCCATATTTTAGTATAGCTGCCATATAAACCGATATCTGATCTTGATTTCTTGAGCCGCTAGAGGACGTATGAAGTGTTTTTGCATGAAGTGTTTTGATTTGACCATCAAAAACTCAGCCATGTATGGTCCAAATTAGTTCATAACTTGATATGCAAATTTTGCCCGTGAACATTCCATGAACACTAAGGAACTGGGGCAAACTTCTCATATATCAATGAGTGCAGGCCGATTCAAGTTTTAAGCTCAATGATAAGGGGCCTCCTTTTTATAGCCGAGAGAAGTTTTACATGGCATAGTACATCACAAATGTTGCCAGCATTAGGAGGGGAAAACCACTGCTGAAAATTTTTTCTGATGGTCTCGCCAGGATTCGAACCCAGGCGTTCAGCGTCATAGGCGGGCAAGTTAACCTCTGCGCTACGGTGGCCTTTATAACTTGATATAGCTTCCATATAAAACGATTTCGGATCTTGATCCTCGAGCCTCTAGAGGGCGCAATTATTCCCCGATTTGGCTGGAATTTTGCATGAAGTGTTTTGATTTGACCTCAACAATTATGCCAAGCATGGTACAAATCGGTTCATAACCTGATATAGCTCCCATATAAACCGATTTCGGATCTTGATTCTCGAGCCTCTAGAGGGCGCAATTATTCCCCGATTTGGCTGGAATTTTGCATGAAGTGTTTTGATTTGACCGTCAACAATTGTGCCAAGTATGGTCCAAATCGGTTCATAACCAGATATAGCTCCCATATAAACCGATTTCGGATCTTGACTTCTTGAGCCTCTAGAGGGCGTTATTATTATCAGATTTGGCTGGAATTTTGCATGAAGTGTTTTGATTGTGCAACAATCAACAATTGTGCCAAGCATGGTCCAAATCGGTTCATAACCTGATATAGCTTCCATATAAACCTCGGATCTTGACTGCTTGAGCCTCTAAGGGCGTTATTATTATCAGATATGGCTGAAATTTTGCATGAAGTGTTTTGATTTGACCGTCAACAATTGTGCTACCTCTAGAGGTTCATAACCAGATATAGCTCCTATATAAACCGATTTCGGATCTTGACTTCTTGAGCCTCTAGAGGGCGTAATTATTATCCGATTTGTCTGAAATTTTGAATGAAGTGTTTTGATTTGACCTCAACAATTGTGCCAAGCATGGTCCAAATCGGTTCATAACCTGATATAGCTCCCATATAAACCGATTTCGGTTCTTGACTTCTTGATTTTGCATGAAATGTTTTGACTTGACCATCAACAACTGTTCAGTATGGTCCACAACGGTTCATAACCTGGTATAGCTCCCATATAACCCGATTTCAGATCTTGACTTCTTGAGCCGCTAGAGGGCGCAATTATTATCCGATTTGGCTGAAATTTTGAATTAAGTGTTTTGATTTGACCACCAACAACTGTGCCAAGTATAGTCTAAATTGGTTCATAACCAGAAATAGCTTCCATATAACCCGATCTTTTGATTATACTTCTTGTGCCTCTAGAGGTAGCGATTCTTATCCGATTTGGCTGAAATTTTGCACAATGAATTCCACTTTAGTCTCAAACACCCAAATCAAGTATGGCCCCAATCGGTACATAACTTGGTATAACTGAAATAGCATAGCAATATGAGGAGATATCGACCAAAGAACCTGAAAAATACGATCCATGTGGTGGAGGGTATATCAATATCTGAGAAGTTTGCTTTAAATCAGTTCGGATTTAGATATAGCTCCCATATATATGATCCGATTATATATATATATATCCGTCCGATTTTGAGAAATATTGCAATAAAGTGCTCATTTGTTTACCGATTCTCCCATTATTTGGCAGGATCCAGGATTTTCTTATGCTCCCATATATATGTTCGTCCGATTTTAAGAAATATTGCAATAAAGTGCTCATTTGTTAACCGATTCTCCCATTATTTGGCAGGAGCAAGGATTTTCTTATGCCTTTCGACCTTACTAGTGAATTTCAAAGAAATCGGTTCAGATTTAGATATAGCTGCCCTCTATGTATATCGCCCGATTTTCACTTCTAGAGTCACTGCAAGCGCATTTATTGAGCAAAGTCCTCCCATTTCAGCCCCTTATTGTCCTTAACGTGTGGATTTTTTGCGGTAGGGCGTCATTCCTGACGCTTTTCAGATATTGATACCAAATTCATACTTTGCTGCCAAAGACTTTTCATTTGAGTCCTATATTGTCCTAGTCGGCATGCATGCTCTTTTGTGTGGTTTTCGGTACGGGCGTTCCCCCTGGCTGCTTGACCCAAAGATTTTTTTCTTAAAACACCATGCCAATTGAAAATGTCAAATACTGAAAGTATCTGTTGTCGTTTTTCATATAAGAATTATTATAATTACATTTGCCTTTGTCACTACGCAACAATATCCACAATTGTATGATAGTGTAATTAAAATTAATGCAAACGCATTTCCCATGAGAAGAGCAAAACTAAAAACGAGAGATCGTAAGTGAAAGAACATTACAGAGATTTATAAAACAAGAGAAACAGAAAGGTTGACGTTTTTCCTGAGAATCTTTAACAAAGTGAGTTAGAGAGGCAGAGCAAGCACAGGGAGTGATAGTGTAAGGTGGAGAACTATGTGCTGGCCACCCAAAAACAGGGGTGTGTTTTCGTGTCACTCTCTTTCTTTCTCTCTCTCTCTCTCTCACTCTCACAAATACTTGAAACTCAGGCGAATTCAGGAGCATTTTCTCAAAAACATCTAAGGGGGGGTGCTAATGATAAAGACTTTGACTGCTTACATCGTGTTGAAGGGCGAAGTGCGCATAATCCCAGAAACGGCCGTGTGTATTGGAAAGTGGCGAAAATCATATTTTGCCGCCACTGTCGCTGTCAACAGCCGCTAATGTTCGAGCCTGCCACCGCTAATACTGCCGTTGTCATCCAAAGGGGAGGATAAAATACCGAAAACTGCAGGGTACCAAGTGTTTGTTGTCACCCTTTAACTTTTAGTATTTGCGTGTATATTGGGAAGTGAATCGCGCGGTACCAACGCACGCACATGGTGTTGTAACAAATTCTAATAAATATCCCCCCCTCAAAAAAGCCACAATAATTAACAAAAAAAGAAAAAAAAGAAAAATTGAATAAGACACGCGAAGTGATTTTAGGGCCCTGCCAAGTGAAAACAAAAAAAAAAAAAAGAAAGCAAAAAAGATTTTGTAAAAATAAAATAAATTGCAAAAAAAAAAAGGGAAAGGAAAATTTGGTCCCACCTGAAAAAAAAGAAAATTGTGTCTGTGTTTTATTTGTAATTGTTAATATATAAAAAAAGAAGAAAAATAGAAAAATAATTTGTTCACTTTGAATACTTGAAAATTCTTCAAGAGAGATTACAAGATATTCCCAAAAACCTTCACATCTTTGCAGAATTGGATTAAATCATTCACCAATGAGGATATTTTAAGCAAACCAACCAAAGGAATACAATTTTCGCAAGGTATTGAATAATGTTCACAAAATTATGTTTCAATTGAAGGTGAAGCAGGCATAGGAAATGTCTTGAAAAAAAAAGAAAAATCATAACTTATTATCTCATACTAGGGCGAGAATGTGTGTCTGTTGTCTCTATTGGAAACTGTGGCTGCCGAAAATGTGGCAGCAGCGACAAATGCCAAAAAGTGCGTTTATTCTTTGCTTCCCTTTTTTTTGACATTTCCTTTTTTGATGTCACATTTCATACCGATGGCAATATTTGGCCACTTCCTGTAAGCCTATCCATACCTGGCTAAATTCCCACAAAACCGGAATAGCTAAACAACTGGTATTTGTTACTTTGGAAACTGCTAGCTTTTTGGTCTTATTTCTGGTGAAAACCTTACAATTATAATTACAAAGCAGTTTGGATATCAAATTTCGCCATCACTCTCTTTTCTCCCCACCGGGTTTTCCCTTTGTCATTTTCCATGCTATTTTGTGAGTTTATTTTTCCGTTTTTGTCGTGTCACAAAAGGAAAATATGCTTCTTCTTTTTCGTCTACAGCACCACCTTGGGCTCCATAGGGCACTATATGGCAGTTTTACTACCACCATCACTATAACCACCATCTCCTTTAGGAATCGTTTCATTCAAGTTTTTCTCCAGCAGCAGCGACAAGAACAACAACCATGAACACTGAAACATCTTCTCTTTACTGTTTCTTTGCCCATCATCCCCCCACCATCATCATCACCCTTGACAATTCGAGTTTAAAATTTGTTTGTTGGAGTTGCCATATTTTTGTTGGCCTTTGCATCTTCTCTTTTTTGCAAGGATTTTCGTTTGTTTGCTATGTGGGAGGAGACTTAAAACACGTTTATGAAAGAACAATACAATAAAGAGTAATACAAAAAGAAGTGAAAAACTCGCTTAAAAAAACAATGTTGCCAGAGTTTGTGATTTCTCTTTTCTTTAGTGAAGATGATGTTTTCCCATAGGAATTTTCACCACAGCATAACAGCTGCCAAATGTCGGGAAAGGACAAACAATAAGTAGAGGCTACAGTTAAGCTTGAGGCTGAGTATTTATTGCTTTGTTGTCTATTACACGGATAATATTTATTTGTAAAAACATAATGAAAAATTTTCCCTTATTAAATTCGATTTTTATGGCAGCTATTTTGGCAACGTGCTGTGCCAACCTAAGCTTCTATAGGGAATTTCTTAAGAGTTATAGATGTTTGCCAGAGTGACTACCTTGACAAATAAATGGTGTAACGAAATATAAACCAGTAATGAAAGGCAATAGTCGGGCGGTATACCCTACACCTACACTATAAGTATAAAGTGGGAGCTAGCTCTTATTCTGAACCAATTTTGGTGGACCTCGCGGGATGTTTTCAGATGGGTTATTAAACAATCCGTATCACATTTCGAGCAAATATGTTCAAACTGTAATAACTATGGTTGACAAATGACAACGTTATTGCTAATTAACCAAAATCTGACAAAAATATGTATGGGTGCTATATCTAATTCTGAACCTATTTCGACCAAACTTCTTAGTTGTTGTGGTAGTTGTCGAGGAATTCGTTATGCAAAATGTTAGCAATATTAGTCAATAAATGCGCTTGCTCTGGCTATAGAAGTGAACATCGGGCAATATACATATATGGCGGAATATAGTCTCCATTGTCCCAGTGGGGTTGGATTTCTTCGCCTATGCCAAGACAACATGTTCTCTGAACCTCTTATATGGTCCTTATGTTGCACTTTTTCATCATAGCAGTCCAGCAAACTACTGAGGTGTAAGTAAGTATTTGTCCCATCACGCTGCTGTAGAGCCAGTGGACTATCCTCGGATTCAGGCCCCATTTTGCGAGCCTTCTCAGTACGCTCCTGAATGTGACACTTCCAATTCAGTTTCCTGTTCCAGATCACATCTAAGTATTTGACCTTGTCCGATATCGAAATCGTTTTATTGAGGAAACGTGGTGAGCCCATCTTCGTCTTCCTCGCGAACAGGTATATTTCAGTCTTCTCTGGGTTAACATTGAAACCTCTGGGTCTAGCCCAGTTGTGTGCCATCTGCAAGACCCTGTCGTCTCTTCTGCAATATCTCGTTCGGATTCTTATCCCTTAGAAGTATTATAACATCGTCTGCGTAGCGAACGGGTTCAAATCCCTCCTCAGTCAGCATCCATAATGCAAATTGCAAATTTTACCTATGAACATTCCACAAGGAACAGGGGCAAACTTCTCACATATCAATAAGCGCAGTACAATTAAATTTTAAACTCAATGATAAGGGTCCTCCTTTTTATAGCCGAGTCCGAAAGTCGTGTCGCAATGCGATATCTTTTTGGAGAGAAGTTTTGCTTGGCATAGTACCTCACAAACTAGCATTAGGAGGGGAAAACCACCGCTGAAAATGTTTTCTAATGTTCTCGCCAGGATTCGAACCCAGGCGTTCAGCGTCATAGGCGGACATGCTAACTTCTACGCTACGATGGCCTCCAGCATCCGTAATAAGTCATTTATGGTAGTCACCCATAAGAATGGCGATAAAATGCCCACCTGTGGCGTGCCTTGTGCCACTTTTTCCCTTATATTTATGTAATGGGACCCACAATTTATCCAAATGTTCCTTGTATAATCAATGTGTCGATCCGCACATTGTTGAAATCCCCCTCTATGTCAATGCTTATCGCCAGTGTATACGTTTTAGCATCGAAGGATTCTTATAATTTATGCACAACCTCATGCAGGGTGGTCTCCACCGACCTTCCCTTGACATGGACATGCTGTTTTTATTTCAGCTTGGGTATAAATACCACCCTTGCCTCCTGCCAGGCTTTCGGAGTATATGCAAGGACCAGGCAAGCTGTGAAAATATTGATCAGGTCGGGCGCCAGATAGTCTGCATCCTACTGTAGTACCACCGAAAAAATTCCATCAGGTCCGGGTGACTTAAATGGTTTGAAGCTCCTCAAGAATCCCTTCGCCATGAAATCTGTAATATTAAGCCTTAAATCCTTCTTTTCGTGATTTTTTGAACATATTGAATTTGCCCCAACATATTGAATTTGGCACAAACATAGATCAAATTTTGCATATTGAGCATATTGCAGTAAGGTTGAGATAGAACATTTGTTTATCCACTATTGCTAAGTCTTTTCCATAATCATAATCTACTCTCATATAATTTGCATTAAATAAACATAAATTTTTCATGGGTTTTAATTCATAGGTTTTAATTCATTTTTTTTTTATTTATGTGATTTTATTCATTTCGCAACCTTTGCAAGTTCATGGTCAAGAACTCTAAATAAAAAACCATTGCTTAAAGTGCATATAATCTTTTCTGGGTTTGTTTCACTTTTGCATTTGGAATGCTATTTGTGTGTTTTAATTGCTTTTTTGTGTTTATTGCTCATAAAAAATTCCGTAATCATTTACGAGTACGACTACAAAATGTCATTGAAAAAGGATGTCCTTATATTTTGCAATACAAGTAGGTATTATTCAATTTCTTCTGTTTTTTCACTTCCAAAACGCATACATACGCATACATAGTCTTACACGCACGCATATATAGTCCAAAGACAAAATGCCGGTTTACATACACCCCCATTCATTAGGGGATTCTAATAATTGGGTGGTGACAGAATGTAGGAAAAAAAACACCAAAAACAACAACAACAACAAATGTCATTCACTTTATTCTCTGTTGAGATGGAAGTGTGCTCTCTTTAAGAGCAGTTGGCAAGGGTTGCCATATCAAACATAATTGCCTTACAATAACCTACCTTAAAATGGCTCAGAAAGGTTATTAAATGGATATAGGTATCATCGATGTGGATTGACACATTTTGTTTGGTAATTTCTATCATCTTTTAGGAAAGATAATGTTATACCATACGATGGGGGTTATAATCGATCCTTATTTTTCCAGTTTGGAATTTTATACTCCCATCATAGAATTGAGGAGTATTAAGGTCGTCATTCCGTTGGTAACACTTTGAAATATTGTCGAGTTAGCGAAGTCTGTCCGTTCATATGGTTGTTGAAAGCATCATAGGTTTCAACGGGTGAGATCAGGTAACTTTTTTTCCAATTTAAAAGTCGAAATTAGTTGGCAAGGTTTTCCGTATGTTTAACTTTTCTCCTTCGAAAGGTCGTGTACCTTTAGCGTGTAGAAAGGAAGACAGATAGACGGACAGACAGATAGAAAGACAGTCACTTCAGGCATGGCATATCTCCACGGGGCCTAAATTGTGCTACACCGGACAAGGACGCGGGACATGTGGTATTCGCATGTCACAGATTGCCATAGGTCACAACATGTTGGCTTCATTCATATCGTTCAACCGCCATGCTAGGAGAATTGGAACGCGATAGACGCATATATAACGATAGTTAACAAAAGACTGAAAGAAAAAGAGATAGCCCGAAAGACGTTACAAACAACACAGAGCTACCAACGTGGAGATAGTATCTGAGAAGGTGGATTAAGGCTATCATTGAGCCGGCCCCTCGCAAAATAGTACCACCTGGCAGTTCCGCTGGATCAGGAGTAGGAAATGAGGATGTGTTTTAGAACGTAGAAATCGTGCATGTCTTTCAGTACGGACTGAGTACATCTTACTTAGACTTCACACCTCCAGCGATGGAAAAAAAAAGACTGATAGACTGACATGACACACAGACAGATAGTCAGACGGACGGACGTCAGAAGAAGCCTTAGATCAATATATTTACGTGTTGAAAATGGAATGACGAAGTTAGTAAACCATCCATCGTATGGTGAAATAATATTTTATCCGATTTCGGTAAAATGTGTGCATGCGGTGGGCGACTAAAGTCTACATAAGACTTCAAATTGTGGTAAATATCTACTACTGTACTACTGACGGTGGAGCATAACTGGCATGACTTTATCTGCCTTTCGACTTACCGACATTGCCACCCAGGTAGAAGCTGCAACAGCTGGTGAGGAAGGCAAAACGGACAGGAAATGGTGTACTAAAAGAGTGCGATGCGAACTCTCCCCACATTTCATGCGATAGTACGAACATTAATAAGCGGGGTCAAGCCCTGGCAGAATTCGTCAATACTAACGACCTAATAACACTTAACATTGGTAACACAGCTACCTTTGTTAATAGGATAAGCGAGGAGGTTCTATTGGGTTGCCCAAAAAGTAATTGCGGATTTTTCATATAGTCGGCGTTAACAAATTTTTTCACAGCTTGTGACTCTGTAATTGCATTCTTTCTTCTGTCAGTTATCAGCTGTTACTTTTAGCTTGCTTTAGAAAAAAAGTGTAAAAAAAGTATATTTGATTAAAGTTCATTCTAAGTTTTATTAAAAATGCATTTACTTTCTTTTAAAATATCCGCAATTACTTTTTGGGCAACCCAATAGATGTGACAATATGTTCCGAAAATCTTATCGATGAGGTTCAAGATTGGAGTGCCTCCAAAGAGCACTCATTCTCTGACCATTGCTACATTAGGTTTAGAATAGTACGGCCAGCGCCGAATTCTATAAACTTCCGTAATAAGTTGAAAACCAACTGGACAAAATTCGAAAGACTACTCAGATGAATACCTGTACAAAATAATTTAGATTGCCGAAGAATAGAAGACATTGACGACAATGTTAACAGGACTACGACTGCACTAGTGGGGTCTTACGAAGATAGTTGTCCTCTTCGTCTGGAAGATATGGGTCAAGCCTAGAGGACAGAGTTGGCCTGGGAGTTTGCATTGAGAATCCAAGGATTGAGATCTGTTTTCGACTGTCTGATCATAATACGGTCCTCATGGCGGAAATCTGAGCGATCACGGAATCGTAATGTGCTTTGGGGTTAACGTCGATGGGAACATCTTGAAGGACAGTAAACTGGCCATCAGGGCAATAACAATCAGGACGGTAAGACAGTTGGAGTGTTAGAATGAGATTTACGTTATCTCTGAGGATGGCACGAACCGCATCGTTTAGGTGCCGGGCCATAGCAGTGTAAAGAAAGAACAGACGATTTGCCAGTGAAAGCCGGAGGACTACCGACAATAAAATTGGTTATCTCGAAGCCTTTGGGGTCGACGCAGTCTGAGTGAGTCGTGGGCGCCGAACTGTGAAACAGCGAAAAGGTCGGTAGGAAGACGAAAATCCTATGGGAAGATCTGAATCGTGAGACGACGAGGCTATTACTGAAAGCAAATAAAAATGAGGCCAGTATAGCTTTCGGTATCATATAGGGAACATATGACAATGAGCTCACTTATGCAAAATAGATGCGGCAAGTGATAGCACAGTGGGAGAAAATCGAAAAAAACTAGTAGAAAATATGTCATTTAAAAACGCATAGAGATTACTCTTTTAAATTTAAAATGATTAAAGCTGAGGTGCTATCGAGATCATTCGCAGTCTTCATATGTGGTCCGATTTTCAAAATTTTTTTGCTGGATAGTGCTCAAAAATCCCCACAAAAAGTCAATACAATATCTCCACTGGTTTCGGAGATATATGAGTTTTAATTTTTATTTGTTGAAATTTTGGCCGAGATAGGCTTCGTATGTTGCAATTTACTAAGGCATTTGTGGTTCGATTTTAATTTTTGGTGGTGGGTATAGTAATACCTCGAAATATTGATTGCGACCCCATAAAGTATATATATTCTGGATCGTCTCGACATTCTGATTCGATCTAGTCATGTCCGTCCATCTGTCGAAATCACTAAATCGGTCGAATGCTTAAATCTAGCCGCTTGAAATTTTGCACAGATACTTAATATCGATGTAGGTCGTTGGGGATTGCAAATGGGCTATATCGGTTCAGATTTAGATATAGCTCCCATATAAAGCGATCTCCCCATTTGACTTCTTGAGCACCTGGAAGCCGCAAAATTCATCCGATTTGGCTGAAATTTTGCACGTGGTGTTCCGACAGGACTTTCAACGTCTGTATTAAGTACGGTTTAAATCGTTATATAACCTAACATAGCTGCCATATAAACCGATCTCCCGATTTGACTTCTTGAGCCCCTGGAAGCCGCAAAATTCATCCGATTTGGCTGAAATTTTGCACATAATGTACTCTGATGACTTTCAACATATGTGTCAAGTGCGGTTCTAATCGGTCGATAACCTGATATAGCTCCCATATAAATCGATATAACGGTTTTACTTCTTGAGCCCTTACTAGCCGCAATTTTTGTCCGATTTGGCTGAAATTTTGCATGCGGTGTTCCGTGACGACTTCCAACAAATGTGTCAAGTACGTTTCAAATCAGTCCATAACGTAATAAAGCTCCTATATAAACCGGTCTGTCGATTATCCTTGTTCGGTTCCTAGAAGCTTTAATTTTGCAGTTGTGACGGAAGTTTTTATGTTTGACGGAAGAAAATTATGTTCTTCAACAAAATTTAGTTTGTATAAATTTTTAGCAGAATCCATGGTAGTGGGTTCCTAAGATTCGGCCCGGCTGAACTTAGTATGCTTTTACTTGTTATGCATCATTTTGATTTCTAACAAAATTTACAACGTCCTTGTCGCAAAAAAATGTCCACATGTAAAAAAATGTGAAAAAGTGTATTATGATATGGAAACTATATTTGTCCAAAATGGGTATTTTGGGGATTTTTGTAAAAAAATAGGGCTGAATTTATTTTTACTTTTTTAAAGACATCTTAATCTGCAGAATTCAAGAAGAATTTTTGAGATGTCCTTATTCGTTTTTTTCTTAGAATTTTTTCGATTTCTTAGAATGGGTTCGATCCCCAACGTCAGAAAATTTTTCAGTATCTGTTATCTCCTTACCTAAATTTGTGAGGCATACTGCCATGTCAAAAACATCTCTACCAAGTGGTGTCGCAATGCATCACTCCGTTCGGACTCGGCTTTAGAAGGGAGGTCCCTTGTTATTGAGCTTAAACTAGAATCGGACAGATCTCATTGATATGCGGAAAGTTTGCCCCTATTCCTTAATGGAATGTTCAAGTGAAATTGAGTAGTTATTATTTATCGATTATAAGTATAAAGTGCCAGAAGGCTTAAAGTGCATCGCCTCTTGTTCCCCACTATATGTGAATATAGTTTTCTCCCATTGCATGTGAATATCGTTGTTTTAGTTGATACTTTATAATTATGTATAGTGTGGAGTTCAATATATATGGCAACCCTGTTCAGCAGTTGCTACCATTTCTCTTTCTCTCTTTTGTACGCTCTCCCTTTCAGGCTCTATCGCGAATAGTCCAAAGCACACAACTCTTAAGTGAGTGTAAAGAATCCTTCGTCCGATGACAGTTTCGGCAGCAAAAATTTCCTACAAATTTGGCAATAAAACAGAAACCGAAAGCAAAAGCAGACATTTAACATTGATTTTCAGTGTCGGTCGAGAGAGAGATAAAACGTCAAAACGTGCTAAGAAAACGTTCTAAACGAAAAGAAACTCCTATTGGCAATAAAATATTTCTAAACAAAATATTCACAAAAATTGGAGTATAAAGAAAATTTAAATTTTAAAAAGTTAAAAAAAATTAAAACCACGTTATTTTTTGTATATTTTCCAATTGGCTCCAAGATTGAAGTGGTGCCCTCATAGAAAGAAGTATGACAAGTGAAAAAAGTGTGAATGTGATTGCATAAAAAAGTGCTCTAAAGATGACAGAATTGCAAAATGTTGCGTATTCCTAAGATCTGTATGATGTGCCAGAGCTGCTGTTTAATGGGTTTTGAGGACATCGCCCCCCCACAATTGAGACAAGGGTAAATGGGAAATCAGTGTCAGTGAAGTTGTTAATTTTATAAATATTTAATGAAAATCGTGGCATAAGAAATGAAGCAGGATGTGCGAAGTACGTATGAGAAAAAAAAATTATGATTCGCCACAAGGAGGAAGCACAAATGAAATACTTGAGAAACAGGCCAGCACAGGCGCAGAATGTGCTTTAACCCACAAATGTGTATTGCAAAATGGCAATATGGTCACAATACAATACATATATATATATGGGAAATATGTCTGTCATAAACTAGAATGTGTGTTAAAGGTTTTAAATAAGATTATGTTGAAAAAAAATGTGATTGAAAGTATCATAACCATAATTTAAAGGATTTTTTACTCTTTCATAAAGGAATTCTTTCAACAGTCAGCTGAAATGAAAATTTTTGTTAACACTTTGTTGCTATAATTCATGGGACTATATTTTTCGAAATTTTCCAAGGTTCAACTTGCTTATGGAAACAACAACAAAGATGAAATAAAGACACTACCATATGCTACCCTTAAAAAAGCAATGACAACATTTGAAAATTGCGCCAATTTAAAACGAAATTTAGGAAGAACCCTTACTGTATATGTGGAGAACTCATACTGTACGATACCTAATTGTCAATGTCTCATTGGAAATCAGCTGATTGTTGAAAGTCAAAACTTTTTTAATTTGAAGCACCCTGTGCAACTTCAATTCGCTTATACTTGAACATAAGAGAAAAACAAAGTGCGTGAATTTCACTACATATAGAAAGGGGAAATACATTTTGCAATATACAGAAGTAGTCAAAAGTATTACTTTTTCAATAATTTTCAAAAATCGTTTTATTTTTGGGTGATTTACGTATTAATTGATTTAAAAAGACAAAAATAATAATTTTTTGAAAAATTATAATAGTATGGATGACACAAAGTATTTTATAGATTTTGAATATCTACCCTACGGGAAATGGGACAGGTCCAAACTTGTCACGGGATAGGTCCTCTGGTGATAGGGACCGGTCCTAGTTCTCGTCCCCCTACATGGAAAAAACCTATCACTTTTCTAAGGGGTTGTCGCTCCAGGAGGATAGGTCCTGGGACAATTCGAAAATGATGAGTATATTTTGCATGTATTCTTAAGGAAGATAACATTTGTTAGCAAATATATTTAACGGATAAGCAATCTTTAACAATAATTAAGTGACTTTTAAAAAAATAATTAAAATTCATAACTTTTGACAATGGAAACTTTCCATTTCATGTAGGATATGTTCTGTGACAGCCAACTATTAATTCTCCAGTATAGGATCGGTATATTTGGGGCAATTGACTGCACATTTCCCGTAGGGTTTCAATCACCTAATTAATTGATGCAATAAATTTTTTTTATTGAAATTGCTTCCATCAGGAAAATTATAATATCAATCACCGTTTTTGAAGGAGTAATTGAAAGAACTTTCAGTTGAAAAAGTTGCATATTCAATTAAAAAATTTATTTACATTTTTGAAACTTTCAATTAATATATATTAATTGATCCAATCAAAAACAAAAGTAATTGAAATTTTTCAAAATTTTCATTTAATTTTTTGATTGATCCATTAAATTGATTGTAATTTTTTGAAACTGTTTTTGAAATCCGGTTCTTGGAAGAAGGTGTCATTGGGTGCAAATGCAAATTTGGCCCTTGAACATTCCACTAAGGAACATATCAATGTGTGCAGTCCGATTCAAGTTTAAGCTCAATGATAAGAGGCCTCCTTTTTATAGTCGAGTCCGAACGGCGTGCCACAGTGTGACACCTCTTTGGAGAGAAGTTTTACATGGCGTAGTACCTCACATATGTTGCCAGCATTAGGAGGGGAAAACCACCGCTGAAAATTTTTTTTCTGATGGTCTCGCTAGGATTCGGGTGTCATTGGATTGCTAACAATTTACCGAAATGTGGGACGTATGGGACTTTGAAATCTCCTTCAAGTTATATCGTAGGGAGGGTAGCCGAGCCCCGGTAGCCGAGTAGGTAGCGTGCTTGTATTACCAGTGCAGGGGTCGTGGGTTCGATTCCCGCCAGAAGCCTTAGTCTGTCGCTACTGTGGTATCACAAGGACTGTCACTCTTACCTAACCTATATCGTAGGGAACGATGTGTACCATGGTTCTTAAGTAAAATCCATTAAAGTCCACTGTCCAGACATTAAAAAAGAAGGGGTACATGGTCTAAGACCAATATGTAATTGAAACATTTTTCGATTCAATTAAAAAAATGATTGATTGATTTAATTGTTTACTTGAAAGCTAAAAAATATCAACCATGATTGTTACGAAAATTCTTTGAAATTTAATTAAAAAAATTATTGAATCCATTAATTTTTTAATTAAAAATTGCTAAAATTTCAATCACGACTGTAATTGAAAAACAAAAAATCATTTTAATTAAAACAAGTAAAAAGGCGTTAAGTTCGGCCGGGCCGAACTTTGGATACCCACAACCTCGGGTATATATGTAAACCACCTTTCGTAATAATCCGGTAAAAAATGTATAATTTATGCCCACAAAGCAGCTATATCGAAATATAGATCGATTTGGACCAAATTCTACACGTACATTAAGTGGTCTTATAAGTACAAGTCATTGTTAATTTTGTAGAACAAAATATTGCCTTTTTGGTAGCCATATCCAAATATAGACTAATCTGAACCATATACGACTCGGATGTCGAAAAGACTTACGTGAGTCACTGCCTGTCCCAAATTAGGTCGAAATCGGACAATAAATGCGACTCTTATGGGAATAAGACCTTAAATCGGGAGATCGGTCTATATGGCAGCTACATCCAAATCCAAATTGAAAAAAAAAATATTGATAGGCCTTACACAACGCACTGTCCCAAATTTCGGCGAAATCGAACAATAAATGCGTCTTTAATGGGCCCAAGACCTTAAATCGAGAGGTTCGTCTATATGTCAGCTATATCCGAATCTGAACCGGTCTGGGCCAAATTGAAGTGTTATAAGGTCGTTAGTATTCAAGAACTCTGCCAGGGATTGCCTCCGCTTATAAGTGTTGGTACTATCCCAGGAAATGTGGTGAGAGTTCGCATCGCACCCTATTAGTACCTCGTTTCCCGTCTGTTTTGCTTTCCTCTCCAGCCGTTTCATCTCCGACGTGGGTGGCGGTGTCGAAAAGTCGTAGATAAAATGATGTCAGGTATGTTCTATCGTCTCCCTGTCGCACCAGTGTTGCATCCGACGTTGACAACTCTGGGGAAAATATAATTAAAATTTTTATGACAAATAACGCAGGTCCTCGGCCGAGTACCAGTGTTAGCATAGAATAATTGGTATTTGATATGGTTCAGTCCAGAAACTAGTCCGGGTGGTCCATGGCTCCTGAATTAAGGCAATATGAATCTTGCCCTTGCTGATTTTCTCCATCAGAACGTGTGTAGCAGGTGCGCTCCGGCGGAGGTTTATCTGGATTACCTCAATCATTGGTCCTCCAGTAAATGGGCATCTTAGGAGTAGGTGATGATCTCATCGTCTGCTCCCTGTTCTTTAGACTGCATTCAATTTCCTGTCGCTGATGTCATCGTATTAGGTTGGGATTATTTGCCTATCCTAGTCTTCCGACTCTTTATAAAGCCGGTAATGGTTCCATCGCCGGGGCCCTGTTCGTTAGGTTGTATTGAGTTTTCATTCCCTACACTGGCTGATGTTTCAGTACTAGCATCTTTGCCTATCTTAGTCTTCCAAGTCTTAAGTAAATGGGTTTCTTGGGAGTAGGTGATGGTACCATTATCAGCTCCCTATACTTTGGGTTCCATTGAGACTCCTGTCGCTGCGCTGCCTAATGTTTCAATATTAGGATCTTCATCTATCCTAGCCTTCCGAATCTTGAAGTTGGTGATGGGTCCGTCGTCAGGTCCCTGTTTGTTTGGCTGTGTTGGGTCTCTCGCCACTGCACTGCTTGATATTTTAGTATTAGGATCTTTGCTTATCCTAGTCTTTCCAATATTATAAGAGGCAGTGATTGTCTCGTCGTCCGCCCACTGTTCACTGGGCGGTATTGAGTCACCTGCCACTGAACGGCATGATGTCTTAATATGAGGATTTCTGTCTATCCCTATCCCAATCTTGAAAAAGACAGCCTTGCTCCCGTAGTGCGCCATGCATTTAGTCTTAGCCAAACATGTCACGGAGACTTGATCAATGCCAACCACAAGGAAAGTTCCTTCCTCTTTCTCCTCCCTGTGGAAGACCTCCCACTTCTTTGCGACCAAAACTTACACTGCCGGTAAATACTCCTACGTCGTGCCTCAAATCGCTTTGGCGGTCTGCTTGTGAGCTTAGCAAAGCCATCGCTCACTTTTACCGTAGTCCGGCTGCCCTCATCTCTCGATTCGGTTGCGATTACTGTTTCTCTGACATCGGCGCTGTCTGAATCCTAGTCCGACTAGGATTCAGGGGGGGACCACCTTTACTGGGGACGAACGACTCGAATTTAGGTTTCAGCATCATAGGCGGTCATGCCAACCTCTGCGCTACTGTGACCTCCAATTAAACATAGTAACGAAAAAGTTGATTAGATCCAAATTTTTACTGGCTGCGATGCAGCTTCTAGCTTTCTGCTGAGGAAGAAATGCGTTTTAGATTACGTGACCTGGTGCACATTAACCTAAACTGTTTGCGGGCAATTCGTGCTTATTTTATTCTTGTAGTATATGTTGCGGACAGCGAGTTGATTTAATACTAGTCGTCTCATGGAAATCTTTTTTGTTACTGTGTAAGCTGATGCTATGCTAAGAAAATTTTAATCAAAAAAGCATTATTGCGAAATTCTAGATAATCTCTGAATGTATTGTAACTCCTTTCTAGAGCTTTATAAGTGTATCGCCAATATCCTTCTACTTTATTGAAAAATGTTTTCCCTCTAAATTCATATTCTCTATGAGCCATGCAGTCATACACAGCTTATATCTGTATCTGTAGTAGTTGCTATGTCAGTTTCTCTAGCAGTTTTTCTAGCAAAGTGATGCTGTGGAATGGGAATTTCAGTTAAAGAGTGCTTCCTCAAACTATCTTATGCCCCCAGTTTAGCCATATTTGTAAACTAGTGTCATTGCTATAAATACCTGTGAGTGCTATTTTGGAGTGTATTAGAGGCGTGTTGTTTGTGTGTGTATATGTGTGTTTGTGTGTGCCTGAAGTAACTTTACGACCATATGACACTTGCCACTAGCTTTGATTCCGTGACCACCTTTTCTACATACGAGTACATTGCCATTGTTGTGAGGGTTTGGTAGGCCAAGAGGGCTGTTCTCTGTATGCTAAAAATGAGGACGCCGCCAATGCGACGCTAAGGACTCCATCATCACATTTCTCATTTGTTCTGCCTGCCGTACACCGGCACTCATCAAGCCTAAAAACGTCAATTATTTTGTCAATGGCAGCACATACATAGCATGAGAAATAACAATTTTCGAAAAATTTGTTTAAAAAGTCAAGCCAACAATAAAAAAAACAAAACTAAACTAAACACAAAAACCGTATAAGGGAGGATATGAAATTGTTATCCGTAAAATCCTTAACTTCTCCACTTTTGCTTAGATTGTAATTAAACAACGTTAATGGCAATAACAACAACAATTCCATTGATGAAATAAATGCAAAATACCTAAGGAGGGATTAGCCATCGACTTTGCCTACAAAACAATTTTCGCAGATATTTAAATGTGGGATGATTTTTAAGAGTGACCTAACTTTGAATGAACATAAATTGTAAGAAATTTGTTTTTAATTTTTGATAAAATTTTTTTGTAAAAAAAAAAAAATTTTTATAAAATTTTCGAAAGAAATAAAAGTTCTTATAATTTTCTATAGAAGCAAAATTTTTGACAAAATTTTCTAAAAAAAAAAATTTTTAGAAAATTTTCTTTAATAATTTAAATTTGATAAAATTGAAAATATTTTTGAAGCAAGTTTTCTCTTACAAAAAAATTTTGACAACATTTCTAAAGAACAAAAAAAAAAATGGTTCAGAGAGAAAATAAAAAAAAAATGTATAGAAAAAAAATTAAATTTTCATAGAATATAAAATTAAAAAATTTTATTAAAAGAAAATTTTAGAAAATGTTCATTGAAAAAAATGTTAACAAATGTTCATAGAACAATATTTTTAAAGAAAAAAATTTTAAAATTTTTTAGAAAAAAAATTAAAAAAATTTTTTAGAAAAAAAAAATTTTAAAAGTTCTTTAAGAAAAAAATTTAAAAAAAAATTGTTATAGGAAAAAATTTTTAAAAATTATTATAGGAAAAAATTTTCAAAAAATTGTACAGAAAAAGATTTAAAAATTTTTTTATATAAAGGGTGATTTTTTTAAGGGCTATAGGAAAGTTTTTCAAGAAACAAAAACACATAAAATTCAGAAAAATGTATGAAATCTTTATTTGAATCGATAGTACGATCCATATAATTTAATGTTTGAAGATTATTTCATGCAAACGTTGACCGTGATTGCGCCTAAAATAAAAATTTTTTAGAAAAAAAATTTTAAAAATTTTTTGGAAAATAAAATTTTTTAGAAAATTTTTTTTTTAAATTTTTTCAGAAAAAAATTTTTATAGGAAAAAATTTTCAAAAAATGTACAGAAAAAGATTTAAAAAATTTTTTATATAAAGGGTGATTTTCTAAGAGCTATAAGAAAGTTTTTCAAAAAACAAATAAAATTCAGAAAAATGTATGAAATCTTTATTTAAATCGATAGTATGATCCATACAATTTAATGTTTGAAGATTATTTCATGCAAATGTTGTCCGCGACTGCGCCTCAAATGGTCCATCTGCTAAGTCCATTTTTGGCATACTATTTCCAACATTTCGGGCTGTATCTCACGAAAAAGTGCTTCAGTGTTTTCTTCCAATTTGTCAATTGAAGCGAGCTTGTCTGCATAGACATGTAAATTAAAAATTTAGAATGTTTAAAAAAAAAAAAATGTATAGAAAAAAAATTTTTTAAAAATTTGTAAATATAAAAAATTTAAAAAAATTTTTATAAAAAAAATCTAAAAAAAATTTTATAAAAAAAAATTCTTAAAAAATTTTTATAAAAAAAATTTTCAAAAATTTTTATAAAAAAAATCTTTATTCTTTATAAAATTTTTACCACTAAAACCTTAAAAAAATTTAAAAAATTTTTATAAGAAAAAAAATTTTTGTTTGTTTCTCTTTCGAGACGAGCTCAATGATCGGACATGTAAATGGAAAAGGAATTTCATTTGCATCTCCGATCATTGAGCTCGTCTCGAAAGAGAAACAAACCAAAATTGTAAAATTTAATAATCTCGCCCTAACAGCAAAAAACTTGAAAAATTAAAAAAAAATTAAATATTTTTTTTAATTGAATTCGACAAAATTGTGTTTGTTTGTTGCTATTGCCATTGTTGGATAAGCTGTATTTGAATAAGGGAAGTAAGATTTTACTTGTTTTCTATTACGCTTGTGAAACAAGTCGTCTTAAAAAGTCCTGTTCAAATTCAGAAGTGTTTTTTGCAACCTGCTCTTGTTGGATTGGTATGTAAAGCACCATGAGCCATTTGCAAAATGTCTGCTTATGAAGATTCTGGCGAATCAGAAATGGCGGTAAGAAGTCCGGTCAAATGTTTTTAAGCAACATCACACATTTTGCTCTATTTTTGAAAGTCCTTTGCTGCGCTATTCGTTGAATAGAAAGCATTGGACGAAGTACTCTAAAGCCGGACCAGGATATTGAATCAGAAATCGCGATACAGAAAGCCGGTCAAATGCTTTTTAGCTGCATAACACATTTTGCCCTACTTTTGAAAGTTCTTTGCTGTGCTATTCATCGAATACAAAGCATTGGACGAAGTGGTCTAAAGCCGGAAAAGCGTATTGTCCTGGTATCTAAAAAAGAGTTTTAAGACCAAAAAAAAGCGCAAACAGGCAAAAAATTTTATAGAAGAAATTTTCAAAATTTTTATAGGGAAAAAATTTTACAATTTTTGTTTGTTTCTCTTTCGAGATGAACTCAATGATCGGAGATGCAAATGGAAAAGGAAAGCCAAAGATAGCAACACACACCAACCAGTATGGGACGCGTTTCGTCTTTGGTTAGTAGACTTTTCAATCATATTAGGTGTGATGGCCTCAAGGGCCGACATATGGTATGTTGTATTCGAATCGTATTAATAGCAAAAACGCATCTATGATACAATTACCACATTAGCCAAGCTCGACAACCCTGCTTATTAGCTGTACTTTTCCCATTGCATGTATTTTTGATGTAATGACAGACATTCTATCTGTAACAAATTACACTTCTTCCGTACTACACATGATTTTTGTTCATCTGTTGGAAGTTGTATTGATGGCTTCCAACGCTAAGACAACGGCAATGGCTCTCGCTGTTGCTCCGTGTGCCCAGGTTCGAATCCTGGCCGGGCTCTGCCGAATTTTTAATTTTTCCAAATTTTTTATCTCGTTTTACAATTTTAAAAAAATTTTGTATGGAAAACAATTTTTAAAAAATTTGTATGAAAAATTATTTTAAGAATTTTTATGAAAAACAATTTTTTTTTAATGAAAAACAATTTTTTTTAAAGCTAAAATCTTGAGTATTTTTTATACAATTGTTTTCTATAGAAATAACATTTTGACGACATTTTCTAAAGAAATAAAATTTTTCTTTTTGTCTCTATGTGTTTTCAAGATCAGTTATTTTTGGCTGGCATTCACCACAGAGGTAACTACCAAACCAATGGTTGTCCAAGTTATTTGTTAGTTGACAACCGTGGGTGATTTTATAAAATCAAAATGTTTTCAAAAATTTGGTCGAAAGGTTAACCGAACTGCAGTTTCTACGATTCCATTCCTTCATCACCGGTATTCTTCGACTTCAATCATCAATGTTATGAGCATAGACAAAAATAGTCTAATTGAGAAAACACTATTGCTCATAACTTTGAAGAAAACTGTCAGTAATAATTTTGAAAAAATTTTGATTTTCATACAACTCCACTATTTGCGGAGAGATTGCATGAGTTTTGTTATCGTTGCATATGCAAGCTAACATCATCGTTCGCCACGTTTCATCTTTGTTTTTGTTGATCTGTTTTTTCATAGTTCTTTTTATCACTATGTGCTTTCAAGATCAGTTATTTTTGGCTGGCATTCACCACAGGGGTAACTACCAAACCAATGGTTGTTCAACTTATTTATAACATGACAACCGTGGGTGATTTTATTTGGTTTAAAATCAGAATATTTTCAAAAAATATTTCTTTTTGTTGTCTATGCGTTCAAGATCAGTTATTTTTGGCTGGCATTTATCACAGGGGTAACTACCAAATCAATGGTTGTCCAACTTATTTATTAGTTGACAAACGTGGGTGATTTTATTTATTAATAAAATCCCCATTTGGTTTTAAATCGAAATGTTTTCAAAAATTTGATCGAAAAGTCAACCGGACTGCAGTTTCTGGGATTCCATCCCTCCATCAGAGGTATTGCTCGACGAATTACCCAGTCAATCATCAATGTCCCCTAAACCCATGCAAAAAATGTTTTTCACCTAACAATATTTGTAGCCTTCATAGCAAATTTACTAAAAAATGCCGAATGCGCAATCTCGCTAACACCTCGGCGCTAACTAGACAAATTTCAAAGATATATCTCTTCGTGTTCTCGCACGGCATATATTGGGTTGCCCAAAAAGTAAATGCGAATTTTTCATATAGTCGGCGTTGACAAATTTTTTCACAACTTGTGACTCTGTAATTGCATTCTTTCTTCTGTCAGTTATCAGCTGTTACTTTTAGCTTGCTTTAGAAAAAAAGTGTAAAAAAGTTTATTTGATTGAAGTTCATTCTAAGTTTCATTAAAAATGCATTTACTTTCTTTTAAAAAATCCGCAATTACTTTTTGGGCAACCCAATATATACTCTATTTATACACCACTGTGGTACAGGGTATTTTAACTTAGCGAATTTGTTTGTAACACCCAGAAGGAAGGAAGATCGATCGACTCAGAATCATGTTCTGATATAAGGAGATAGGCCCATTGATAAGTATATCGATTGACTCAGAATCATGTTCTGATTCGATATAGCTATGTCTGTCAGTCTGTCCATGTTACTTTGTGTACAAAGTAAAGGTCGCACTTTTCATCCCATCGTCTTCAAAGCATTTTCTAAGACCTATTGATATTGGGAAAACTCGGTTCAGATTTGGATATAGCTCCCATATATACATATGTTCGTCCGATTAATAGTGAATTTTATAGAAATCGGTTCAGATTTAGATATAACTCCCATATATATGTATGTCCGATTTTGACTAGCATTGCAATAATTTGGTAATTTGTTAACCAATTCACAATTCTCTTATGACTTCCGGTATTGCCATGGAATTTAATACAATTCGGTTCAGATTTAGATATAGCTCCCATATATATTTTCGTCCATTTTGATTAATACTCAATAATATAGTAATTTGTTAACTGATCTTCACAAAATTTGGCACGAAGTTTTCTCTTATAACCCTTCTGATGCCTGATGAATTTCATAGAAATCTGTTGATATTTTGATATAGTTCCCAAGTATATGCATCTCCCGATTTCCACTTTTAAAGCCTTTACTAAACCATATATCAATCGATCTTCTCAAAAAATTTGCACAACGGTTTACTCTACGTCTCGTACAATATCTACGGATTTTGATCGAAATTCTACATATCAAATTTAAGCAAATTTAAATTCGACGACTTAGCCTGCATATTCAATGTGTTGTCCTTACTTGTTTTTACTAGTTTTTTTTCGATTTTCTCCCACTGTGCGCCGTCAGCCATTTGAGCCGTATCAAATACGCTCATGTTATCTTAACCCCATAACAAGTTCGCATCAGGTTGAGCAGACCCATAGATCCGGGGGTCAAAATCTAGATTCGTTATGTAATTCCATATTGTCCTGAACGATAACCCAAACCGATAGATTCGTTTCGGCAGTTGGCAACTCAAACACTTTAAAAATAAGTGCATATGTCCACTCTGGGTGTTAGTAAGATAGGATACTAGGATAAAAATACTAGGCCTCAAACTTGGATATCAAATTCATGCAAATTGCAATGATAGCAAATTTGCCTATGAACATTCCACTAAGGAACCGAGGCAAACTTCTCCGATTCAAGTTAAAACTCAATTATAAGAGGTCTCCTTTTTATAGTCGAGTCCGAACGGCGTGCCGCAGTGCGATACCTCTTTGGAGAGAGGTTTTTACATGGCATAGTGCCTCACATGGGTTGCCACCATTAGGGGTCGCAACCACCACTGAAAAATTTTTTTCCGATGGCCTTGCCAGGATTCGAACCCAAGCGTCCGGCATCATGGGCGGATATGCTAACCTCTGCGCTATGGTAGCCTCCAAATCAAATCTTCTTAAAAATGTAATTTTGGTCCTAATAAGTAAAAAAGTATCCAGTTCAGCTGAAACGAATCTCGGAAACCCGCCGCCATGGATTGTACTACAAATTTACACAAAAGAACTTGGATTAAGGCACATGTGTACTTTATGTACAAAATTTCGGCCAATTCTGCAAAAAAATTAAGCTTCTTAGAGACCTAATGAGGGTTTATATAGGAGCTATATCAGATTTGATTTGGACCATACTTTCTTCGGATATTGGAAGTTATAACTGAACATTACATGCAAACATTCAACCAAATCGGATAACAATTGCGGCTTTCAGGGGCTCAAGATTTAAAAACGGGAGATCGGTTTATACAGGAGATATATCAGGTTATAGACCAATTTAAATCGTACTTGTCAGTTCTAACAGAACACTCTATGGAAAATTTCAGGCCAATCGGGTATCAATTGCGGTTTCCCGGGATCAAAATGTAAAAAAGGGAGATCAGTTTATATGGGAGCTATATCAGGTTATATATCGATTTGACCTGTACTTACCAGAACACTATGTGCAAAATTTCAGCCCAATCGGATAACAACTGCGGCTTCCAAGGCCTCAAGATCTTAAAACGGGAAATGGGTTTATATGGGATCTATATCAGGTAATAGACCGATTTAGACCATACTTATCAGAGATATTGGAAGTCGTAACAAAATACTGCGTGAAAAATGTTATCCCAATCGGATAACAATAGCGGCTTCCAGGGGCTCAAGATATCAAATCGGGTGTTTGATTTATATGCCGATAACCGATTTGACCCGTACTTGGCTCATTTTTTGGAAGTCATAACAGAACACTTCATGCAAAAGTTTATCTAAATCAGACAAAAATTGTGGCTTGTTTTGGCTCAAGAAGTCAAGAAGACCTACATCAATAAGAGTTCTTCCAGGGGCTTCAGACGTGAAACCGGGAGATCTGTTTATACGGAAGCTATGTCAGGTTATAGACTGATTTGGACCGTATTTGAGACAGTTATTGGAAGTCGTAACAGAACACCTCATGCAAAATGTAAGCGAAATTGGATAAAAATTGTGGCTTGTAAGTGCTCAAGAAGTCAAGTCAGGAAATTGGTTTATATGGGCCGATATGGCCCATTTGCAATCTCTAACGACCACATCAATAAGAAGTCTCTGTGAAAAATTTCAAGCGCATATGTTTATTCGCTCGACTGCTATCGTGATTTCACAGTCGGACAGACCAACCGACGGACGAGCCCCTTTATTTTGATAATCGTCAGGATAGGGAGTCAGATTCTTATTCTATTCTCAAATATATTTAATTATAGTCCCATTAGCCTAATCAGTCTCCATATCCACATGAGTGTTACATGGGCTCTAATTTGAATACAAGGTTTGTACTCTTATTTAAGTTTGTCGAATCCCATATCGTCCTAATCGGTCACCAAGTTCGTCGCTCAAAAACTTCGGTATTAGTTTCGTACCTTTCCCCTGTTCCTATACTGCCATAATCGCTTCACCTGTGGACTTGGAGGGTTAAAGGGGTAGGGCAACCAAACATTTGGTCCCAAATTTGGATGTCAAATTCTAAGTCAGTCCCAAATTTTATCAATCGGTACACATATCGGCTTAGATGGTTTAAAGGGTAGGGCAGTATACCAAACACTTGTTCCCAAATTTGCATGTCAAATTCACAGTCTTTTCCAAAAACAAACCACCCTTCATTTGAGTCCCATATTATCTGTAACGATCTACAAGTCTTCTTGGTAAATTTGTAATTTTAAATATGGGGGAGAGTCCGAGCCCCCTTCCGATATCAAAGAATAGCCTAATTTAATTCAACAAGTTTCACATTATGTAAAAAAAAAATGTTTGGAGGCCACCGTAGCGCAGAGTTTAGCATGTCCGCCTATGATGCTGAAAGAGTTTGTATCCTGGCGAGACCATCAAAAAAAAAATTTTCAGCGGTGGTTTCCCCTCCTTACGCTGGCAATATTTGTGAGGTAGTATGCCATGTGAAAACTTCTCTCCAAAGAGGTGTCTCACTGTGGCACACCGTTCGGACTCGGCAATGAAAAGGAGGTACCTTATCATTGATCTTAAACTTGAATCGGACTGCACTCATTGATATGTGAGAAGTTTGCTCCTGTTCCTTAGCAGAATGTTCGTGGTCAGAATTTGCAAAAATTTTAAAATTTTTCCATTTGCAATCACCGATCATTGAGCTCGTCTCGAAAGAGTAACAAACAAAAATTGTAAAATTTAATTATCTTCGCCCTAATAGACAAAAAACTTGAAAAATCATTGAATATGGGTTTTTATGCATTATTTTATATATATATAAAGTTATGTCATTCTAAAATAAACACCCGTTATTTAGCCACCCACCCAAGTGCAATGTTTCCGCTACATTGACTTGTGGGAATTAAAACAAAAAATATTTAAAATCTACTTAGTAATACCCTAACCTCGCTCTCTCTGTGTCTTTTGCTCACCCAGTCTCGCCACTCTTTTAGTGTGTGAGTCAGTAAGTGTGTGAGTCAGTTAGTGTGTGAGTCAGTTAGTGTTTGTGTCAGTTAGTCTGTGCCGTTGTCTCTGTTCTTTGCTGTGCTCATTTCCGTTACGCGTTTGTTTGTTTGCTGTTTCCGCTTTCCGCATTTTCTCGGTCAAAAGTGCATTATGTCATTTCGTTTACACAGTGAGTGAATTGAGCATTGAGCAGAGGTGAGCTAGCAAACAGGCGGTCGAGTAATCTTTAAGTGTCATGTACTGTGAGATTTTAAGCTCACTCAGAGGCAACAAAAGGCAAAAACACACACACACACACACACACCTAGCAACATTTATTGTCTATAAGCAGTAATACTTAAACACATGGGTCTGTTGCCTTCGTTGCTTTGGGTGTCAAGGCACAAGCGTTAAAGGGGGTGGCCAAATATGATATGTTTGAGGGGGAGGGGGTTTGAGCTGCGATTAAATAAAGGAAATGGATAATTGCACATGTAACCATCCTCAATGCGCGTTGGTCACCCCCTTTGCATGGCTGTCGTTTGGCGATGCTTCTTCTTTATTTAGCTCCCTCATAAAATTTTTTGAAATATGTTTGTTGTAAATGTAATTAAGCCAAGCTATCAAAATGCCATGTCATGAAAGGGCATAACTTTATGGGGGAGATTTTTTTTAGGTCAAAATTGTAAATAGACATGCATTTGGTCTACTGCAGAATTATTTTTAAATGTCATTTAAAATATTTTTCCAAGGCTTAAATTACATAGCATTTATATTACCAAAACTGTAGGCTGATTCTAAATAAAAACAAAACTGAGCTTTAATATTTAAAATTTCTAAACACTTTTTAATATTTTTAATATTTCTAAACACTTTGAAAGTGATTGGTAGTAAGGGGTGTGCTTTTAGAAGTGTGCTTTCTAGGAAGAGGTTAGTTTAGGTTAGTTTAGGTTAGTTTATGCCTTATGGACATACACCTAAGCCAGTAATCGGCTTGTTTTGTGCTCTAAAAACTAATAAGAAACCTTGATAAAGAACATTTTAAGTGAGGAATTCGGTGCTACTTACAAAATCCTTAATTGTTTTCAATAATACTCCCCTAAGTTGGTTCATGTCTGGTATTGTGTCCCCATCTAAGTACCGGTGTCTGTTAGCCGCGAAAGCCGGGCAATGACATAGGAAATGCTCCAACGTCTCATCATTTTCCCCACATGCTCTACATATGCTATCACTTGCCGCACCGATTTTGCATAAGTGTGCTCGTAGTCCGATGTGTCCTGTTATGATACCATTTGCTATACGGACCTCCCTCTTACTTCCTTTCAGTAATAGCCTCGTCCGATCCGTATCACCCCGTAGGATTTTCGCTGTCCTACCGACTGTTTCGTTTATCGCCCACGCCTTCAAAATCGAACTGCGTCGGTCCGAAAGGTTTCGGGTTAACCAAGTTTATCGACGGCAGTTCTCTGGCCTTCACTGCCAAATCGTCTGCCATTTCATTCTCCCCTACTCCATTATGGCCCGGCACCCAAACGATGTGGATTGTGTCATCCTCAGAGAAGGCGTTAACTTCCTTCTTACACTGCAAGACTGTTCGTGAACTTACCGTTCTTTACTGTCCGTAAAGATGTTCACAGTATACGTTCTCGCGTTAGTTCCACATCATCTCATGCATTCCGTGATCGCCCGGATCTCCGTATTATGGTCAGGCAGTCTTAAACAGATCTCAGTCCCTGGGTTCTCAATGTAGACCCCCAGGTCCACTCTGCCCCCCAGCTTTGATCCATCCATGTAAAATGATATACCAGACGGCAATACTTGGATTCCGTCAGTCTAAGACTGTGCAGCTGGAAACAGTGCCTCGCACTCGACCTCAAGTGTCGTCTCCTCTTCCCTTCCTTTTGGGTTTCCTATAGTCGCCTCGATTATACCGCAATGGTATGAGCTGTTTTCATCCTTTATCTATTCTCCTATTGCCTAAAGTCGCATAGCCGCAATGGCTGCCTCACATTTAATCTGTATGTCAATAGGTCGGATATCTAAATAGAATTGTCTCCAGTGCCCTAAAGGACGTGGCCCACAGCTCTCGTTTTAAGCCTACGGCCCGTCTACATAGTGCCCAACATGTGTGAGCCTTCTCAGTACGCTCCAGAATGAGACACTTCCAATTAAATTTCCTATCCAAGATTACTCCTAAGTATTTGACCTTGTCAGATATCGAAATCGTTTTATTGAGGAAACGTGGTGCGTTAAATTGGTCCACCTTCGTCTTCCTCGTGAACAGGCATATTTCAGTTTTCTCTGGGTTCACATTGAAACCTCTGGTTCTAGCCCAGTTATATGCCATATACAAGACCCTTTCGGCCCTTCTGAATAGCCAGTTCGGATCCTTACCCCTTAGAAATATTATAACAACGTCTGCATGGCAGACGGGTTCAAATTCCAGCCAGCATCCGAACTAGTTTATTTATGGTGGTTACTCAAAGGAGTGACGATAAAATGCCTCCCTGTGGCGTTTCCTTTGCCACTTTCACCCTTATATTTATGTTATGAGAGCCGCAATTTATCCACCTGTTTACCACCTTAGCATATGGTTTATCCAGTCTCTAAGGACCCGGCCCACCCGAACCTGGTCTAAGGATTGGAACAATGTGTCGATCCGCACATTGTTAAAAGCCTCCGCGATATCAATGCAAACCGCCAATGTGTACATCTTGGCATCGAAGGATTCTTCTATTATATGCGCAACCTCGTGCAGGACGGTCTCCACCAACCTTCACTTGACATAGGCATGCTGTGTGCATTTAAGCAGTTCTCTGGATGTCCTACTCTTTATTATGGTATCCACAATGCGTTCCATGGTTTTGAGTAGAAAGTGTGTGGCATAACTTGCCTTGCCGGGCTTGGGTATAAACACCAACCTTGGCTCCTGCTAGGCTGTCGGAGTACATGCAAGTCCTAGACAAGCTGTAAATATATTGGCCACGTGGGACGCCAGATAGTCTGTCTTCTTCTGCAGTAACGACGGAAATATTCCATCAAGTCCGGGTGATTTAAATGGTTTGAAGCTCCTCATGGCTTCCTTCACCATAAATTCCGTTATGATAAGTCTTCGATCAACCTCTTTAGTCCAAGATTCCGGTGTCTCCGTGAATCCTGTTGTATCCTTTGAAAAATGCGTTAAAAGCCTCAACATATCCTCCGTTGTTTCTGCTCTCACTCCCATGTCGTCTGCTAACGTTTCAGTTTGAAAATGGGTGTTTGAGAGAACGTTTTACATCTTGTGCGGCGTCATTAACGCTATCGACCTGGTCGCAGAATAGCTTCTAGGAGGTACGTTTTGCAAAATGTATGTCCCGATTGTAACCAGGTACCACACGATGCACATCACCTGTTTAACTGCCCAGCCAGACCCACTCGACTCAGACCCAGACCCATCTTAGTCGCAGAGTTCCTGGATCTTAACGCTTAACAGAATCAAGCAGACGAGAGACAGAACACAATAAATTGCTACAAAAACAACAACAAAAAGGAATGCTCCATGGAGAACCTCCATTCCTGAACCTCATCGATTAGATTTTCCTAATACATTGCCACATCTGAAACTCCTTCCTAATCCTATTAACAATTTCTAGGAAGAAGTAAAAAGTTTTGCCGCCCTGCATTGTAACATTAAATCTGGCCATCCAAGTGTGGTAAATACGTACTTTAAAAATTCAAAGCATACATTTAGGCACAATCGTAATTTAGGTTGGGAACAGTTTTGGGGGTATGTATAATTTGCATCCCTAAAGTATGCAATATTTTTCTGTTTCTATCATATAATTTAGTTTTGGTAAGATTTTGAGAGATGGCGCTGCATGTTTTGAAAAATAGAAAAAAATTAATAAAAAATAATTTAAATAATATAAAAAATCTAGTTAATTAATATAAAAATTCAAATAATTGATATTAATTAACATAATAATAAAAACCATTTTAACTATATTTTATAAGCAACATTGTAGCAAGTTTTTTGGCTTATGCGATGTTAACTTACAGGTCGTCATTACTAATGACGTCTATTTGTTATACCTTTATCACTCTTTTAAACAATTAAATTTCTCAAACTTGGCTTCGAAGAGTCAAAACAAAAGGCTGAAAATTCATTGTTAAAAAGCACAATATTTGACTAGCTCAGTCGTACATGCGCATCCACATTACAAGTATCATATTTGGTTTCTTTGTTTTGCAAACGTCAAATAATGTAAACACTTCGTTATTTATTTATCATTTTTTGAATTTTAAAACGTCTAAAACACTCGCAGAAACAATTTTTTTAAGGAACCAGCTGAAATATGCATATTTTACTTTGAGCTGTAAAACTCTGGTTATCTGTGGGGGAAAAACAAAGCAAAAAAAAAAAAAACAACTAAAGTGCCTAATGTTTGTTTTGAGTAAATATTAAGTTCCTTGTTCCCTAATGATTCGCATTTTCTTTGAAATTTTTAGGCGTAATTGCAACGGCATGCGGTAAACAAAGAATAAGCAAAGCATGAAAATTTAGGCAAAGAGTAGGAAACTTAAAATGCAAATAATAAAGAAGAACTATATTTTTATATAATATGTTGGTTGGGGAAGAAAAGGATGTTTAAGGACAAATTTTTTTTTTTTAGAATATTACTACGTTTTATGTCATTATATACCCGAGACAATTTGACTTCAATCTATGGTGGAGTATATCTAAGATTCAGTCTTTTCAGATCTTTTAGTTTCTATGCTTTGTATTTTATATCACTTTTAAACTTGGACGTGATTTTATAGTTCTCAAGTTATTCTTTCTCCCTTGGTTTATTGATTTAAAATTTAAACATTTACGTTTTTCTGCATTTACTTTCGTCTGTTACTTGACAATTATTTTTGCCAACAATTTCCTTAAGGCAATTTTGCACCTTGACCCATTGCTTGCTAAGTGATGCGAAAAATCGCTGTAAACTTAAACATCAACGTGACCATAAGAATGAACCGTATTGAAAATTGTTTTGAGAGATTTACTTAAACCCCTGGTGATTTCACAGCTTGTAAAGTGATTTTTTAAAAAGTGTTTATTTTATTGGGCCGACAAAAGTTGAATGTAGTTTTGCAATTAAGAGTATTTGTTTAGAAAGAATTTTACAGACACTCGAACAACGTCTCCACGTGATGTAAAATTGAAATGGCATAGGAAGCACACAGTAAGGTATAGGAAATGTTAGGTTAGGTTGAAAAGAGGGTACGGATATTTATGCGTCCCATACCACTATGGACATATACCTAAGCCAGTAATTGACTTCTGGTGCGCTCTACATACTTAAAAGTGAACTTGAAAAGAAAAAAACAATCTAAGCCAGAAATCCTGTGTGCTGATAACAAAACGTTTTCGCGGTATATTCGATATAAGTACGAACCAACCTCTACACCTAATATGGCCGATGAGTTATTCTAACCAAATGACGAAACGCATCTCCAAGTGGTTGGTGTGTTGTGATCTATGGCCTTCCTTTTCCATTGCAAAAATCTCCGATCATTGAGCTCGTCTCAAAAGAGAAACAAACGAAAAATAATTGTGAAATTAAAATGATCTTTGCCTTAATTGTTCTCCTTACCACGCCCCTTAGTTGGTTTATGTCTAACATTGTGTCCCCACCTAAGTGTTATTTTATGATACTGAATCTTTACTGACCTCCCGCTTGCTTCCTTCCCATAGGGTTTTCGTCGTCCTGCAGACCGTTTCGTTTTTCCACTGTTTTCGTAGCCCACGCTCTTAACTCGAACTGCGTCGACCCAAAAAAATAAAAACTAAAATTTTTCAAATTTAAAATTTTGCGAAAATTTAGTTTATTTTGAAAATTTAAATTAAAAAAAAAATAAAATTAAAAATAAAAATAAAAAAAGAAATTAAAATTTCGTTGATCTGTTTTTTCATAGTTCTGTTTGTCATCTATGAGTTCAAGATCAGTTATTTTTGATTGGCATTTACCACAGGGGTAATTACCAACCTATGGTTGTCCAACTTATTTGTTAGAATTGCTCCTCGCAGGGGCTCAAGAAGCAAAATCGGGAGATCGGTTTATATGACAGCTATATTAGTTTATGAATCAATTTGAGCCATACTTGGCACAGAACACCTCATGTAAAATTTCAGCAAAATCGGATAAGAATTGCGCCCTCTAGAGGCTAAGGAAGTCTAATATCTGTCCGATTTAAGTTTTTAATGATAAGGGGCCTGTCCGTGCGTCATTCCGTCTGTCGAAAGCACGATAGCGGTCGAAATTTCGCACAGATACTTAATATTAATGTAGGTCGTTGGGGATGGCAAATAGACCATATCGATTCAGATTTGGATATAGCTCCCATATAAACCCATGTCCTGGTTTAACTTCTTGAGCCCCTGGAAGCCGCAATTTTTGTTCGATTTGGCTAAAATTTTGCAAATAACTTTCTGTTATGAATTCTAACAACTGTGCTAAGTACGGTTCAAATCGGTTTATTTGAATTCTTGAGCCCCTGGAAGCTGCAAGTGTATTGTTTTAACTTTCAACAACTGTGCCAAGTACGGTTCGAATCGGTCTGTGACTTGAGATAGCTCCCATATAAACCGATTTCCCAATTTAAAATCTTGAGCCCTTTCAAGCCGTAATTTTTGTGCGATTTTGCTGAAATTTTGCATGTAGGCCACCGCAGCGCAGGGGTTAGCATGTCCGCCAATGACGCTGAATGCCTGTCTTCGATCCTGACAGAAACTTTGCCATGTAAAAACTTCTCCCCAAAGAGGTGTCGCTCTGCGGCACTCCGCTCGGCTATAAAAAGGAGGTCTCATATCATTGAGCTTTAAATCGGACATCGGACAGCACTCACTGATTTGTGAGAAGTTTGCTCCAGTTTCTTAATGGAATGTTCATGGGCAAATTTGCATATTTCTTCTGTTATGACTTCAAACAACTATGCCTTGTACGGTTCAATTCGGTCAAGCACCTGATATAGCTCCCATATAAACCGAAATCCCGATTTAACTTCTTGAGCCCTTACAAGCCGCAATTTGTATCCGATTTGGCTGAAATTGCATGTGGCGTACTTTTCCAAGTACGGTCTAAATAGGTCTATAACCTGATAAAGCTTCCATTTAAACCTGTCTCTCGATCATCCTTGTTCGGTTCCTAGAAGTTTGTAGAATAAAAAAAAAATTATGCCATACAACTAAATTTATTTTGTATTTTTTTTTCTTAACAGAATCCATGGTGGTGTGTTCCCAAGATTCGGCCCGGCCGAACTTAGTACGCTTTTACTTGTTTTTAATAACTTTCAACTTTTGGAAATTTAAAAGTTTTACAATAAAAAAAATTTTAAGTTTATAGAAAATTAAGTTTTTTTTTTATTGAATAATTTTTTTTAGAAAATGATAGTGTCTTAAAATTTTTTAGAAAATTTCAAGTTTTTAAAAATTTTAAGTTTTAAAAAATTTTGATTGTTTTTTTTTTTTAATTTCGTCAATATTTTAAGAATATTAGGTCAGCTAACCAAATTCAAATAAGTTGGGGTTACTCCCCCATTATGATGAAGAAACCAGTAAAGAAAGGCTCAAGTCGGACAGTGCCGACTTTATAATACCCTTACACCTACCCTATAAGTACAAAGTGGTAGCTATATCTAATTCTGAACCAATTTTGATGGAATTCGGCGGATATTTTCAGATGGGTATCAAATTTCCAGCAAAAATGTTCAAATTGTTATAACTACGGTTGACAAATGACAACATTATTGAAAATTACCCAAAATCTGACGAACGAATATATATTGAAGGCCTCGACGAAAGCATTGTGCATAATTTGGGCAAGATTGATAAATATATGGTCTTGCAGTGGCTCTAGAAGAGAACATCGGGAGATATACATATATGACAGCTATATCTAAATTTGGACCGATTTTTATGAAATTCACCAGTAATATTAAAAGTCATAGTCATAGTCCTTCCTGCCAAATTTCGAGAGAATCGGTTAACAAATGAGCACTTTATTGCAATATTTCTCAATATCGGACGAACATATATATGGGAGCTATGTCTAAATTTAACCGATTTCGTTTAAACCTTATAAATGTTGTCGAAGTCGTTGAGGAAATCGTTATACAAAATTTTGGGGAGATTTTTCAATAAATGCAATGGCTTTAGAAGTGAAAATCGGGCTATATATATATATATGAGAGCTATACCTAAGTCTAAACCGATTTCTATAAAATTCACTAGTAATGTCGAGAGTCAAGAGAAAATCCTTCCTGCCAAATTTCGAGGGAATCGGTTAGCAAAAGATCATTCTATTGCATTATTACTGCAAATCGGACGAACATATATATAAGAGCTATATCTAAATCTGAACCGATTTTTTTCAATTTCTATAGGCTTTGTCTTTAGGCCCAAGAAAATGCTTGTGCCAAATTTAAAGAGGATCGGATGAAAATTGCGACCTGTACTTGGTACACAAATTAACATGTACAGACGGACAGGCAGACAGATAGGCAAATAGGCAGACAGATAGACAGACAGACGGACATAGCTAATTTCATATCAGAAATTGATTCTGAGTCGATCGGTATACTTATCAATGGGTATATATCTTTTCTGGATGTTACAAACAAATTCACTAAGCTATAATACCCTGTACCACAGTGCTCTAGGGTATAAAAAGGTAATGAATGAAAAAATGGCTGGTAATCGATGAATAGATACTGAACATCAGAACTGGGAAAAATAGGCTGCTCGCTAAACTGGCCGAAAGACTAAAGGTTGAAACGATATTTACGTTACGAAATCATTGCTCTATAAAGGTCTCATTATCTTAAGAATATTGTCACTTTTTGTGGAACAAGCTTTTCTTGTTCTCATCGTTTGATATTAAGGATTTTTATGTTCTTTATCTTTTAATGCTTTAGTTTTTTTTACCAGTTCCCATAGGTACATTTCCACAAATATAAACTTTGTTTGAGTTTATTTTCTTGGAAATCCATAGAAAACAAATATTTAAGAGCGTTACCGACAATTTTCATATGTAAACAAACAGTTGCCAGAATTTTCCTTTGAGGGTGGCAAAAAAGCTGCAATTGATTTTCCTAGCATTGTTTGAGATGTAAATATTTTATATATATTTTTTTAAGAAATCAAACAGGTATTGACGTGCGTATGAATGTTATGTAATTTTTTTTTTTATTTAAACAAGACGATATTTTATTTTATGCCGCTTTTGTTTTTTTTTTTTGCTGTCATGAGTGCTAGAGTAAATTGTAAAAATTCTTATTTGCTTGTGAATATTTTGTCTTAAACTAATCGAAAGTAAATAGAACACTTGACAGCACAATTAAATTTAAATATAGAATCCTATGGTGTTGGGTGGTGTGCGCTTAAAAGTGAATTATTTGCTATGAAATGCTAGAATTGCAATTTAAAGCGATTATAGAGGAAATATTAAGAAGGACAAGTAAAAAGGCGTTAAGTTCGGGCGGGCCGAACTTTGGATACTCACCACCTCGGGTATATATGTAAACCACCTTCCATCAAAATCCGATGAAAATTGCATACCTTATGTCCCATAGCAGTTATATCGAAATATGTTCCGATTTGGACCAAATACTAATAAGTACAAGTCATTGTTCAATTGTGTATAACAAAATATTGGTCTTTTTAGTAGCTATATCTAAAAATAAACCGATCTAAACCATATACAACACCGATGTTGAAAAGCCTAACATCAGTCACTGTGTCAAATTTCAGTGAAATCGGATTATAAATGCGCCTTTTATGGGGCCAAGACTTTAAATTGAGAGATCGGTCTACATGGCAGATATATCCAAATCTGGACCGATCTGTACCATATTGCAGAAGTATGTCAAGGGGCATAACTTAACTAACTGTCCCAAATTTCGGCGACATCGGACAATAAATGCGCCTTTCGTGGTCCCAAAGCCTTAAATCGAGGGTTGGGTCTATATGGCAGCTATATCCAAATCTGGACCGATCTGAGCCAAATTGACGAAGGATGTCGAAGGGACTAACACAACTCACTGCCCCAAATTTCAGCAAAATCGGATAATAAATGTGGCTTTAATGGGCCTAAGACCCCAAATCGTAGGATCGGTCAATATAGCAGCTATATCCAAATCTGGACCGATCTGAGCCAAATTGACGAATGATGTGGAAGGGTCTAACGCAACTCACTGTCCCAAATTTCAGCAAAATCGGTTAATAAATGTGGCTTTTATGGGCCTAAAACCTAAATCGGAGGATCGGTCTATATGGCAGATATATCCAAATCTGGATCGATCTGAGCCAAATTGACGAAGGATGTCGAAGGGCCTAACACAACTCACTGCCCCAAATTTCAACAAAATCGGTTAATAAATTTGGCTTTTATGGGCCTAAGACCCTAAATCGGAGGATCGGTCTATATGGCAGCTATATCCAAATCTGGACCGATCTGAGCCAAATTGACGAAGGATTTGGACGGCTTAACGCAACTCACTGTCCCAAATTTCAGCAAAATCTGTTAATAAATGTGACTTTAATGGGCCTAAAACCCTAAATCGTAGGATTGGTCAATATGGCAGATATATCCAAATCTGGACCGATCTAAGCCAAATTGACGAAGGATGTCGAAGGGCCTAACACAACTCACTGTCCCACATTTCAGCAAAATCGGATAATAAATGTGGCTTTTATGGGGCTAAGACCCCAAATCGGGGAATCGGTCTATATGGCAGCTATATCCAAATCAGGACCGATCTGAACCAAATTGACGAAGTATGTCGAAGGGCCTAACACAACTCACTGTCCCAAATTTCAGCAAAATCAGATAATAAATGTGGCTTTTGTGGGCCTAAGACCCTAAATCGGCCGATCGGTCTATATGGGGGCTATATCAAGATATAGTCCGATATAGCCCATCTTCGAACTTAACCTGCTTATGAACAAAAAAACGAAACTGTGCAAAATTTCAGCTCAATATCTCTATTTTTAAAGACTGTAGCGTGAT